>NC_086452.1:103483302-103785802 GCF_028390025.1 Pseudophryne corroboree | reverse complement strand
AGTCAGGTCATTCCCCTCATCAGGCTTTTGCAGAAGAAGCTGGAGGCATTGAAGAAGGAGCTAACACGGAGCGATTCCGCTAGGCATGTGGGACTTGTGGATGCAGCCCTTAATTCGCTTAACAAGGATTCACGGGTGGTCAATCTGTTGAAATCAGAGCACTACATTTTGGCCACCGTGCTCGATCCTAGATTTAAAGCCTACCTTGGATCTCTCTTTCCGGCAGACACAGGTCTGCTGGGGTTGAAAGACCTGCTGGTGACAAAATTGTCAAGTCAAGCGGAACGCGACCTGTCAACATCTCCTCCTTCACATTCTCCCGCAACTGGGGGTGCGAGGAAAAGGCTCAGAATTCCGAGCCCACCCGCTGGCGGTGATGCAGGGCAGTCTGGAGCGACTGCTGATGCTGACATCTGGTCCGGACTGAAGGACCTGCCAACGATTACGGACATGTCGTCTACTGTCACTGCATATGATTCTCTCAACATTGATAGAATGGTGGAGGATTATATGAGTGACCGCATCCAAGTAGGCACGTCACACAGTCCGTACTTATACTGGCAGGAAAAAGAGGCAATTTGGAGGCCCTTGCACAAACTGGCTTTATTCTACCTAAGTTGCCCTCCCACAAGTGTGTACTCCGAAAGAGTGTTTAGTGCCGCCGCTCACCTTGTCAGCAATCGGCGTACGAGGTTACATCCAGAAAATGTGGAGAAGATGATGTTCATTAAAATGAATTATAATCAATTCCTCCGCGGAGACATTGACCAGCAGCAATTGCCTCCACAAAGTACACAGGGAGCTGAGATGGTGGATTCCAGTGGGGACGAATTGATAATCTGTGAGGAGGGGGATGTACACGGTGATATATCGGAGGGTGAAGATGAGGTGGACATCTTGCCTCTGTAGAGCCAGTTTGTGCAAGGAGAGATTAATTGCTTCTTTTTTGGGGGGGGTCCAAACCAACCCGTCATATCAGTCACAGTCGTGTGGCAGACCCTGTCACTGAAATGATGGGTTGGTTAAAGTGTGCATGTCCTGTTTTGTTTATACAACATAAGGGTGGGTGGGAGGGCCCAAGGATAATTCCATCTTGCACCTCTTTTTTCTTTTCTTTTTCTTTGCATCATGTGCTGATTGGGGAGGGTTTTTTGGAAGGGACATCCTGCGTGACACTGCAGTGCCACTCCTAGATGGGCCCGGTGTTTGTGTCGGCCACTAGGGTCGCTAATCTTACTCACACAGCTACCTCATTGCGCCTCTTTTTTTCTTTGCGTCATGTGCTGTTTGGGGAGGGTTTTTTGGAAGGGACATCCTGCGTGACACTGCAGTGCCACTCCTAGATGGGCCCGGTGTTTGTGTCGGCCACTAGGGTCGCTAATCTTACTCACACAGTCAGCTACCTCATTGCGCCTCTTTTTTTCTTTGCGTCATGTGCTGTTTGGGGAGGGTTTTTTGGAAGGGCCATCCTGCGTGACACTGCAGTGCCACTCCTAGATGGGCCCGGTGTTTGTGTCGGCCACTAGGGTCGCTAATCTTACTCACACAGCTACCTCATTGCGCCTCTTTTTTTCTTTGCGTCATGTGCTGTTTGGGGAGGGTTTTTTGGAAGGGCCATCCTGCGTGACACTGCAGTGCCACTCCTAGATGGGCCCGGTGTTTGTGTCGGCCACTAGGGTCGCTAATCTTACTCACACAGCTACCTCATTGCGCCTCTTTTTTTCTTTGCGTTATGTGCTGTTTGGGGAGGGTTTTTTGGAAGGGACATCCTGCGTGACACTGCAGTGCCACTCCTAGATGGGCCCGGTGTTTGTGTCGGCCACTAGGGTCGCTTATCTTACTCACACAGCGACCTCGGTGCAAATTTTAGGACTAAAAATAATATTGTGAGGTGTGAGGTATTCAGAATAGACTGAAAATGAGTGTAAATTATGGTTTTTGAGGTTAATAATACTTTGGGATCAAAATGACCCCCAAATTCTATGATTTAAGCTGTTTTTTAGTGTTTTTGGAAAAAAACACCCGAATCCAAAACACACCCGAATCCGACAAAAATAATTCGGTGAGGTTTTGCCAAAACGCGTTCGAACCCAAAACACGGCCGCGGAACCGAACCCAAAACCAAAACACAAAACCCGAAAAATTTCAGGCGCTCATCTCTAATCACAATGCATTCAGCTGCAGGCAGTTAAACACTACCTACAGTACGTGACATCCCAATGCATTCAGCTGCAGGCAGCTAAGTAGTGTCTTTGTAACATCACAATGCATTCAGCTGCAGACAGACTGTACCTCTATGACATAACAATGCATTCAGCTGCAGGCAGCTAGACAGTACCTCTTTGACATCACAATTCTTTCAGCTGCTGGCAGTTAAAAAGTACCTCTGTGACATTACAATGCATTCAGCTACAGGCAGCTAGTCAGTACAACTGTGACTTCACAATGCATTCAGCTGCAGGCAGCGAAAGGGTACCTCTGTAACATCACAATGCATTCAGCTGCAGGCAGCTAAACATTATATCTGTAACATCACAATGCATTCAGCTGCAGGCAGCTAGAAAGTACCTCTGACATCACAATGCATTCAGCTGCAGACAGCTAGACAGTACCTCTGTGACATCACAATGCATTCAGCTGCAGGTAGCTAAACAGTACCTCTCTGACATCACAATGGGCGGAATGTACTAATGTACATCGCCGCCCATCGCCGCCCTGCGCCACGATGCTGATCGCATATGTACTAACATATGCGATCAGCATTGCGAAGGACAGCTCTTCCGATAAGAGCTGTCCTCCGCGATGCGCAGCGGCAGCCTGACTTCCGGGATTCGGCCCCAGGAGTCAGTCTGCGCATGCGCGGGGTGACGGGGGCGACCGCAGGGCATGCTGGGAGGGATCCGATCGGATCCCTCACACAGCGCCGCGGAGAGAAGTCCATAGGCTTCTATTGACTATCGCCAGCTAAAGCTGGCGTACCCCGCAGCGGCGCTGTCCTGCCGGCCGGGGGTTAGTACATCAGGAAAATGCGGTAAACAGGGAGTTTACCGCATTTTCCGCTTAGATCATCCCGCCCAATGTATTCAGCTGCAGGCAGCTAAACACTACCTACAGTACATGACAACACAATGCATTCAGCTGCAGGTAGCTAGACAGTACCTCTGTGACGTCACAATGCATTCAGCTACAGGCAGTTAAACAGTACCTCTGTGACATCACAATACATTCAGCTGCAGGCAGCGAGACAGTACCACTTTTATATCTCAATGCATTCAGCTGAAGGCAGCCAAACAGTACCTCTGTGACATCACAATGCATTCAGCTGCAGACAGCTAAACAGTACCTCTGTGACAATCTCAATGCATTCAGCTGAAGGCAGTTAAACAGTACCACTGACATCACAATGAATTTAGCTGTAGGCAGCTAAGCAGTATCTCTGTAACATTACAATGCATTCAGCTGCAGACAGTCTGTATCTCTATGATATCACAATGCATTCAGCTGCAGGCAGCTAGACAGTACCTCTGTGACATTACAATGCATTTATCTGCAGGCAGTTAAACGGGTGGTCTTCTGTATGCCGGCGGCCGGGCTCCCGGCGCTCAGTATACCGGCGCCGGGAGCCCGACCGCCGGCATACCGACACTTATTTTCCCTCGTGGGGGTCCACGACCCCCATAGAGGGAGAATAAAATAGTGTGGCGTGCGTAGCGCGCCACCGTGCCCATAGCGTGGCGAGCGCAGCGAGCCCGCAAAGGGGCTCATTTGCGCTCGCCACACTGTCGGTCAGCCAGCGGTCGGGCTCCCGGCGCCGGTATGCTGGTCGCCAGGAGCCCGACCGACGGCCAGCCATAGTGAACCCAGTTAAACAGTAGCTCTGTGACATTACAACGCATTAAGCTACAGGCAGATAGACAGTACCACTGTGACATCACAATGCATTCAGCTGCAGGCAGCAAGACAGTACCTCTGTGACATCACAATGCATTCAGCTGCAGACAGCTAGACAGTACCTGTGTGACATCTCAATGTATTCAGCTGCAGGCAGCTAAACAGTATCTCTGTAAAATATATAATATTGCAATTACACAGGATAACAAAATAGTGTAAATATACATTACTTGCTCCTCCTTTATGGAAATTGTGTTCCAAGCTTTTGGGTTCCCATGCAATTGTCCAATATTCGAAAAGGGTCACATGTAAGGAGAAAAGTACAATAAAAAAGCAATGTGTTGTAATTCTCAAGAAATAATTCTCATAGTCAGTGTCCAGGAAAAGAGCCCTGGTGTATTTTCTTTCTTTCTGAAGAGATTCAGCAGAAAAGGATCTCATCACCAAAAAAAGGAGTTTATATATTTTAGCGTAACAAAAACTCACTTATAAAGAATCATAGATATACACATAAAGGTATCTTTAAATTCCAATTGAATTCATCATTTTCACCAGAATCAAATATAGCGTACCCCACTCACATGTGAGCATGCTGAGATGCACACATAAAGGTATCTTTTAAACGATTCCACTTGAAAAAGATGTATTTATTTCAAACAAAAATAAAATATTTTTTAAAAACCGATGGCAATCTTTGACACAGGCCCAGTGATATGATTGCACAAATCAGATGATTAGAGGTATCGAACAACAAGTACAGTTCCGGACTAGAATCAATTCTGCTACTCCTACACACATGATTGCTGCAGAACTCACCAGGGATCCTTGTTGTGAACTATATAGAGGAAGTTTCAGTGTCTATGTCTGTTAAACCAGCTATATTATCTTGGATCTTTTTTGTGAACTATATAGAGGAAGTTTCAGTACATATGTCTGTTTAACCAGCTATATTATCTTGATATATTCACTTCCGCACCAAAACTTGAAGCGGAACACCTACAATTATAGGAGTTGAGCATTAAGGGGGGTACACACGGAGAGATCCGTGCTTAAAATCTAAGCAATCTTGCTAGATTGCTTAGATTTTAAGCACGGATCTGCCGTGTGTATGCCCCCCAGCGATAGCGATGCGCGGCCCCGCGCATCGCTATCGCCAGTGCTAGATTGAGCCTGCATGCAGGCTCAATCTAGCGGGTCGCTCACTTCACCGTTGTGTGAAGTGAGCGGCCCCCCGTCGGCTTTCCCCCTCGCTCAGCACATCGCGCTGTGCTGAGCGGGGAGAGAGATGTGTGCTGAGCGGTCTGTGTTAAGATCGCTCAGCACACATCTCCCCCGTGAGTACCCCCCTTTATACCCAGGTGGTTGCAATACAACATCGATCCATGGTTGTAAATACTCCATAGTTAAGTTTTTAACCAAAACCTTCACAGGGAGTTTTAGCAGTGATGAACTTTTATTTTTAAAGGTGCGATTCCACATAGATAAAATCTATTGGCCTCTAATAGGCTTTTTTTTTCATTGGTAGGTATCCACCTGAATTTAACTCCTCATAGCTCAATCAGTGTTTTTCCAACTGAGGGATTTATTCTCTCATCTAATTATTATTATTCTATCATTTCCAAACAAGTTACCCCTGATGAAGTCGTTCAGACGAAACGCGTTGGATTTGTCAGTCAAAAACTATCAATCCAGTTTGTGAAGATACTCCTTCCTTGAGCTCAAACCTTGAAAAAGGTGAGGGAGTATCTGGAATTAACATAATTGAACTACATTTTGTCCTACTGGCATTCTCTGTTTTATTGTATTTTATACAATTTTATATACAAAATACTGTGTAAAGAACTATCTTCTACATTTGTTTAAATTTGTAACATTAAATCAAATATGTTTTACTAATTGGCCTTTGGCCTCTTGTTTGGGTGACTATCTTGGTGAGGGGTTATCTGTTACAGGTCCCCAGCTACAATTATTCTCCGATACAACATATATCCATACGGGTTTCCTTGGAAGAATCACTGTAAATTACGTCTCATATAGCGTACTTGGGAATTGTGTTTTATTGTGTATGAATTTGAGGTCTGCCAACAGGGATCTCTCCCATAGTGCTGCTTCTGTTTGGGCGCAAGATAAAGGTACTATTTCGTTATTTATATATATATATATATATACAAACAGAAAGTTCAGCACTCACCAAAGCAAGCTCACTTATTTAGGGTTAATCTTTGGTTAACTCATATTAACTGTGGCCACAAGCTTTGTTCATGCACCCCTATGCAAGCCCAATTATCTTAAACCTGAGTCAGCTGTTATTTAGTAATTTATCAGCCAGTGTCAGGTGACTAGTGTACCTTTAAAAGCCATGGAGTACTTGGCAGATACACAATAAACCAAGTGGGCATATTTGCACTGCAGTTATATTATGTGTGATGCAGTTGCTAGGTTTTAATTTTTGAGACTCTGTGATAGTGTAGGACCTGCATGAAGATGGGGTACCTTGGCGAGCGGTTTGCAGGCTTCCGTGCATTGGCCAATTCACTAACTAAACCCCCATCATTTATTTATGTTGTGAAAATAAGTGAGCTTGCTTTGGTGAGTGCTGAACTTTCTGTTTGTATATTTTTAAGTAGGTGGCCAGTGGCTACATGCACCCCACCCTATAAGTGGTGAGTGCGGACACTGCACCCCGCTTCTGGGGTGGTGAGTGCTGTGGTTTTATATTTGTTGGTAACCTGCAGTTTTTGCACTAAAAGTTTGTTTTGCACAAGTCAAGTCTCTGAGTGCCGCCTTTTATATCTGCTATATATATATATATATATATATATATACATACAGTGCATCCGGAAAGTATTCACTGCATTTCACTTTTTCCACATTTTATTATGTTACAGCCTTATTCCAAAATGGAATAAATTAATTTTTCCCTCAAAATTCTACACACAGGGGCCCTCATTCCGAGTTGATTGCATCAAGCAACTTTTTGCTGCTGGTGCGATCCACTAATCTCCGCCTGTGGAGGAGTGTATTTTAGCACACCGCGCATGTGCATTCCAGACCCGATCGCACTGTTGCGAAGAAGTGCAGCGTGCGGTCGGGTCAGAATGAGGGCCCATCATCGCTGGACCCGTCGCACAGGGTAAGTATGTCCAGGGCTGGTTTTGTTTTGTGTGAAACTTTTTTAGCATAGCAGGGCTGCACAAGTGATCGCAGCCCTGCTATGCTAAAATACACTCCCCCATAGGCAGAGATTAGTTGATCGCACCAGCAGCAAAAGGTTGCTTGGTGCGATCAACTAGGAATGAGGGCCATGGTCACGGCTTTGACGTCAGACATCTGCCCTCCATTCTCCTGGATATGCCTGCGTTTTTCTTACCACTCCCCGAAAACGGCTTCAAATGGTCAGTTGACGCCCCGAAACTCCTTCCTGCTGTCAATCTTCTTGCGGTCGCCGCTGCGACCGCTTTCTTTGCTATCAGTGTCGTTGCCCAGTGATGGATGTCACCAGGCAATGACGCGCGTACGCAGTGCGCACGCCACACATGCGCATTCCAGACCCGATCGCACCGCTGCTAAGAAGTGCAGCGTGCGATCGGGTTGGAATGAGGGCCAATACCCCATAATGACAATGGGCCTAATTCAGAGTTGATCGCAGCAGCAAATTTGTTAGCAGTTGGGCAAAACCATGTGCACTGCAGGGGGGCAGATATACCATGCACAGAGAGAGTTACATTTGGGTGGCGTGTGTTCAAACGGAAATCTAAATTGCAGTGTTAAAATAAAGCAGCCAGTATTTACCCTGCACAGAAACAAAATAACCCACCCAAATCTAACTCTTTCTGCAAATGTTATATCTACCACACCTGCAGTGCACATGGGGGGTCATTCCGAGTTGATCGCTAGCTGCATTTGTTCGCAGTGCAGCGATCAGGCTAAAAAAACGACAGTTCTGCGCATGAGTATGCGGCGCAATGCGCACGCGCGACGTACGGGCACAATGAACGATGCAATTTTGCACAGGGTCTAGCGATGCATATCAGTCGCACTGGTTGCCGCAGAGTGATTGACATGAAGTGGGCATTTCTGGGTGGCAACTGACCTTTTTCAGGGAATGTTCGGAAAAACTCAGGCGTGCCAGGAAAAACGCAGGCATGGCTGGGTGAACGCTGGGCGGTTGTGTGACGTCAAATCCGGAACTGAATAGTCTGAAGTGATCGCTAGCGCTGAGTAGGTTTTGAGCTACTCTGAAACTACACAAAAAATGTTTGCAGGCGCTCTGCGATAAAAACGCTCGCACTACTGCTAAGCTAAAATACACTACCAGTGGGCGGTGGCATAGCATTTGCATGGCTGCTAAAAACTGCTAGCGAGCGATCAACTCGGAATGACCCCCATGGTTTTCCCAACTGCTAACAAATTTGCTGCTGCGATCAACTCTGAATTACCCCAAATGTGAAAAAAGATTTTTATTTTTTATTTTTGCAAATTTATTAAAAATAAAAAAATAAGAAATCACATGTACATAAGTATTCACAGCCTTTGCTCAATACTTTGTTGATGCACCTTTGGCAGCAATTACGGCCTCAAGTCTTTTTGAATATGATGCCACAAACTTGGCACACCTATCTTTGGGCAGTTCCGCCCATTCCTCTTTGCAGCACCTCTCAAGCTCCATCAGGTTGGATGGACAGCGTCGGTGCACAGCCATTTTCAGATCTCTCCAGAGATGTTCAATTGGATTCAAGTCTGTGCTCTGGCTGGGCCACTCAAGGACATACACAGAGTTGCCCTGAAGCCACTCCTTTGATATCTTGGCTGTGTGCTTAGGGTTGTTTTCCTGCTGAAAGATGAACCGTCGCCCCACTATGAGGTCAAGAGCGCTCTGGAGCAGGTTTTCATCAAGGATGTCTCTGTACATTGCTGCATTCATCTTTCCCTCTATCCTGACTAGTCTCCCAGGTCCTGCTGCTGAAAAACATCCCCACAGCATGATGCTGCCACCACCATGCTTCACTGTAGGGATGGTATTGGCCTGGTGATGAGTGGTGTCTGCTTTCCTCCAAACATGACGCCTGGCATTCATGCCAAAGAGTTTAATCTTTGTCTCCTCAGACCAGAGAATTCTGTTTCTCATGGTCTGAGAGTCCTCCAGGTGCATTTTGACAAACTCCAGACAGGCTGCCATGTGCTTTTTACTAAGGAGTGGCTTCTGTCTGGCCACTCTACCATACAGGCCTGATTGGTGGATTGCTGCAGAGATGGTTCTCCTTCTGGAAGGTTCTCCTCTCTCCACAGAAGAATGCTGTAGCTCTGACAGAGTGACCATCAGGTTCTTCGTCACCTCCCTGACTAGGGCGCTTCTCCCCTGATCACTCAGTTTAGACGGCAGGACAGCTCTTGGAAGAATCCTGGTGGTTCCAATCTTCTTCAATTTACAGATGATGGATGCCACTGTGCTCATTAGGACCTTCAAAGCAGCAGATATTTTTCTGTATCCTTCCCCAGATTTGTGCCTCGAGACAATCCTGTCTCGGAGGTCTATAGACAATTCCTTGGACATCATGCTTGGTGTGTGCTCAGACATGCACTGTCAAGTGTGGGAACTTATATAGACAGGTGTGTGCCTTTCCAAATCATGTCCAATCAAATGAATTTACCACAGGTGGACTCCTATTAAGCTGTAGGAACATCTCAAGGATGATCAATGGAAACAGAATGCACCTGAGCTCAATTTTGAGCTTCATGGCAAAGGCTGTGAATACTTATGCACATGTGATTTCTTAGTTTTTTAATTTTAATTTTTTTTTCACATATTGTCATTATGGGGTATAAAATGTGCAGAAATTTGAGGGGAAAAATTATTTATTCCATTTTGGATTAAGGCTGTAACATAACAAAATGTGGAAAAAGTGACACGCTGTAAATACTTTCCGGATGCACTGTATGTGTGTTTGTTTATATATATATATATATATATATATATATATATATATATATATATACAGTTGTGCTCATAAGTTTACATACCCTAGCAGAATTTGTGATTTTCGGGCCATTTGTCAGAGAATATGAATGATAACTCACAAACTTTTCTTTCACTCATGGTTAGTGGTTGGGTGAAGCCATTTATTGTCAAACAACTGTGTTTACTCTTTTTAAATCATAATGACAACAGAAACTACCCAAATGACCCTGATCAAAAGTTTACTTACCCCAGTTCTTAATACCGTGTATTGCCCCCTTTAACATCAATGACAGCTTGAAGTCTTTTGTGGCAGTTGTGGATGAGGCTCTCTATTTTCTCAGATGGTAAAGCTGCCCATTCTTCTTGGCAAAAAGCCTCCAGTTCCTGTAAATTCTTGGGCTGTCTTGCATGAACTGCACATTTGAGATCTCCCCAGAGTGGCTCAATGATATTGAGGTCAGGAGACTGAGATGGCCACTCCAGAACCTTCACTTTATTCTGCTGTAGCCAATGACCCCAGAGCCAGATTTACATGCAATATATGAGCCAACGGGTATATCTGGGCATTATACACAGGTGCAGCATTATAAACTCCTGGAAATCTGGTGAGTATTGATTAGAGATGTGTGGAAAGGATATACACAGGTGAGGCACTGCCTCACCTTCCATAGACTTTTTACTCCAGAGTTTGGGCTATAAAAATTCTTAGAATAATGCAAAGAAGATATTTCAAAAAAATTATCAGTTTTTTTCATATATTTTATTCAGTCGAAACTCTGGTTTAAACTTAAGTATGACAGGAAAGGCTCTGCCTCACCTGCCTCACCCCACCGCACATCACTATAGCACCATTTCTCTTCTCAAAGATAAGAAGCTGAAGTCTTATTGCCATAGTGCACAATAGAGATTCAGGATCCCAAATAAATATCCAACAGCAGCCCAGCATGAAAAGAAAGAAACTAAGGAACGCATAGGAGTCCAGTAGGGCTAGTTACAGCAGGAGCTGAAATTAACACACTCATGTTTACATTTTCTGCACCACATGAGCAGGCAATTCTGAAAGGGCCTATCTGTCTGTTAGGTGGTTGGGGACAGGGTGTGCTTTGATGGTGCAAATTTCATTATCAAGTCACACCCACCTCAGTGAACACTGATAAGCCAATGATAAATGAGTCCATTAATTCTATATATAATAAATATTGATAAATTGGAGCAACAAATTGCAGTTTTTAAAAAGGAATTGGTTTTGTTTAAAAATAAGAAGTTTGAAATTGTGAACAAAGATTATTCGGAGCAAAAAGTGTATTCGTGCTTGACAGGAACCAATAGAGAGAAGGCGACTAGAAACTTTAACCCTAGGAAATTCTACAGGCGTAAACCATCACAAACCACGGCTTCTAGCGACTCTAATTCATCTGCTAATGAGTCAAGTGAGGCTCCAAGCACTTCTAGAAAAACTACTGGGAAGCCCCCTTTAGGGGTCAAGACCCGCGCAAGACGCGGACAAGATGGAGACCGACTCATCGAGGAGGACAATGCCGACGAGGGCAAAGGTCGAGGCCGATCAAAGAAAACGTAATCTTTCTAGTAGGTCCTTGACACAAGCTGAAGAATCAGTTTTAAATAAAGGATTGTCGTTTGTTCCTATGAGCAAATTTAACGAGTTCGAATGGAAAATAGACATGTCACGCCTTCACAGGCAACTTAAACTGAGGGACTTCTTCAAGGATAAACCTACTATACCATCATCGCAAACTACGGTCTATGATACCTTTAAGAAAAAATCTATTTTTGACCCTTATTCTAATAATATTGCCATCTCCAGCTTTATTAAATGCTTGGACTCTAAAGTATGTACAGTGTCCGCAAATCCGGTGAAGAATACCACCAACCTTACAAAAGATGAGTGGGTGGCGATTAAGACACTTAATTCTGATGAAGAAATTAAGATCTTGCCTGCGGACAAAGGAGGAGGAGTTGTGATCTTAGATCTTGCAGATTACAAAAAAGAGATGTATTCACAGCTTCTCAACCCTGGTGTCTATGATAGACTCAAAAAAGATCCGACTCCTGCATACAAGTTAGAGCTATATGAACTTTTGAATACTGCATCTCTAGAAGTTACATTACCATTAGAAGTGATTGAATACTTAAAAACAAGATTTCCACGTGTACCCTTGATATATTACCTACCTAAGATCCACAAGGATTTGGTCCACCCTCCGGGGAGGCTAATTATATCGGCCAGAGACTCCCTTTATAGTCCTGTTTCTAAGTTTTTAGATTTTTTTCTCCAACCTTGCATTCAAAGTGAAGCTACTTACCTGTGTGATACAACTACTTTGCTGAATATACTTGAGAACATAGGTAATGTTCCTAGTGAGACTTGGTTGTGTTCTTTGGACATAACAAGTCTCTATACGAGCATCCCGCACACTGAGGGTTTGGAGGCGACTAAACAACTGTTGGAATCCAGTGCTGTTTACAATGGGCCATCTATCAACTTATTCATCAACCTGCTACGGTTAACTTTAACCAGGATTTTTTTTCTGTTTAACAGAATTTTTTTTCAACAGCGTACGGGGTGTGCCATGGGGTCCCCCGTGGCACCCTCGTACGCAAACGCTTGTATGTTTAAAGTGGAACGTGATTTTTTCTTTGGACCAGATGTTTCTCCACAGATTCTGTTCTATTCTCGTCATATAGATGATGTCCTGCTCCTTTGGACAGGTACAAAGGAGAACTTCTCTAATTTGATTTAGAGTATTAACGCCTTTGATTGTCCGATTAAATTCACGTTTGAAATGAGCTTAACCAACATACACTACTTAGATGTTGACATCAGGTTGGTTGATGGAAAGCTAGTCACTGCGATTTATTCTAAACCTACTGACAGAAACAAATTACTGGCAGCTCAGAGTCATCACCCCCCAGCCCTTAAAAGAGGGCTTCCGTTTTCACAACTCTTGAGGGTGAAGAGAATTACCAGCTTAGAGGAGGAATTGGAACCTAATATGCTCAGAATGATGAACAAATTTAAAGAGAGAGGATATCCAACTCTACCCTGCTGCGAGCTAAAAAGAAGGTGGATAAGTTGACATGAGCAGAAACCCTAGTCAGTAAAGTTAAAGATCTGGAAAAACAAGACAGGGTGCATTGGGTACGTAATTACAATTCAGCATATGTCTTAATAAATGAGATGTCCAAAAACCTTTGGCCCATTGTGCAGCATGATAAAGATTTGAAAAACCTGAAACATACCAATATTATGGCATGCTATAAAAGAGGGAAACATTTGTGTGATATGATCGTGAGAACAGATATTGGAAAGAAAAAGGTGCCTATGAATTCTGTGAGACAAGCAGGATGCTTCAGGTGCCTAAGATGCACGACGTGCAGCTACATGATGGCTGCAAAATTCTTTTTTCATCCTCATTTAGGCACGAAATTAAAAATCAAATTCCCGTAACTTGTTCAACAACATATGTTGTATATTTGATCAAATGCCCCTGTGGGCTATGTTATATTGGTAAGACTATTAGAGCTTTCAAGGAAAGGATCACGAAACACCGGTCAGCGATAAGGGCTGCAATTAATAATGTTAAGAAAGAAAATGAGCAACCCGTGGCAAAACATTTTGCTCAAGTTAAGCATAGCCTATCATCTCTGAGATATACTATCATCGACCAGATTCCTGAGGACCTGAGAGGGGGGGATAGAGAGGAAATGCCTCTTACAAAGAGAGGCTTTCTGGATCCATAAGATGGACACCATCAAACCCCATGGTCTTAATGAGCAATTTTCATTTAATATGTTTCTGTAATTATTGCAATTTTTTCAGTAGTACCTTTCTATTTCTATCGATATTGACCCTCTCTCTAATATTGGGGCAGATGTATTAACCTGGAGAAGGCATAAGGAAGTAATAAACCAGTGATATGTGCAAGGTGATAAAGGCAACAGCCAATCAGATCCTAACTGTTAATTAAAATATTGGAGCTGATTGGCTGGTGCCTTTATCACCTTGCACATATCACTGGTTTATCACTTCCTTATGCCTTCTCCAGGTTAATACATCTGCCCCACTGTCTACAGCAGTGTGTGATTTATATTTATGCTTACATCTCACTCTGTTCTTTGCTTGGTACTGTTTTATACATTTAACTATGTATTATTGCTAGATTTCTGTACATCTTTCTGATGGTGTTCTTTTTCATTTAGATGGTCTCTTTTTGCCCCAACACGCCCCCTGTTGTTGAGGGATCGGGTTGCCATGCCAACGCCGCCGGGAGTCGTGAGAGGCGTGATGACGTCATCTAGGTCGAGACCCCGGAAGTGCGAGCGGGCCCGGCACTGACACCGTGGGGAGACGCTGATGGGCAGCTTCTGTTATTGGTATAAAGGTATGTGTTTCTTGTATGTATACACTTGTTTGCTTTCACATGTAGCCTGAGGACGGAGTAAAATCCGGAACGTCGCTGCTATGACTTAAGTGTCGTGTTGTTTTTCACAAGTCCGCTGGGAGTGCCACTATTGTTTGCTACTATCTACGTTTGTGAGTCATGCACTGCGGCTGCTTTACTTACATGGAGATTGGGAGCGCCTGTTGCTTTGGCACATAGGTTAAAGTGAGCTGAAACGGGGCGGAACTGCGTTCCACTTGGTGACGGAATGCAGTTTCGCCTCCTCCGGCTCACCTCACCCGATGCCGGCGCCGCAGGGAGCGGCACCCAGCTCTCCCCGCACAGTGGAAGCCCGGCAGCAGGAGCTCACTACTGAGCTCCTGCTTCCGGCTCCCGGCTCAGTGCGCACTATGAGAGAGATGTCATGACATCTCTCTTATAGTGCAGGGAGCCGGATGCCAGGAGATCACAGCGGTCAGATGCGGGAGGGGGGCTTGGGAAGTATGGTGTTTCTACTGGGGGAAAGCTACTACAGGGGCGCATTACTACTGGGGGCATTACAACTTGGGGCACACTACTGGGGGCATAACTACAGGGGCTAAACTACTGGGGGCATTACTATTTGGGGACTAAACTACAGGGGGCATAACTACAAGGGGGCAAACTACAGGGGGCATTACTATTTGGGAGCTAAACTACAGGGGGCTAAACTACAAGGGGGCAAACTACTGGGGGCATTACTATTTGGGGGCATTACTACAGGGGGCTAAACTACAAGGGGGCAAACTACTGGGGGCATTACTACTTGGGGCAAGCTACATGGGGCTAACTACTGGGGGCAAGCTACTGGGGGCAAACTACAGGGGTGCATTACTACTGGGGGCACAACTACAGGGCCACATTACTACTGGGTGCATAACTACAGAGGCACATCACTACTGGGGGCATAACTACAGGGGCATTACTACTGGGGGCAAACTACAGGGGCATTACTACAGCAGGGCTAAACTACAAGGGGCATTACTACTGGGGCTAAACTACTTGGGGCAAGCTACAGGGGGCTAACTACTGGGGGCAAGCTATATGGGGCTATCTACAGGGGGGCAAACTACAAGGGGGCAAACTACTGGGGGCAAACTACAGGGGCACATTACTACTGTGGGCATAACTACAAGGGGGCAAACTACAGGGGGGCATAACTACAGGGGCTAAACTACTGGGGGAATTCCTACTTGGGGCAAACTACATGGGGCTAAACTACTGGGGGCATTACTAGTGGGGGGCTAAACTACTGGGGATATAACTGCAGGGGCTAAACTACAGGGGGCATTACCACTGGGGGCTAAACTACATGGGGCTAAACTACTGGGGGCATTACTACTGGGGGGCTAAACTACTGGGGGCATAACTGCAGGGGCTAAACTACAGTGGGCATTACCACTGGGGGCTAAACTACATGGGGCAAACTACATGAGGACTAAACTACAGGGGCTAAACTACTGGGGGCATTACCACTAGGAGGCTAAACTAAAGTGGGGGTAAACTACTGGGGTCATAACTGCAGGAGCATTACTGCTGGGGGCTAAACTACTGGGTGCATAACTACTGGGGCTAAACTACAGGGGGCATTACTACAGGGGACATTACTACTGGAGGCAATACTACACAAGGGCATTACCATTAAGGGCATTACTAATGGGGGCACTACTAATGAGAGCATTGTAAAGGGGGCACTTCATAAGGGGCATCACTCCTGGGGACATAAGGGGCACTACTACTGGGGGCATTGCATAAGGGGCACCACTACTATGGGATCTATATAAGGGGCACTACCAGTACAGTGGACATTGCATAAGGAGCACTACTACTGTGGTCATTGTAAAAGTGGCGCTACTGCTGTGGGCATTGTATATTACGTGGTGCTACTACTGTGGGCATTATGTGCATTAGGGGTGCTTCTACTGTGGGCATTATTACTATACTATAGTGTGACCACGCCTCTTTTGTTTTGACACCACGACCCTTTTATTGCTTGGGCGCCGGGGGGAGGGGGGGGGAGTTCCACCACCTCTCAAGGACCACTTTAAGCACTGCATATATATATATATATATATATATATATATACATATCTCCTATATAATAGCCCAGATCTGTGACTTTGTGCTTCATTTGCTAACGCTGGGTGGAGTCAAAACACTGGGCGGAGTTAGTCAAATGAGTCACAGATCTGGGCAAATCTATATGAGACTTGGAGCAGGAGCAGATGGTATGGGCATGGCACAGGCAGGGGAGCATACCTCCCAACTTTCTTCAGGCAGAAGGGACACACGCACAGCCAAAAGGGGGCATGGCCAATGGGAAAGGGGGCGTGGCTTCACAGGTGGACCCGCAATCGCGAGCCACTCCCCTGTTTTCGTCAATGAGGGGGCATGCCCAGCGCTCTGTGAGCTGCTGGCATGCCCCCAGCGGCGGATTATGAGTCCGGGGGGACCAGGGCACTTGAGACAGGAACCCTATCTCATTGCTGTGCTTGCTGTGGGGTTAGGGGCGTGGCGTAGTTGTGTCCCTCGTGGCCACGCCCCCTTACGCAAATTCCGGGATTTTTTTTTTTAATGGGATTTTAGCCCCTCAGCTAGGGGTAAATCCAGAGGGGGTGGTTGCCCCCCCATACACACCCGCACAGGCAGAAGAAAGCAGGGAGGCTGCTGCCTCCCTGCAACACCACAGACCTGCCAACACGCAGCAGCGTGTGCTGACTGTAGGACAATGCTGCTGCTGTTACTGGCAGGACGGGGGAGCTTCAGAGCTGGGACAGAGCTACTCCAGCTGGGGGCCCCCCTAAAACTGTGAGGCCCGGGGTACGTACCCCCTGGGCCCACCCTTAATCCATACCCCCTGATGCCCCCTCTCCCTCTGTCTCCACTAAATAGACGCTGTGTGCATGCTAAGCAGAACAGCGAGTACAGGAGCTTCCCAACTGCCCCCCCCCCCCAACCGCGGGACACTGCGGCCCGCGGGTGGGACAGTGGGACAGACCCCAAAAAATGGGACTGTCCCGCGAAAATCGGGACAGTTGGGAGGTATGGAGGTGTGTGAGGGGGGTATGCCATACAGACAGACGGGCACCGGCTCACTGTGTACTTGACCCCCACATCAGCATACTCAGCAGGGTCACTTTCTGGCACATTCCACGCTTCTTAGCTGCAGTTTTGTGGGGCACCTGCCGTTGTGCAGGTTACGTACTGCCTCTGTTATCTCCAGCCCCGGCAACCCCACCGCTAGCTGCAGCGCTGCCGCCCGCAGTGAGGTGCGCCCAGCTCCTTCACACACTTTAGCTGGCGGGCAGCGCTGCAGAAGTCCGCGCTGCTTGCAGGCTCCGACCCCCTCCTCCCTCCAGCCGCAGTGTCTCCTGGAGGCTAACCAGTCACTCCCAGTCTCCCCTTACCACAGTGCCCGGCAGCCGCGAGGTCCGCGCCGCGTGCATGCTATGACCCCCTCCTCCCTCCAGCCGCAGCGTCTCCTGGGGGCTAACCAGTCACTCCCAGTCTCCCCTTACCACAGTGCCCGGCAGCCGCGCGAGGTCCGCGGTGTGTGACTGAGGAGTGGGGGGGAGGGATGCGGACGGGCAGAGGAAACAGGACTCCAGCCTGAGAGAGTCAACTATGCCAAGTCTCCACCAGCAGCAGATCCAAACAGGTTGGAGTGGAACAGCAGCAGCCAGCAGCAGTGACTCCGGTAAGACACATCTGTCTGTCCCTAATACCAATCTCTCCCGTGCCCTGTCTTCTGTCATGTCCCTGTCACCCCTGGCCTTGCCCTGTCACCCCTGGCCTTGCCCTGTCACCCTTATCCTGGTCCTGTCACCCCTATCCTGGCCCAGTCACCCTTATCCTGGCCCTGTCACCCCTATCCTGGCCCTGTCAACCAAATCCTGGTCCTGCCGCCCCTACCCTGGCCCTGTCACCCCTATCCTGTCCCTGTCATTTCTGTCCTGGCCCCGTCACCCCTGTCCTTGCCCCGTCACCCCTGTCCTTGCCCTGTCACCCCTGTCCTGGCCCCGTCACCACTGTCCTGGCCCCGTCACCCCTGTTCTGACCCTGTCACCCCTGTCCTGGCCCTGTTACTGCATACCCTCCAACTACCTTTTTGGCAGGTACAGTACCCGCAGCGCCTCCAGACCCCTCCCCAATGCACCACACCTCCGCACCTTCCCCTCCACCACATGCGACACTCCCCCCCTCCCCCACACGCTGTGCCTCCAGACCCCCTACACCACCAGCGGCTCCCACTCCCCCACACCTCCACCACCCACAGCACCTCCAGACCCCCTCCACCATCCACCCCCCATATATGTCTCCCCCCACACCTGCCCCCCTCCACCCACAGCATCTGCAGACACCCTCCTCCATTCGCGGTCCCCCCCTCACCCACCCACGGCACCTCCGCACCTGCCCCTCCACCACCTGCAGCGCCTCTGGACCCCCTTCCCCATCCGCCGCACCACCCGCACCTGCCTCTCCCCCACCGCGGTGCCTCTGGACCCCTTACCCCACCCCCGGCACCGCCGCCCCTTCCCATCCCACAGCACCTCCGGAACCCTTCACCCATCCGCAACATCCCTGTACCTGCCCCTTCCCCATGGCACCCCTGCCCCTCCCCCACCTGCAGTGTCTCCAGACCCCTCCCCCATCTACAGCCCCCACTCTTCTGTCTCTCCCCCACCTGCAGCACCTCCCAACCCTTCCCCATCCGGGCCCCCCCCCCCCTCCACCTGCAGCATCTACAGACACCCTCCCCCATCCGTAGTCCCCCCCGCACCCGGTCATTCTGTACATCGTGCCCTGCAGGTGCTGTTCACGCCTTCGCAAGGGGCTGTGCCTCCTTCACCATCGCACGCCCTTTCATTGTGCAATATTTAACCACTAACAAAGGAATGCAGGTAATCCTCCATATAATACAAATATTGAACCCCATATAGGCATGCAAGGGTTAAAGGGGCGTAGCCCCTTGCGACGGTGTGAAGAGCGCCCGTAGGGCGCGATGAAGCACCTAGTATATATATATATATATATATATATATATATAAAGTATATACTGTACCAAGAGCAGAGAAAGTAAACCAGATTCATGACTAAAAGTTGCAGTTGTTAAGACTGTAAAGGAAACAATTTCATGAAACCAAATCTCTTCTTAATTAACCTGTTGTTTAGGGGTTAGGATGCAGGGAGAAATCCTCTCATACAGACTCAGCATCACAGGCAATAATAACCCCCAAAACACTATTTATTTTGAAACCTATTATTCTTGAATATCTGTTGTTCTAATCTTGAGGGAATTGCATTACTGCAAATAATTCCTTAATTTCTGATGATTCTTCCTCATTCGCACCATTGCATTTGAACGGCTCAACTTTATTACTCTAATCTAGATGCATTGCCATTTTGCCTTTCTGTAAATGTGCTCAAGAGACCTTATTGCCTACATAACACCTCATTACAATAACTCTGCTCTTCGCTGCATTATTGCATACTATATATTATGCTAGACTCTGTGCGGTAAGATAGACTTGTGCGTTCATTTAGTCAGTTAATATATGAAATCTATTTCTGTGATATAAAATCAGATATGAATAAGGTAAATTAAGGGGACAGTGCCAGGGAAATTGTAATGTTTCTGTGTTCTGAACCACTGTATAAAGTTATTTACTTTGAATCACACTACATATATATCTAACTACGTGGTGCAGTTACTTTGCCTGGCATAGGTTATCTAGATGGGATCCAGTCCCTAGGTCGACAAGACTTAGGTCAACACTGTTTAGGTCGACATGGTTTCTACTTTGACAGGGACTCTAGGTCGACCTGTACTAGGTCGACATGACAAAAGGTCGACATGAGTTTTTCCCATTTTTTTTTTACTTTTTCATACTTTATGATCCACGTGGAATACAATTGGGAATGGTAACCTGTGCGGAGCGCAGCGGTAGTGGAGCGACGCACCTTGCCCGAAGTATGGCAAGCAAAGCGAACCATGCGAGGGGACACGGTGCACTAATTGGGGTTCCCCGTCACTCAACAAAGAAAACAACACCAAAAATATGTAAAAAAACTCATGTCAAGCTTTTTTCATGTTGACCTAGTACATGTAGACCTAGAGTCGCTGTCGACCTAGAAACCACGTCGACCTACTGACTGTCGACCTAAGTCTATTCTATCTAACATACCACACCCATCTACACTATAAATAAGACATCTAACTCACTCCTGTACTTACTTTTTTCATTTAAATCCCCTTGCACTTTTTTACTTTTTTCATTCCAAATAAATTAATTTTTAGGAGATATGTGTGTGTGTGTATATATATATATATATATATATATATATATAGTTATTAGGGTAGTGGCCAATTTATAGTAGGCTACCAAAGGAGTATCTCCTAATCAGCTTACTTAAATATATTTTGTATGAAGACGAACGATTAAGAGTTAGACAGAGTATAATTTTCATACATCATTTTATTAATAACAAGTAAAAGAAAAGTTTATTTGGTTACATAAAAAAACATTACAATTACAATAATATCACATATGTATAATTAATTTTAGATAATTGCCCGTACTGAAGTTTGTTGCACTTAGTTTTAGAAGAAAATTTCAGTTGTTCAATCCACGCATAAACGTATGACTTCTTCAGGGGTGGTTTTTGTTTTTTGTATGATAAAATCCTCTACAATGGATGTCTATTCTGTGAAATTTTCTCCTTTAGGGAGATCTTTAATATTCACTTACTGGTCACAAATGCTGACTCTTAGCTCAATGCCAGGATACAGGTCAAAATGCTGACTCTTGATCCCAATGCTAGGATCACTGTTTGTCTGGTCTGCAATTTTCCCAGTACTCAGTTCAAAGGGGGTCATTCCGAGTTGATCTCTAGCTGCCGTTGTTCGCTGCGTAACGATCATTGAAAAAAAATGGCTAATCTGCGCATGCGTATGCACCGCAATGCGCATGCACGTCGTACGGGTACAAAGTCCTTTGTGGTTTTGCACTGGTTCTAGCGACAATTCCAATCGCACAGCCGAACGCAAGGAGGTTGACAGGAAGAGGGCGTTTATGGCTGTCAACTGACCGTTTTCTGGGAGAGTTTTGAAAAACGCAGGCGTGGCCGGGTGTTTGTTGGGCGGGTATCTGACGTCAATACCGTGTCCCAGGCGTTTGTTGGGTGGGTATCTGACGTCAATACCGTGTCACCCGTCACAGCAATCATCGCACAGAATAAGTAACTAAAGTGCTGGTCTTGTTTGCACAAAATGTGTTTTGCAGGCGCTCTGCTGCACAGGCGTTTGCTCTCCTGCAGAGCGAAAATACAGTCCCCGTGGGCGGCGATTATGCATTGGCACGGCTGCTAAAAACTGCTAGCGAGCGATCAACTCGGAAAGACCTCACAGGTCCAGTGGTGACTCATTCACCATAGGTATTCTTATTGGTGGATTGAACAACTGAAAACTTTGTTCTAAAATGAAGTGCAACATTTCTTAAAATAGTTCAAAAGATAACATATAGTCCAAAGGTTTGTCCAAAGGGTGAAAAGGGGAAAGATTTCACCTGATGAATCCACTGGCGTCAAAAAGAAGTACTGCTGTTTGAAGTCCAAATACATTTTAAGTTGTTCAAGTATTTTGTTTTAGAAATATGGATAAGACCTCAAATATCCCATGAAATGCTTGTAGTTATCCACATGTAAGAAAAAAAAGAAAGCAATATAGTGCAATCCAGTTTTTCTTTTAAAAATAGAATTTTATTTCAAAACAAATGGTGGTTTCCATATATAAAAATAGTTATCATCCAAAACGAATACAGTAATAGATTGGAACAGTACCATGTGTCTCCCAGTCAGGAGCAATGGAGAGAGTATAATGTTGAGGTCCCGGATACCATCCTTCCCCCAGGGCCGGTGCAAGGTCTCCAATCCACCTAAGCAAACTTTTAGGCTAGCACCACCTAATCTGCAAAACCCCCACTACCTCCCGGAGGGGAGATGCAGGTGGCCAATAGGTGGGCTGGGGTGAGTTGCATCATTATACATATATAGAGAAAAGGGACAACACTCAATTACTTTTAAAGTGATAAAGTATATTGTAAACAAAGTCACAACATTTTGTGACTTTGTTCACAATATACTTTCACTTTACAAGTCTTTGAGTGCTGTCTATTCTTTATATACTGTATAATACTGTATATGGGGTCTGGTGGGGATAATTACTTGGGGTTGGGTATGGGATGCCGCCAGTCAGAATACCGACAGCGGCATCCCGACCACCATAAAATCGACAATTTGAATACAATTAATTAACCTTACCCTAGCCCTACCCTTCTAGCCATAACCCCTTCCCGGCATACTAACATTCAGTTTGCCGGCTGCCGGGATTCTGGCATTGGCATTCTTGCAGGTGTCGAGATTCTAAATCTGTCAGCCAGGATGCCAACTACATCCCTTTAATTGTATGTGTATATATACATACATATATATATATATATATATATATATAAACACCCAGACATACATATATTTTTAAGCTCCTTATTGTCTTCCATACCCCATCTGTAAGTTCATTACTGACCCGCATACAGAGACATTATTCAGTGTTTTGCTAGATGAATTCAGTGGTGCCCTCCAGTGGCTGGAGCCCCTAGGCAGCCGCCTAAAGATGCCTAATGGTAGATCCGGCCCTGCCTTCCCCCTCCAAATCAAATCACCAGCAACCAGGCACATAAGTTCTTACACTTTTAGGATGCAGGTAAGTGTTGTCTATAAATGAACCTCCGCATTATACTGACACCACATGGTCAACAGTCAAAAGGTCAACAAGGTCAAAAGGCCGACAGTCAAAAGGTGAACAAGGTCGAAAGATGGATTGTCAAAAGGACAACACAATTTTTTTGTGTGTTTTTAAACATTTTTTACCCAAATTTGTTGAAAAGTGCCCCTTCCAGGCTTGCTTCATTAGCCACTCTTCGGGCTCAGTGGCTCGCTCCTCTCCACTTTGCTTGCCACAAGTTACTAAAGGTATTAATTTGTGACATGAGGCAAAAGTTGTAAAAGCATGAAAAATCCATAAAAAAACAAGTGCAGACCTTTTGACTGTAAATTTTTTGACCCTGTCGACTTTTTGACTGTTGACCTTTTGACCCTGTCGACCTTTTGACTGTCAACCATATTGTGTCGACTTAATGACTCTCTATCTTTTAACTGTCTATCTATACATTGGAACCCACTTGAAGCAAAGTCTCCTTATCTCAAAATGGCAACTTTTGATTATACAAACAAGTAGCAATGGTTTTATCATACTCAGAGTAGAACTCATTGAGAGTCTGGCTTCCCCTTCAAAAGATGGTCACTGCTAATACTAGAGCAGTGGAGCACTGTGCATGCATGTGACCTTTTATATCCAGAGAAATGAAGTCACCAACACTGCCACAATCCTCCGTGGCACGAGCAGGTCAGAAGTTATACTTTCGAATATAAGGATAACACTGATGCATTTACATGCCATTCCACATTAAGAGGGAGTTAGTTAAGTTTCCTGTAGCAGGATTGGAAAATCTGTAGTAAAAACACATAAAGGACCTCATTTAGTATGAGGAACAAATTCAGCTAAAAGGTGCAAATTTACATAGAAGCAGCAGTGATAGCTTCTAGGATCATCTCTGACACCATCAGCTGGATGTGCAACCCATGGGATTGTGCAATCCATCCTCAGCATCTGCTTTGTCTTCTGCCAGAGATTCTGGCCTCTTCCCTCTCCACTGGTGACACGTCTTTGTTTTAAGAAACGGAGGCCATTGCATCCCCTCCCCATCCCCAAACGGCATCAGACTGTTGATCACTGACAGTCTGATGCCATCCTGTATCCGGAATCACAGACCCATACTATAGATGGGGTGGTCTTCAATTTCCCGGCTGTCGGGATACCAGCGCACAGTATACGGCGCCGGAATCCTGACAACCAGCATACCGACACCTTTTCTCCCTCTTGGGGGTCCACGCTCACCCAGCTGTCGGTATGCCGGCGGTCAGTGCCGTAACTAGCCATTTTAGCGCTGTGTGCAAGAAACGACAGTGGCGCCCCCCCCCCCCCATGTAAGAAAAAATTTATAGGGGCGTGGCTTCACGGTGAAGGGGCGTGGCCACACAATAACAGCAATTCATACTACGGTGCACAGTAGTCAACATTATTCAAATTACGCTGCACAGTAGCGCCACTGCACCAGGTAGAGCCCCTTTTATACATTACAGCAGACAGCGTCCCCCTTTTTACACATTACGGCAGCCAGTCCCCCTCTTTACACATTGCGGCAGCCAGGCCCCCTCTTTACACATTGCGGCAGCCAGGCACCCTTTTTACACATTGCGGCAGCCAGACCTCTTTTTATACATTGTGGCAGCCAGTCCCCCTTTTTACACATTGCGGCAGCCAGGACCCCATTTTACACATTGCGGCAGCCAGGACCCCATTTTACACATTGCGGCAGCCAGGACCCCCCCTTTTTACACATTACGGCAGCCAGTCCCCCTCTTTACACATTGCGGCAGTCAGGCCCCCTCTTTACACATTGCGGCAGCCAGGCACCCTTTTTACACATTGCGGCAGCCAGACCCCCTTTTTATACATTGTGGCAGCCAGTCCCCCTTTTTACACATTGCGGCAGCCAGGACCCCATTTTACACATTGCGGCAGCCAGTCCCCCTTTTTACACATTGCGGCAGCCAGGACCCCATTTTACACATTGCGGCAGCCAGGACCCCATTTTACACATTGCGGCAGCCAGTCCCCCTTTTTACACATTGCGGCAGCCAGGACCCCATTTTACACATTGCGGCAGCCAGGACCCCATTTTACACATTGCGGCAGCCAGTCCCCCTTTTTACACATTGCGGCAGCCAGGACCCCATTTTACACATTGCGGCTGCCAGTCCCCCTTTTTACACATTGCGGCAGACGGTGTCCCCCTGAGAGAGAGAGAGAGAGAGAGAGAGAAAGAGAGAGAGAAAGAGAAAGAGAGAGAGATACTTACCTTCTCCCCGCTGACAGGCTCCTCGTGCAGCTCCCTCTTGGTGCAGGCTGTGTGAGGTGAGAAGGAGGAGGAGGGAGGGGGAGCAGGGAGCCGCAGCAGCGCTATTTGATTGGTAGTAAGCGCCGCTGCAGCATCCCCCTCTCCTTCTGTATTGGTTGCCTGGCGCTGCTGTGGATGCTGGGATGAAGGAACCGCATCCCAGCATCCATAGCAGCGCCGGGCAGCCAATACAGAAGGAGAGGGGGATGCTGCAGCGGCGCTTACTACCAATCAAATAGCGCTGCTGCGGCTCACTGCTCCCCCTCCCTCCTCCTCCTTGAACCCGGCGCTGGTCTCTCTCCTCCAGCGCAGCGCACGGCGCACACAGAGGCGGCATGTAATGAGTCAATTTGACTCATTACATGCCGCTGGCCGTTGCGCCCCCAGGGCAACTGCGCTGTGTGCCAAGCCCCCTTGGCACACACGTAGTTACGGCCCTGCCGGCGGTTGGGATTCCGGAGCTGGTTTGCTGGCCGCCGGCATACCATACTACACCCCTATAGATGCACAGTACTGGTCCGGCTCATGCGCAAGTACTGAACAGCTATGATTTGCAGCATGTGCCACAGATCCTTCGGGATCTGAATTAGAGCACTGATTTGCTGCAATAGTTTGGGATCTGCCTTCACAACTCACTACAAGTCAGATCCTTTTATTGCACAAGCCATGAAGTGTATCCAGTGGCGACTCTAGTGGTGGGCTGACAGGGTAGCCACATCCCATGCGACCACAGGCCCTGCACCTCTCCTGGCATATAGATGCCAGCGGTCTCTGTGACCGCCAACATCACGTGTGGTATGTGCTCCCCAGAATGCCTTGCAACCGGTATTCTAGGAGTAGAGTTCTGAATACAGCAAATGTACTCTCCACAGCACTGGATCACCACTGAATGCTGCGTCAGCCCATCCGAGTGTCATTGCTGTTCAGAGGGGAATGATTGGTTCCTTCTTTGCTGTCTGTCACACGCTCCGCTGTGCTCTGGTATGCATAAGAGGAGTAGTGGGGAGATTTTAGGCAAATAGGGTGATTTAACAAACGATAAGTCAGCGATCTCAGTTACATATATTTGGAGGACCTAGGAGTGACTCCTGGTAAGTTTGCTCTCAATTTAGATATATTTTTGTATCTGCTAATATCATGTAGCCTTACAGTAGACAATTATATGTCCCTTAATGGGTACTTTTATCATGCAGTGTAGGGACCTCCAGTATCAGATAAGCCTTGACGTTGGCCTGTAGGCTTACCATATTTTTGTAAATATATGTAGCTTATATCTCTGAATTATCTGCTACTATGCAGTTTTACAAATCTTATTGATAATGTCCCTTGGTGTGCTGGAGAAAATATGCGTTGTGTATCTTTCTAGTTTAGAACAACCCTTCCCTTTTTGCACCTGAGGGCAGGGCAGTCTTTTCGTATGGGCTAAATGGGCAGTTGCCTAAGGTGCCCCCAGAGTATAAGGGCCCTAGGCTGATAGCTGATGGTGCTCTTTTTCCAGGAGTACCAGATTTTTTAAAACAAGCCCTGGGGAACTGGAGATATTTGACTTCAAAGCAGTGGTCCCCATCTGAGCCAGTTAATTGCTCTTCCTAGCCAGATCTCTCAAGTTCTGTCTGACTTAGAGTTTTTCTGAGGGTATAATCCAAAAGTTGGGACTTTCCCCAATTGGTGTACTCTGGCAGCTTGTCTCTACTGTGCCCAGAACCAGACATATTAGACATATCAGCCTTCCAGCAGCTGTTCCCTGCTCCAGCCACACGCATGGTATGCAGTTCTATATTTTTGTCGGTGGATTTCTCTGGCTTCTGAACCCCAATCCCCTAGTCCCAGTAAATCCTGAAAGGTGGAACTCTGTAGTTTTTTCAACCCATTCAAAGCTAAGAAATCTATTTTCGAGGAACTGGAGATATCTGCAGTCAAGCAAGCTGCCCTCCCACCAGAAAATTATGAATATTAAGCCCACTCCACTATCCAACCCTCCCCTGCGTATTAAACACTCCCTACCACACTGTAAATCATGTACCGGGACCCCTTCATTCAGCCCAATGCCCCCTTCTACAGTTTAGTGTTCTCCCTCCCGCCCCATCTCCTACCATCTGTGCAGTAAAGGATTAAGCAGAAATTACTGCTCTAGGTCCAACATGCTGATTGGAAGATGGAGCATCACCTACCATCCACAAGACATCAAAGCTGCCGCTGATAGCACCCGCCACTCCTAACGCTGGAGGATGGGTAGAGGCCCAATGTTTGCCCAGGGGGCTACACTGCTGTTAAGATGGCCCTTCCTGAGGGGTATTACTAATTTGTTTGACCAGATTCACTTTATTATTATTATTATTATTATTATTATTATTATCCTTTATTTATATGGCGCCACAAGGGTTCCGCAGTGCCCAATTACAGAGTACATATGCACATAATCAAAACAGGAAAACAGCAATTTACAGTTGACGACAATATAGGACAAGTACAGGGTAAATAAACATAGCGAAATCTGCAGATGACACAGGAATAAGTATCAGATGGCAGAAGACTGCTGGATTTTAAGATTATTAAAGTAAGAAAAAGGATAAGCACATGAGGGAAGAGGGCCCTACTAGTGAGAGCTTACATTCTAAAGGGTAGGGGTAGACAGGGGTGACACTGACGGGGTACATAGAGAGCGTGGAACAGAGGGTTAGGATGAGATTTGGTTGGGTTTGGTGAAAAAGTGGGTCTTGAGAGCTCGTTTGAAGTTTTGTAGAGAGGTGGAGAGTCTGAGGGGGAGAGGTAGGGAATTCCAGAGAAATGGAGCAGCATGTGAAAAATCTTGGAGGTAGGAGTGGGAGGAACTAATCAGGCAGGAGAGTTGGCGTGCATTAGCAGAGCGAAGAGGACGGTTGGGAGTGTAAAGGGAGATAAGGTCAGAGATGTAGATGGGAGAAGAGTGGGTGAGGGCTTTGTAAATGAGTGTGAGAAGCTTGAAATGGATTCTGAAAGGGAAGGGGAGCCAGTGAAGGTCTTGTAAGAGAGGAGAGGTGGACGTAATGCGTTTGGTGAGGAAAATAAACCGGGCAGCAGCATTGAGGATAGATTGGAGTGGAGAGAGGTATTTGTCAGGAATGCCAGTCAGGAGGAGATTACAGTAGTCCAGTCTGGAGATGACCAGTGAGTGGATAAGAGTCTTAGCAGCATCCTGGGTCAGAAAGGATCTGATCATGGAAATATTTTAGATGAAAATGGCAGGTTTGCGAGAGCTGCTGAATGTGTGGTTTGAAGGAGAGGGAGGAGTCAAAAATTACTCCAAGACATTGCACTTGGGGGCTAGAGGAGATAGTAGTGCCATCAATAGATAATGAGATTGCAGTTAAGTTTAAGAAAGTGCTGGGACAGCCAAACAGAGACAGCAGAGAGACAGTTGGATATACTAGTGAGGAGAGCAGAGGAGAGGTCTGGAGAGGAAAGATAGATTTGAGTGTCATCAGCATAGAGATGATATTGGAAACCAAAAGAACTAATGAGCTTACCTAGTGAGGACATATAGAGAGAGAAAAGAAGAGGACCAAGGACAGAACCTTAGGGTACAACTACAGTTAGTGGAAGTGAGGGGGGAGTGGAGTCATGAGAGGAGACAGAGAATGTATGGTCAGAGATGTAGGAAGACAGCCAAGAGAGGGCAGTATCAGGCAGACCAATGGAGTGAAGGATTTGTAGTAGGAGAGGGTGGTCCACAGTGTCAAAAGCAGCAGAGAGATCAAGAAGAATAAGTAGAGAGTAGTGTCCCTTAGATTTAGCAGCAGTTTCAGTGGAGTGGAGAGGACGGAAGCCAGACTGGAATGGGTCAAGCCGTGAGTGTGAGGAAAGAAAGGAAGTAAGGCAGTTGTAGACAATACGCTCAAGGGGTTTGGAGGCAAAAGGGAGTCAGTAGTTGGAGAAAGTGTTTGGATCAAGGGTAGGTTTTTCAAGAATTGGAGAGATGAGTGCATGCTTGAGGGCAGAGGGGACAGTGCCTGATGAGAGGGAGAGATTGAGAAGGTGGGAAAGATGGGAACAGTCAGAAGGAGAAAGGTAGCGGAGGAGGTGGGAGGGGATAGGGTCAAGTGGGGAGGTGGAGAGGGGGCAGGAACGAATGAGGGCCATGGCTTCCTCACCAGATGTATGGGAGAAAGATGTCAGAGTTGGTGAGAGGGATGGGAAGGGGTGGTAAGGGATGGGAGGAGGCTGGTTGCTGATGGTCTAGTGTGATGTGATATCCTGACATATGGAGTCAATTTTGGATGTGAAGTAAGCGGGAAAGTCAAGAGCAGAGATATACTTAAGTTTGAAACATGACAGTTAGGAGATGGTTAGTTGGTACTTAAAGTCCATCCACTTTATCTCTTTCTTCCAAGGTTTAATTCATAGGCGATGATTCATACCTGATCGCTGTGCTACAAACTTTGTTGTCCTGCGATCAGAAAGTCACTGCCCAAGGGGGAGTGTAAATTTGCCCGTGTAAGTGTGCGATTGCATGTGTACGCCGTGCAAAATTGTTTCTCAGTCAGTAGACAGCTGCAAATCCATTCGCAACTCACTCACCATCTAATGGTTTTCCCAGTGTGTGCAGTCTGTGCGCAGCCCAGACTTACCTCTACAGTGTGATTCAAACAGGCTGATCGGGCTGGAACTGATGTCATACACCCTCCCAGAAAACGCTTGGGCTTTTCCAAACACTCCCAGAAAATGGGCAGTAACCACCCACAAACAGCCTCTTCCTGTCAATCAGCTTGCAAATGGCTGTGCAATCTAAATTTTCGCACCAGCTTGTCGCTGTTTGGCGACACGCGTGCAAAACGCACAGCAGCGATCAGGTCTGAATCGGCCCATAGTCCCTTGTATTCGAAAAATTACAGGAGTTGAATAGTTGATACTTTATCTCTCTCTACTGAATCTCTCTTAAAGCTTTGATAAAACTCCCCCATGGTGCTTGTACCCAAAAACACTAGGAAGGAAAATATGAGCATGATCTAAGCAATGCTACTGTAGATACATTTGGCCATACTTGCTTAAATTTTTTCCTAGAAATCGACTAAGGGGCACTCTAGAGGGAAGGCATGAGGGTGTGATATTGTGAATCATGATTATTGTGGCCCTGCCAACTCCCGTGCAGTGGTTAAAGTGGGGGAGAACGGGGTGGAACTGAGTTCCACCACCTGTGACGGTAGGTGGAACTAATTCCACCTCCTCCTCTGCCCTGTACAATAATTCCAACAGAAAAGCTTGACCCACCACCCACGTCAAAAGATGATGCAGGCAGTGCTAGTGTCACTGACAAGCTGTATCCACCTCCCCTTCCTCAAGTCCTAGTGGCTCCAGAGTCCTCCCCCACATGCGGCCCATCTGCACCTTGCTCATCCTGGTACACACACATGCTGTGTCTGTCGGATGGCGTTTGTCCATCCTCAGGTCCCAGCAGCTTCTTTTTCCAGCATGGCACATGTGATGTCATACTGCCACTGCTGCTGAATTGAAGACGACCCATGAAGAGGAGCAGGCTATGTGCATGCTGAAGACAAGATAAGAGGGTGCTAGAAGGACAAAGAGAGGCGGGAAGCTCCTGTAGGGACACAGGCGGTGAGCTACTGGAGTGATAGAGGCAGAGATGTGTATAAGGGGCACTACTGTGGTCATTATATGTTTAAGGGGCACTACTACTGTGAGCATTATGTGTATAAGGGGTACTGCTGTGAGTATTACGTGTATAAGCGGCACTTCTGTGAGCATTATGTGTATAAACAGCACTACTGTGTGCATTATATTGAAGAGGTACTGTAGGCATTATGTGTAAGGGACACTACTACTTTGGGCATTATGTGTAAGGAGCACTATTACTGTAGGCATTTAGGTATAAAGGCCACTACTGTGTATCATAATGTGTATAAGAGGTACCACTGTGTAGCGCAACGTTAATAAGGGGCACTATTTAGTGATGTCATGTGAATAAGGGGCATTGTGGTATAAAATGAATTAGGGGCACTATGTGCAGTGTCTTTGAGTAAGACTGTACTGGTCTGTGGCATCATTTGAATAGAGAGTACTATTGTGTAACCACGCTTTTTCCTCATAAGATCCTCATCCCTTTATAAAGTATGGGAGGTAGGGCACGAATTTATAGTTTGCAAGCGGGTGCAAAAACTCTGACACTGGACCTGGCTCCACCTAATGGAAGGTGGTGGGAAGGGGGGTAGGTCACTGAGGATATGAGTTCCACCACCTCTCCAGGACCACTTTAAGCACTGCTCCTGTGGAACAATGCCACCATTTGTGTTGGTACATGGGAACCATGATGACATGATTCACAGGAAAATGACATCATCTCACCACTGCCCTACCCACTAGGCGGGATTCAGGAGGGTTGTCACACCCAAAATCTCTAGGGAAATGCTGGGAGTGAAGGCAGCTATGTGTTTAGCTAGAGTGTATCTAGGCAACATTTGAGGATAAGGGATTATAATTGGGAAACAAATACTCAATTTACTGTTATTTTTTTAATTTTATTTTTTTAAAGAAAGTATTTATAATGGTGTACAATTTGTCATATTATGTTTTATAGTTTCTTTTTGTTTCTTATGATACCATTTTAATTAGTAATGTGTCTAGGCTTCCGGCTCATTATTTTTGCATCGCTATTTGTAATACCAGGTCTCCAGATAGAATACTGCAGAAACAAGTTAAATGCTGAGACAAGGTGCGACTGTATATTGATAAAGTTATACACCTCTAAGTATACTATTTTAAGACTCCTCAGGCTACATACGTACCCAAGCTTGGAGATCCAAGTAAAGCAACATTTGCCTATTAAAGTTATTGCAGAAATCTCCTGAAGATAAATAGGTGAACGTCATGCATATTCATACATACAGTGGCGGATCCAGGGGGGGGGGCACTCGGGCCCGTGCCCCCCCTGTCACTTGTGGCCCATTAAGTCTCAGGGGCCCCGGCCGCGGCCTCGGATTGCGCTCAGTGGCAGAGGATTTTTTTTCTTCATTTGTGCCGGCCCGGCCCCAGCAGGCTGTCAGCGCACGCTGATTTGACAGCTGCCGCTGGGACCAGAGCCGGCTCACGCCCACAGTGAGTGCAGCCCTCCCTCCCTCCTCCTCTCCTGCTGCAGTGCATGTGACCAGCAGGCAGCAGCGCACGGAGGCCGGGAGACGGAGCGGGCTGCGGGACAGGCTAAGGAGTCAGGCAGCGCGTAGTGGTGGACCCTGGACCGCGTGGACTGGATTTCACTTCCAGCCAGCCCAGGCTCCCCAGCGGCCACACAGAGAGGAGGCAGAGGCGCCGATCGAAGCAGGCAGAGCCGCAGAGGCAGCAGCAGCAGGACGGAGACAGTGACTCACTGTGTATATCAGCCTGTCACAGTGAGTATGCTGTTTGCTGTATCGCGGCTGCCAGCCTGTGCGAGCTACGTTTAACGTGTGTGCGGCTGCTGCTGCGGCGGCGGGCACTAAGGGGGGGCGATCCGGTCTATAAGTAGTATATGGTGGTATGTGCCTCTCACACACTGCCCCCACACCCTGCCCCTCACACGCTGCCTCCTGGCCCCTGCCCCTCACACACTGCCTCCTGCACCCTGCCCCTAACACGCTGCCCCCTGCACCTCACACGCTGCCCCCTGCCCTTCACACCCTGCCCCCTGCTCCTCACACGCTGCCCCCTGCCCTCACAAGCTTCCCCCTGCACCCTGCCTCTCACACACTGCTCCCTATACACTGTCCCTCACACGCTGTCCCCTGCACCTAACATGCTGCCCCCTGCCCCTCACACCCTGCCCCCTGCTCCTCACACGCTGCCCCCTGCCCCTCACAAGCTTCCCCCTGCACCCTGGCTCTCACACACTGCCCCCTATACACTGTCCCTCACACGCTGTCCCCTGCACCTAACATGCTGACCCCTGCCCCTCACACGCTGCCCCCTGCACCCTGACCCTCTCACACTGCCCCCTGCCCCTCACACGCTTCCCCCTGCACCCTGCCTCTCACACACTGCCCCCTTCACCCTGCCCCTCACACGCTGCCCCCTGCACCTCACATGCTGCCCCTCAGATGCTGCCCCCTGCCCCTCACACGCTGCCCCTTGTAGTGGAGACATACCCCATTTCTGGAAGCGCATGCACCGAAGCCGCACGCAAATACACTTGCCCCTTCCATGGTGCCCCCTCTATCATTTTCTTCTGGATCCGCCCCTGCATACATACAGTATGTTCCAGAAACTGTAGCATTTAGAGATGCCCCAGTGCTCAAGCCATGGAATGTAGCAAATAAAAATGAAAAGGTCAGACCCCAAGTGGGGCTCCAATGTTAAATGATTAATAAGTCTACACTCCTCTTACATTTAATATGTATATTATATATACATATATAAAGAGAACAAGAAGGGGGGCACACACAGTTTTTTAATCCACAGCATTAAACACATACTGTACATGAAATATAATAAAAGAGAGACTATCACAGTGTCTACATTAGATATTCTCCAATCCCGGAGGTCCTGCTCCAGTGTTCGATCAGCAGGTGCAGGTATCCAGGCCACTGGTGTATTTATAATGGGTGCAGTGTGTGCAGTGCACATAGAGCCCTGAGTGCAGGGGGACCTACACCGCACACCCTGCACCCATTTCTTGAATACTTACTCTTCCGGAGTCCACTGCCGATAGCAGCAATACTGCAGAAATCACCTGGAACATAGTGCATTGCCATTTTCCCGGCATTTCGCACATGTGCAGTAGAAAAATCAACGGGGAAATGGCCGCTGCACCATTTTACCAGTGATCTGCGCATGTGCTTTAGAGACTGAGCCCTCCACTGCTCATACTCTACAGCACTACCGGCAGAGAAGAGGGGACCCGGACGGAGGAGGCTCCTCTTTAAAAATCCAGGCTTTAGCTTCATGAAAAGAAATGGGGGTGACTCTGAGTTGGACGCCACCTTGCGGGTTTCAGTATACTGTGCGTGCACCAAAGAAAGGAATCAGCAACTACGCATGCACCAAATCGGACAGTGGGCGGTGACATTTTCAGTGGCGTCTGCGGGATATCACATGCGCCGCTGTGAGAATAAGCATGACAGCAGTCCAACTGCATACGCAGCTGGGCTGCGCAGGCAAGGGGCTACCCTCATTTTGCCGGGTCTGTGATGCGATCGCAATTCGCATTGATGACCGGTCTTGGCTAGTGCTGGGCGGCCCGTAGCATACGAGTGTTAACTATGTATAACTATGAATTTTCTTGGCTTCTCTTTCAACCCTTGTCAGGAATCCTTGGGTAAAAATATTGCATTACTTTATAGTCTTTTTCTCTTCTCAGGTGTTGCAAAACAGAGTCTTCTGACTTTCGCAAGGCAACGTCTTAATCAATCGATCAATCAATTAATCAACCAACCGACCCTTTACCTGCCTTCCACTACATACTCCACCTCCATTTCCCTGTACTGCCCTCAAGCCTCAGATTTAGTTCTTGATTAATGAAAACATTCTTTCTATTGGGTTGTATAGTTTATTAAACAGTTTGCCATCCTTTCTCCCACTACTGTGTGACAATGTTTCATAGATGTGCTATATTCTTTTAAACTGCTGTGTTTGTTTTATTGAGGTTAATAATACAGTAAGAACCCCCCATAAAAGGCCAAATTAATGTGATTTTAGCTGCTTTTTAACAAAACCAAAACATTTGAGGGTGGGAGTCTACACTTATTTCTAGAGTGTAGGCAAATTTTTGTGCTCAGTCATGACATGAGGATGGAGGTAAGACTACTGTTTCAGATGAATCTTTTGCACCCATCATGGGGAGGGTGCAAGTCCAGATATTAACAATCAGGGCCAGCTCCAGGCCTACTAGCACCCTGAGCGAGAAAACGTGAAAGCGCCCCCCCCCCCCCTCTCCTTGCACGCGTCGAAGGCGCGCGCGCTCCTGGAAAAGTGGGTGTGGTCTCTGGAAAAGTGGGCGTGGCCTCGTAACTTCATATCACCAAACTATAAATAAATATATTTTCACACCCCCTCTACGCACACAATTAGCAGCCTTACACATAACAGCCACAGTAGTGTTCCTTACACATAATGTCTCCAGTATAGTGACAGATACACATAATGTGCAGTGCCAGATAGACATGATATGCAGTGCCAGCTACACATGACATGACCCCCAGCAGTGCCAGCTACACATGACATGCCCCCCAGCAGTGCCAGATACTTAAATGGCCACACAGTGCCAGATATGTCCCCACAGTTCCAGATACAGAAATGACCCCACAGTGCAGATATGCCCGCACAGTGCCAGATACATAAATACCCCCACAGTGCCAGATACATAAATGCCCCCACAGTGCAGATATGCCCCCACAGTGCCAAATACATAAATGCCCCCACAGTGCAGATATGCCCCCACAGTGTCAGATACATAAATGCCCCCACAATGCCAGATACATGCCCCCACAGTGCCAGATACATACATGCCCCCACAGTGCCAGATACATACATGCCCCCACAGTGCAGATATGCCCCCACAGTGCCAGATACATACATGCCCCCACACTGCCAGATACATACATGTCCCCACAGTGCAGATATGCCCCCACAGTGCCAGATACATAAATGTCCCCACAGTGCCAGATACATAAATGCCCCCACAGTGCTGATATGCCCCCACAGTGCCAGATACATACATGTCCCCACAGTGCAGATATGCCCCCACAGTGCCAGATACATACATGCCCCCACAGTGCAGATATGCCCCCACAGTGCAGCTATGCCCCCAAAGTGCTGCCAGATACACAAATGCCCCCACAGTGAATGCCAGATACACAAATGCCCCCACAGTGAATGCCAGATTCACTAATGCCCCCACAGTGCTGCCAGATACACTAATGCCCCCACAGTGCTGCCAGATACAAAAATGCCCCCACAGTGCTGCCAGATACAAAATTGCCCGCACAGTGCTGCCAGATACAAAAATGCCCCCAGTGCCAGATAACTGTATCCAAGTGCGGAGAGGAACGGGCGGTGCACAGTATTCAGAATGCTGAGGTATGGGAGCTTTGCTCCCGGGACCTCAGCTACATGCAGGCAGCAGGGGATCGAGCTACGGCAGCAGGGGATCGAGCTACGGCAGCAGGGGATCGAGCTACGGCAGCAGAGACAAAGGACACCAATACCGCCCTCAACCCCCGGATCAGACTCACCCGTGCGTGACCGACCGCGATGTCTGCGGAGCTGCAGCTGCTCTCCGGCGCCGGTCATCTGAAATATGGCGCCGGTCCTCGAGCCAATCAGAGCTCGCGGCCCGGCAGCCAATCAGGAGCCGCTGCTGCCGGGCCGTGAGCCCTGATTTGCTGATGGCCGGCACCATGTTTGAAATGGGCAGCCGCCCTTAAATAGCTGGCGCCCTGTTCGGCCACTCCAGTGGAACGTGCCTGGAGCCGGCCCTGTTAACAATAATGACTACTGAGGGAGGGAACGGCTTCCACATGGAGTCACATGGGTGCTCAGCATGCACGGGCAGAATCTCGCATTAGCATGACTAAGTAAGCAGGCTGCCACGGCACTCCAGAAAAGTCGGTAGCAAATTCATGATTTCTAGAGAAGGATTTCCAAATGCATGGTTTTAGAGCGAATATGACCAGCCCATGAAGAAAGCACAATTAGCAGTAACAAACTATAGTCTCATACAAAGGGGAAGATGTACCAACTACCAAGCTTTTGAAAGAGATAAAGTGGAGAGAGATAAAGTACCAGCCATCAGCTCCTATCTGCCATGTTACAGGCTGGGTTTAAAAAATGACAGGCGCTGGTTGGTTGGTATTTTATCTCTCTCCAAGGATTAATGCATCTTCCACAATGTGCATTGTATATAGTACATCAGATGTACAGAATACTGGGCCAGCAATCACAGAAAATTGTTAGATGCGACAGTAGGGCCACCCATACATAGTGCAGTGCATGTAATATGTCAGACATATACAGGGCCAGTGATCACAGTAACCCGTTAGATGCAGCAGTAGGGCCAGCCTGTAAGAGATGAATATTTTTTCCTGATGTGGGCACCATTCCACAATCCACGTCCCCTGATCTGTAGAGTATTGGAGCAATTCTCAGAGTCTGGAGGAGTGGCAGAAGAACCTGAACATATATTTACAAATTGTTCTCCTTATACAATGGTTTGTGTATGCTATACAGCATTAATAATTAACACTATTGATGGTCTACAGGAGTATACCCCTAACTGCATTTTTTCCAAATCTGTTACTTGGAATATAGGTGTATTTATTACTTGCTGTTACAACTTAAAAAGTCACAAGTGGAGGCGATAACTGTTTAATCTGTGATACTGAGTTCTGCAAAACATGCAGCACTAGTATATTTATAAATACTGTATACTATTGCAGTTGTGGTTATAGTGCAGACTAGAGATGAGCGGGTTCGGTTTCTCTGAATCCGAACCCGCACGAACTTCATGTTTTTTTTCACGGGTCCGAGCGACTCGGATCTTCCCGCCTTGCTCGGTTAACCCGAGCGCGCCCGAACGTCATCATGACGCTGTCGGATTCTCGCGAGACTCGGATTCTATATAAGGAGCCGCGCGTCGCCGCCATTTTCACACGTGCATTGAGATTGATAGGGAGAGGACGTGGCTGGCGTCCTCTCCATTTAGATTAGGAGAGAGAGAGAGAGATTGACCTGAGGCTGATACTGTAGAAGAGAGTGCAGAGTTTAGTGACTGACCACAGTGACCACCAGCAGTGCAGTTGTTTTATTTAATATATCCGTTCTCTGCCTGAAAAAAACGGTACACACAGTGACTCAGTCACATACCATATCTGTGTGCACTGCTCAGCCCAGTGTGCTGCATGCCTGCATCATCTATGTATATATTATATATCTGACTGTGCTCAGCTCACACAGCTTATAATTGTGGGGGAGACTGGGGAGCACTGCAGTGCCAGTTATAGGTTATAGCAGGAGCCAGGAGTACAAGACAGTCACATACCATATCTGTGTGCACTGCTCAGCCCAGTGTGCTGCATCATCTATGTATATATTATATATCTGACTGTGCTCAGCTCACACAGCTTATAATTGTGGGGGAGACTGGGGAGCACTGCAGTGCCAGTTATAGGTTATAGCAGGAGCCAGGAGTACATATTATATTAAAATTAAACAGTGCACACTTTTGCTGCAGGAGTGCCACTGCCAGTGTGACTGACCAGTGACCTGACCACACTGACCACCAGTATAGTTAGTAGTATACTATATTGTGATTGCCTGAAAAAGTTAAACACTCGTCGTGTGACTTCACTTGTGTGGTGTTTTTTTTTATATTCTATAAAAAACTCATTCTGCTGACAGACAGTGTCCAGCAGGTCCGTCATTATATAATATATATACCTGTCCGGCTGCAGTAGTGATATATATATATTTTTATATCATTATTTATCATCCAGTCGCAGCAGACACAGTACGGTAGTTCACGGCTGTAGCTACCTCTGTGTCGGCACTCGGCAGTCCATCCATAATTGTATACCACCTACCCGTGGTTTTTTTTTCTTTCTTCTTTATACATACATACTACTACATCTCTTTATCAACCAGTCTATATTAGCAGCAGACACAGTACAGTACGGTAGTTCATGGCTGTGGCTACCTCTGTGTCGGCACTCGGCAGTCCGTCCATAATTGTATACCACCTAACCGTGGTTTTTTTTTCTTTCTTCTTTATACATACATACTATGACATCTCTTTATCAACCAGTCTATATTAGCAGCAGACACAGTACAGTACGGTAGTTCACGGCTGTGGCTACCTCTGTGTCGGCACTCGGCAGTCCGTCCATAATTGTATACCACCTAACCGTGGTTTTTTTTTCTTTCTTCTTCATACATACATACTACGACATCTCTTTATCAACCAGTCTATATTAGCAGCAGACACAGTACGGTAGTTCACGGCTGTAGCTACCTCTGTGTCGGCACTCGGCAGTCCGTCCATAATTGTATACTAGTATCCATCCATCTCCATTGTTTACCTGAGGTGCCTTTTAGTTGTGCCTATTAAAATATGGAGAACAAAAATGTTGAGGTTCCAAAATTAGGGAAAGATCAAGATCCACTTCCACCTCGTGCTGAAGCTGCTGCCACTAGTCATGGCCGAGACGATGAAATGCCAGCAACGTCGTCTGCCAAGGCCGATGCCCAATGTCATAGTACAGAGCATGTCAAATCCAAAACACCAAATATCAGTAAAAAAAGGACTCCAAAACCTAAAATAAAATTGTCGGAGGAGAAGCGTAAACTTGCCAATATGCCATTTACCACACGGAGTGGCAAGGAACGGCTGAGGCCCTGGCCTATGTTCATGGCTAGTGGTTCAGCTTCACATGAGGATGGAGGCACTCAGCCTCTCGCTAGAAAAATGAAAAGACTCAAGCTGGCAAAAGCAGTAGCACCGCAAAGAACTGTGCGTTCTTCGAAATCCCAAATCCACAAGGAGAGTCCAATTGTGTCGGTTGCGATGCCTGACCTTCCCAACACTGGACGTGAAGAGCATGCGCCTTCCACCATTTGCACGCCCCCAGCAAGTGCTGGAAGGAGCACCCGCAGTCCAGTTCCTGATAGTCAGATTGAAGATGTCAGTGTTGAAGTACACCAGGATGAGGAGGATATGGGTGTTGCTGGCGCTGGGGAGGAAATTGACCAGGAGGATTCTGATGGTGAGGTGGTTTGTTTAAGTCAGGCACCCGGGGAGACACCTGTTGTCCGTGGGAGGAATATGGCCGTTGACATGCCTGGTGAAAATACCAAAAAAATCAGCTCTTCGGTGTGGAACTATTTCAACAGAAATGCGGACAACAGGTGTCAAGCCGTGTGTTCCCTTTGTCAAGCTGTAATAAGTAGGGGTAAGGACGTTAACCACCTCGGAACATCCTCCCTTATACGTCACCTGCAGCGCATTCATAATAAGTCAGTGACAAGTTCAAAAACTTTGGGTGACAGCGGAAGCAGTCCACTGACCAGTAAATCCCTTCCTCTTGTAACCAAGCTCACGCAAACCACCCCACCAACTCCCTCAGTGTCAATTTCCTCCTTCCCCAGGAATGCCAATAGTCCTGCAGACAATGTCACTGGCAATTCTGACGAGTCCTCTCCTGCCTGGGATTCCTCCGATGCATCCTTGCGTGTAACGCCTACTGCTGCTGGCGCTGCTGTTGTTGCTGCTGGGAGTCGATGGTCATCCCAGAGGGGAAGTCGTAAGCCCACTTGTACTACTTCCAGTAAGCAATTGACTGTTCAACAGTCCTTTGCGAGGAAGATGAAATATCACAGCAGTCATCCTGCTGCAAAGCGGATAACTGAGGCCTTGACAACTATGTTGGTGTTAGACGTGCGTCCGGTATCCGCCGTTAGTTCACAGGGAACTAGACAATTTATTGAGGCAGTGTGCCCCCGTTACCAAATACCATCTAGGTTCCACTTCTCTAGGCAGGCGATACCGAGAATGTACACGGACGTCAGAAAAAGACTCACCAGTGTCCTAAAAAATGCAGTTGTACCCAATGTCCACTTAACCACGGACATGTGGACAAGTGGAGCAGGGCAGGGTCAGGACTATATGACTGTGACAGCCCACTGGGTAGATGTATGGACTCCCGCCGCAAGAACAGCAGCGGCGGCACCAGTAGCAGCATCTCGCAAACGCCAACTCTTTCCTAGGCAGGCTACGCTTTGTATCACCGGTTTCCAGAATACGCACACAGCTGAAAACCTCTTACGGCAACTGAGGAAGATCATCGCGGAATGGCTTACCCCAATTGGACTCTCCTGTGGATTTGTGGCATCGGACAACGCCAGCAATATTGTGTGTGCATTAAATATGGGCAAATTCCAGCACGTCCCATGTTTTGCACATACCTTGAATTTGGTGGTGCAGAATTATTTAAAAAACGACAGGGGCGTGCAAGAGATGCTGTCGGTGGCCAGAAAAATTGCGGGACACTTTCGGCGTACAGGCACCACGTACAGAAGACTGGAGCACCACCAAAAACTACTGAACCTGCCCTGCCATCATCTGAAGCAAGAAGTGGTAACGAGGTGGAATTCAACCCTCTATATGCTTCAGAGGTTGGAGGAGCAGCAAAAGGCCATTCAAGCCTATACAATTGAGCACGATATAGGAGGTGGAATGCACCTGTCTCAAGCGCAGTGGAGAATGATTTCAACGTTGTGCAAGGTTCTGATGCCCTTTGAACTTGCCACACGTGAAGTCAGTTCAGACACTGCCAGCCTGAGTCAGGTCATTCCCCTCATCAGGCTTTTGCAGAAGAAGCTGGAGACATTGAAGGAGGAGCTAACACGGAGCGATTCCGCTAGGCATGTGGGACTTGTGGATGGAGCCCTTAATTCGCTTAACAAGGATTCACGGGTGGTCAATCTGTTGAAATCAGAGCACTACATTTTGGCCACCGTGCTCGATCCTAGATTTAAAGCCTACCTTGGATCTCTCTTTCCGGCAGACACAAGTCTGCTGGGGTTGAAAGACCTGCTGGTGACAAAATTGTCAAGTCAAGCGGAACGCGACCTGTCAACATCTCCTCCTTCACATTCTCCCGCAACTGGGGGTGCGAGGAAAAGGCTCAGAATTCCGAGCCCACCCGCTGGCGGTGATGCAGGGCAGTCTGAAGCGACTGCTGATGCTGACATCTGGTCCGGACTGAAGGACCTGACAACGATTACGGACATGTCGTCTACTGTCACTGCATATGATTCTCTCACCATTGAAAGAATGGTGGAGGATTATATGAGTGACCGCATCCAAGTAGGCACGTCACACAGTCCATCTTTATACTGGCAGGAAAAAGAGGCAATTTGGAGGCCATTGCACAAACTGGCTTTATTCTACCTAAGTTGCCCTCCCACAAGTGTGTACTCCGAAAGAGTGTTTAGTGCCGCCGCTCACCTTGTCAGCAATCGGCGTACGAGGTTACATCCAGAAAATGTGGAGAAGATGATGTTCATTAAAATGAATTATAATCAATTCCTCCGCGGAGACATTGACCAGCAGCAATTGCCTCCACAAAGTACACAGGGAGCTGAGATGGTGGATTCCAGTGGGGACGAATTGATAATCTGTGAGGAGGGGGATGTACACGGTGATATATCGGAGGGTGATGATGAGGTGGACATCTTGCCTCTGTAGAGCCAGTTTGTGCAAGGAGAGATTAATTGCTTCTTTTTTGGGGGGGGGTCCAAACCAACCCGTCATATCAGTCACAGTCGTGTGGCAGACCCTGTCACTGAAATGATGGGTTGGTTAAAGTGTGCATGTCCTGTTTTGTTTATACAACATAAGGGTGGGTGGGAGGGCCCAAGGACAATTCCATCTTGCACCTCTTTTTTCTTTTATTTTTCTTTGCGTCATGTGCTGTTTGGGGAGGGTTTTTTGGAAGGGACATCCTGCGTGACACTGCAGTGCCACTCCTAAATGGGCCCGGTGTTTGTGTCGGCCACTAGGGTCGCTAATCTTACTCACACAGTCAGCTACCTCATTGCGCCTCTTTTTATCTTTGCGTCATGTGCTGATTGGGGAGGGTTTTTTGGAAGGGACATCCTGCGTGACACTGCAGTGCCACTCCTAAATGGGCCCGGTGTTTGTGTCGGCCACTAGGGTCGCTAATCTTACTCACACAGTCAGCTACCTCATTGCGCCTCTTTTTTTCTTTGCGTCATGTGCTGATTGGGGAGGGTTTTTTGGAAGGGACATCCTGCGTGACACTGCAGTGCCACTCCTAAATGGGCCCGGTGTTTGTGTCGGCCACTAGGGTCGCTAATCTTACTCACACAGTCAGCTACCTCATTGCGCCTCTTTTTTTCTTTGCGTCATGTGCTGATTGGGGAGGGTTTTTTGGAAGGGACATCCTGCGTGACACTGCAGTGCCACTCCTAAATGGGCCCGGTGTTTGTGTCGGCCACTAGGGTCGCTTATCTTACTCACACAGTCAGCTACCTCATTGCGCCTCTTTTTTTCTTTGCGTCATGTGCTGATTGGGGAGGGTTTTTTGGAAGGGACATCCTGCGTGACACTGCAGTGCCACTCCTAGATGGGCCAGGTGTTTGTGTCGGCCACTAGTGTCGCTTAGCTTAGTCATCCAGCGACCTTGGTGCAAATTTTAGGACTAAAAATAATATTGTGAGGTGTGAGGTATTCAGAATAGACTGAAAATGAGTGGAAATTATGGTTCTTGAGGTTAATAATAATATGGGATCAAAATGACCCCCAAATTCTATGATTTAAGCTGTTTTTTAGTGTTTTTTTTAAAAAACACCCGAATCCAAAACACACCCGAATCCGACAAAAAAAATTCGGTGAGGTTTTGCCAAAACGCGGTCGAACCCAAAACACGGCCGCGGAACCGAACCCAAAACCAAAACACAAAACCCGAAAAATTTCAGGCGCTCATCTCTAGTGCTGACCTGAAGAGCCAATGGTCATGCAGACAGAACGGGGTTGGTCGAGTAGCTCAGCCTTCCGACTCTGCTCAGCTGTCTGGCACACAGAGATACGAGCTGGCCGAGCAGTTCTACCTCCCGGCATAGACACGGGGGTCTTCAGCAAGACTAGGCATCCGTAACTCATGACTCACCACCATAAGCCATGACCATGCACCTTGTTGAGCATGCTCGCACTGCAGAGTAATATGCCATGTCTGTTTTAGAGCCCCAGTCAATCCCTGCTTGCTTGACGCATCAACCCCAATGACTCTACCAACTTCAAGCTATACCCCAGTGGTTCCCAAACATGGTCCTTAAGGTACAATTACAGTCCAGGTCTTAAGGATATCAATGGCTGAGCACAGATGGTTAAATCAAATTGACTGAGGTACTAAGTTAAGTCGCCTGTGGCCAAGCATGGTTATCCTTTACTCCTGGACCGTTCGAGTACCTTGAGGATTTGGTTTGGGAACCTGTACTATACTCAGTGTTCATCATAACAGGTACTGTTTTTCCACATATTGCAAAACATATTAAGCAAACTAACTACAACCAACTTCATGACTGAATGTAGATATACAATAGGGGAGGACATAAGCGCAACTGAAATGGAAATGTGGAAATGCTGCATTGTTGCTAGATTATCTCATTGCAGCCCATATACTGTACCAAATCACTGTGAACCAGGGGCGCTTTAAGAGAAGAGGAGGCCCGTGTTCAGCCTCCTCCATTCGGGGCCCCCCCCTCTGCCGGCAGCACTGAGAGTCTGAGCCCACTCTACTGCGCATGTGCAGATCTCCGGAAAAATGGGTGGGTGGCCATTTTCCCTGAGATTTCTCCACTGTGCATGCGCAGAACTCTGTGAAAATGGGCATTTTCATGGTGTTTTAACAGCGCTGCGGATGTCGGCGCTGTACTCCGGAGGGGTGAGTATTTTAATAATGGATGCAGTGTGTGCGGTGGGGGCCCCCTCTGGACTCAGGGGCCCGTGTGCACCGCACACATTGCACCCATTATAGAAACGCCAGTGGTATGAACTCTATGTGCTCCTAACATTTTGCAAAATCAGCTTTGGATCTGTCGCACCCACATTTGTCTTTGGCTTTCTTCATCAGAAAGCAAACAGCATAGCAGCAAAGCCGCAGACCTGGCTAAGTGCTATGCTAATTAGAACATGTGTGACCAAATGGGTTTGTGGGGATTCTCCATGGAGGTATTTATTACTGTTACGAGGCTGATAGCTTCAGTGCGATCCAGCCACCCCCCTTCCCCCAAATGGCCACATTTATTCTAATTAGCATAGTATAAAGCCAGGTTCCTAATCACATTGCTTGTCATATGCTGAAGGATTCTAATTATAAAGGTATGGGCAAAAAGTCAGAAATTGATTTCTCAAAGTGATACCACAGAAGGTATATGGAGAGGTCACCCTAATGTGGTACATGATCTTCAACACCCAGATCCAATTTTTAACTAAGTATCTACTTTCTTTCCCAAAGTTATAATTTAATGAGCTGTTTGAAATGTTGAATATACATCAAAAACAGGAAATAGTGTTTTCAACCTGGCAGATTTTAGCAAGGATCAGTAGGAGAGGCCTATGGGGGTAATTCCAAGTTGATCGCAGCAGGATTTTTGATAGCAATTGGGCAAAACCATGTGCACTGCAGGGGAGGCAGATATAACATGTGTAGAGAGAGTTAGATTTGGGTGGGTTATTTTGTTTCTGTGCAGGGTAAATACTGGCTGCTTTATTTTTACACTGCAAGTTAGATTGCAGATTGAACACACCACACCCAAATCTAACTCTCTCTGCACATGTTATATCTGCCTCCCCTGCAGTGCACATGGTTTTGCCCAATTGCTAACAAAAATCCTGCTGCGATCAACTTGGAATGACCCCCTATATGCAATGGTTGCTGCTTTAATCTTCCATAGTGCAGTCCAGGATGATGCATGCTATGATACCAGACTCAAAATGCATCTCTAAATGCCATACATTTTCTTGTATCATGGCACACATATCCAAAAATGTCATCACATCTGAATTCTGTAAACCCCTGTATTACTTCGCCTTTGTCTGAGATGTAAGACTCTGTTAGCATCTGATGTAGCTCAGTGGGCATCAACATTTTCCTGCTCACTGGTATATACAGCTGTACTTCTGCCTCGGGTGATGTTACTTGTATGCTGTAACTAAGTGACATTATTAATTATGTATGGAGCCTGCTAACATGTAGAATTATAATAGCTGGAAAAAAAAAACAACACAATTACCCTGGAGTAGAAATTGTATAACGTTGTTATGTTGTATAGTTAGTCTGTACTGTTTATATAACCTGCCTACTAAACACCTGCGTAAATGTTTACGTATATAAGAATATGGGTGGGATGTCTCAAACCTTGGAGAGAGATAAAGCGGAGCAGTTGGCCAAAGTGACCAAACAGCAGTTAATTATTTAAAAGACTGTGCTAGATAAATGACAGAAGCTTATTGGGTGCTTTAGGCAATTTCTCCACTTTATATCTCTCCAGAGTTTGATACATCTCTCCTGTCTGTGCATTATTCAACAGCCACTCTTATAATTAAAACCTGATGGTAGTCACTATTACTAACAATTTGGGAACTGCAATGAACAATCGGCTGATTTAAGTTTGTAAGTAAAGCAAAAAAGGGAGCAACTGGGTAAAACCATGTTGCACCGCAGGTGGGGCAGATACAACATGTGCAGTGAGAATTAGGGTTCGGGTGGATCCAGTGGACTTTCCCACTTTCCCGGAGTGGGGGGAGGGAGCACATTACCTGCCAGCTACTGATCCCCTATAGGCCTCTCAAAACAGTGTCATACAAAATGGAAGTTTCTCAAGTAGTTTAAATGCTTAAATAGGTGCGTGTAAGGTTGGGGTTGTGATAAAAATGATAAATGCCCAGCGATTACATTAGCAGGCAAAACCTATTCTTAGTAAATCTACCCCTTAGGGGTAGATTTACATGTGAGCGGTTTGTCAAAGCAGGCAAACATCAGTGGCTTTTACCAATGGGTTTAAAATGGCAACAGAAATAAATGCAAAAAAGGCCTGATTTGGAATTTATTCCTGATACTATTTCAAATATTTTAAAGCCTACAGTCAAAACCACTAATGGTCAGTGGCTTTGACAAAACATATTTTTTTAGTAAATTTACCCATTTTAGACACATGGGTCAGAATTGTACACTATGCCAACATTCACCCAAAAGACCAATGCTTTATCTTCTGCGCATGTGTCTTAGTTGCACCATACATTTGTCCTGATTTTGTCATAGTACAGATTTGGATACACAGTATCAGAAATGTAAGGGGCATTTGTCAAGATCCGTCACGTTATCTGATCCCAAAATAGGGTATCATTCAAATTGTATGTTTATCAATGTATATACTGTATGGAAAAAGTAATTTTCAAAACTGTATGTCAAATTGCAATCCTGTAAATAACTCCAAGTAATTGAACTGAGTCAGGGGACATTTGAGTTTTCCTATCCTCTGCTAGGTTGTAAAGAAAGTGTATATTTACTATACACAGCAGGAGGTCATGTGTATCTGGCACCCCAATGAGGAAACATGATGTCCATCGAGGTGTTGATTTCTTTTGAGGGTAAGTGCTAGAGATTTCTTGAGAAAGGCATCTGGTCAGGGAAGATAAATCACAGGTCTTAGGGGTAGATGTACTAAGCAGTGATAAGAGTTGAGAAGTGAGCCAGTGCAGAAGTTGCCCATGGCAACCAATCAGCTGCTCCATTTTCTTTTATAGAATGCAAATTATAAATGTTATGTCAATGCTGATTGGTTGCCATGGGCAACTTCTCCACTGGCTCACTTCTCCACTTTTATCACTGCTTAGTACATGCCCCCCTTAGTCTTCAAACAGAAGGAAACAATATAATTAAGTAAACCTGCCCACGTGGCAGAGAAACTCTGTGGCAGGGTAAGGGGGCTTTTACACATATATCTCAATCATGTAACTTTGGCATTGAACGATCCTCAAGGGTGGGGCCTTTTTTAAGTAACTGCCAGGGGGGGATAAGAATGAAATACGTGCAGCACAATGTGTTCACTATTTTAGGAGAAGTCAGCTATGACTGAAGGGTGCCCCAATCTATGTTCTATGATCTCCTCCACAGCACAAAACTAGACCTCATACATAAGCAACCTTGTTTCCTGAACTTATTCCTATTTTTATTTTCTACAACCATAATATGTATGTAATTTTATCAACTATAAGCTTTTGGAAAAACAAATTGTATTAAATACCTTTATCCTGGCGTATTCTCTGTGATTCTTACTGAACTTGTGCCTGTGTGACTCATGCTACTTGTTTCATTGAAATATTAATAATTAATTAATTAAGTATGTAGGTAGAAGCGAAAGACTACTGTACTTGTGTCATAACACTGATTTTCCCCTTTGCTGGTGGCAGTTACCGTGTCTGATTAACAGCACATGCTGATGTAACCATACGTCACTGGAGGAGATTTTCAAATTGACGTACCTGGAGAATCAGTCGGGCACTCTCAACAGCGTTCCTGGATGTTGGTTGGGAGATAACTGCGGGGTGGATAATAGACATATGGAGATATTGCGTCTTATGGAAATGACACAGATGTATCACTGAAAGTGGTTGTGTACAAACATGCTGAATTGCACACATAGGAGCCAATGGTTTGTGCAAGTTTCAGTGGAGTAACCCATGTTGCATCTAAAGATGCACAAAGAGATATTTTACCATCTACAAACACTGGCAGTGGGAGTCTCAGTCCTTGCACACTGGGGGACATTCCGAGTTCATCGTAGTGCTACGATCATGAACTCAGACATGCGGGGGGGACGCCCAGCAGAGGGCTAGTCCGCCCCGCATGTCAGTGCCGCCCCCCCCTTCCCCCACACAAATACAAAAGCATTGCACAGCGGTGATGCTCTTGTATTGTGGAGTAACTCCCGGCCAGCGCAGCTCCTGCGGCTGGCCGAGAGTAGTGTGTCACTGCCGCTGGCCGCAACGGCTGCGTGATGTGCCGCGGCACGCCCCCCCCAATGGTCCAGCCACGCCTGCGTTGGCTGGACCGCGCCTACTAAACGGCAGCTTAACGCCGCCATTCAGCCCCCTCCCGCCCAGCGACTGCCTCTGTCTCAGAGGCAATCGCTAGACAGCGACGACTTTCATGCACCGTCGCACTGTGGCGCTGGCGCATGCGCAGTTCCGAACCGATCGCTGCGCTGCGACAAACTGCAGCGAGCAATTGGGTCGGAATGACCCCCATTGGACACATGGATGCACAGCAGTTAAGGACTTTATAGTGACCATAGCATAAAGACGCAGCGGCGATTGCAGCAAAAGATGGATCCACAGCTGTGCATGAGTTTGACTCAGAATCAGCTGCTATAACTTTTTGAAGATAATTGCTTAATCAATCCTGTCATGCCACAATGCTCAGAGATACGCAAAGACAGACATAATTTTAAGTATAAGAATTAATAAAATGTTTTCTAGGCAGCTTGGCATTGTATTTCTGAAGCCATGATGTAACGGGTGTGGTTCATCAAATCGACAGTGTCAAGGTCGACAATGTTTAGGTTGACCACTATAGGTCGACAGTCACTAGGTCGACATGGATGGAAGGTCGACAGGGTTTCTAGGTCGACACGTGCTAGGTCGACAGGTCTAAAGGTCGACATGAGGATTTTTTTTTTTTTTTTTTGTCGTTTTCTTCGTAGAGTGACCGGGATCCCAAATTAGTGCACCGCGTCCCCTCGCATGGCTCGCTTCGCTCGCCATGCTTCGGGCATGGTGCCTTCGCTCCGCTACCGCTTCGCCCGGCACACTTTACCGTTCCAATCGTAGTCCACGTGGATCGTTAAGTATGAAAAAAATCAAAAAAAGAAAAAAAATGTGAAAAACTCATGTCGACCTTTAGACCTGTCGACCTAGCACATGTCGACCTAGAAACCCTGTCAACCTTCCATCCATGTCGACCTAGTGACTGTCGACCTATAGTGGTCGACCTAAACATTGTCGACCTAGACACTGTCGATCTTCAGACCGGATCCCTGATGTAACATCCAAGCAGAACTATAATTTATGCCAAATGGCTGTTTATCTTTTCACTTTTACTTGAGTTTGGTTGTTTTTTATTCCAAAATAGAGACTTTCTTATTTAAAGATATTTAGAGTATCTTGTTTTTTTGTGGTAATGATAGAACGCTGAAGTTTATAGTAGTAGAAAATGCTCTAACTTCCAGCATTGAAGAACGGTATCCGGTCTTTAGATCAACAACACTTAGGTCGACACTCATTAGGTCGACCACTATTGGAGCGAAGCAAGCCATGCGAGAGGACACAGTGCACTAATTGGGGTTCCCGGTCACTTTACGACACAAAAGATAAATAAATCATGCCAACGTTTTTCCATGTCAACCTTATCCATGTCTACCTAATAATGTGTCGACCTATTTCGTGTGTCGACCTAGTCACTGTCGACCAATAGTGGTCGACCTAATGACTGTCGACCTAGTTACTGTTGACCCAACGATCCACACCCTGAAGAACATAGAACATGAACTGACATTAAAAAATTAGTTATACTGCACCTTTATGAGCACTAAGTTCTAGAGATTTAGAAAGCGGGTGTTTAGTCACTGGTGTTTCTATAATGGGTGCAATGTGTGCAGTGCACACGGGCCCCTGAGTCCAGAGGGGGCCCCCACCGCACACGCTGCACCCATTTTCTAAATACTCACCACTCCGGAGTCCCACGCCAATGTCTACGGCGGTGTTAAAACTCTGTGAAAATGGCGCAGCGACTATTTTGTATTTTCACGGAGTTCTGTGCATGCGCAGTACAAAAATCACTTTCTCAGTACAAAAATCACATCTCTGAATAACCCCCAGTGCCCTCACAGCACACAACATACTGTACGGAGGTGGAACTCCCGGAGGCAACAGAGTCAGTTGCCGCCGGGCTCCAGTCCTGTATGGGACACGTTGCTCCTCAATTATACCCTAACATCATAGGTGCATGAGGTGTGCCTGTGCACATCAGGCACACCCGCGTAGAGAGCCGCGGCAGCTGCTGATGCAAGTGTGTGGGTACCAGCTGCCGCACGATGCACAATGCACCCGCAAGTGGACTGCCTGTGAAGTGATGGGAGGGGGGGGGGGGACTGAGAGACAAGGGAGTTGTAAGCTTAAAGACAGAGTGAAAGGGGGCAAAGGGACAGGCTAAAAGTCACAGTATGATGGGGGGAGTTGGCTGAGAGGCACAGAATGAAGGGGTGAGGGTGAGAAGCACAGAGTGGAGTGGAGGGGAGGGCAGGCTGAGATTCACAGAGTGAAGGGGCAGACTGAAACGCACAAAGTAAAGGGGCAGACTGAGAGGAACAGAGTGAAGAGGTGAGGCTGAGAGGCACAGAGTGGAGGGGAAGGCAGACTGAGAGGCACAGAGTGAAGGGCAGGCTGAGAAATACTGAGTGAATGGTGTGAGGCTGAGAGGCACAGAATGAAGGGTGGGAGGCTGAGAAACACAGAGTGAAGGGTGTATGACTCAGAGGCACAGTGAAAGGGGGGAGGCTGAGAGGCACAAAGTGAAGGGGAGGGGGCAGCTGAAAAGCACAGAGTGAAGAGCAGGCTGAGATATACAGAGTAAAGGGTGGTAGGCTGAGAGGATCAAATAGAGGTGTCAGTAATTAAGTGTAGGGTATAGAGGTTTCAGTGATTTAGTGTTGGGTATACTGTAGAGGGGTCAATAATGTAGTGGCGGGTATAGAGGGGTCAGTAATTTAGTGTAGGGTATAGAGCAGGGGTGGGCAATTATTTCAGCTGGGGGGCCGCTTAACACTTCCAGCGAATATTCGAGGGCCACACACAAAATACTCAAAAAGAGTCCCCTTTTTACACATTACGGCAGATAGCGTCCCCTTTTTACACATTACAGCAGACATCGTCCCCCTTTTTACACATTACAGCAGACAGCGCCCCCGTTTTTACACATTACGGCAGACATTGTCCCCCTTTTTACACATTACGGCAGACTGCGTCCCCTTTTTACACATTACGGCAGACATCGTCCCCCTTTTTACACATTACAGCAGACAGCGTACTAATGGTTCCCTGAAGGAGGTCTATTATTGGGATCCCGGTGCCCTCCGGAGGGGACTTTACTTCTAGTCAACGGTTGTGCTGCCCGTGTCCAGTATATATATATATATATATATATATGTACACACACACACACACACACACACACACACACACACATATATATATATATATACAGTATATGTTTACAAATACTCACACACACACACACACACACACACACACACACACACATATATATATATATATATATATATATATAGTACACACAAACACACATTACGTATACACACCAAGCCAACACGATACAGAGCCAAATATTCCAATTTGATAAATAGCAGCATTATAAAAAAAAACTAAGAAAAAAAAAATACAGCCAGCTTACTTTTGTCTCTGCTGCTGGCAGGCTACAAGTGACATTAGGGATTGCCATCCGTAAGTGACAGGAGAGCGAGAGTGAGAGCTCGTCCCTCCACTCATGCACCCTCCGCTGGCTCCACGTTCCACGCTTCTTTTTGCACTGCAGCCTGCATGCCCAGTAAATGACTGAGCCGTAGACTGCACGTTTACTCTCCATTGGACAGCTGAGCCGTTGCAGCTGTCCTTCACTTCTATGCGGTGCCGCGGCTGTAATTAGGTTGTCAGGGCAACCCATGGGGAGCGCAGCGCCGCAGATCGGAGGTCTGATCTGTGTGCGGGCGCAGGGGGGCCTTTTAGGAAGGGGGGGCCTGGGGTACTTACCCCCCCCCCCGGGCTCCCCCCTTAATCCGGCTCTGCGCCCAGCGCGATTGGTAACAGAGGAAATCCCGGTCAGCTGACCCTGTGACGTGACCGGGATTTCCTCAGCGGCGCCTCGTCTGAGAGCAGTGCAATGACAAGCGGCCTGTCGGGCCGCTTGTCATTGCACTCTAATGGGGCACAGCGGGCCAGGCACGATCGGTCCGTGGGCCGCATCCGGCCCGCGGGCCGCCTGTTGCCCACCCCTAGTATAGAGGTTTCAGTGATTTAGTGTTGGGTATACTGTAGAGGGGTCAGTAATGTAGTGGCGGGTATAGAGGGGTCAGTAATTTAGTGTAGGGTATAGAGGTTTCAGTGATTTAGTGTTGGGTATACTGTAGAGGGGTCAGTAATGTAGTGGCGGGTATAGAGGGGTCAGTAATTTAGTGTAGGGTATAGAGGTTTCAGTGATTTAGTGTTGGGTATACTGTAGAGGGGTCAGTAATGTAGTGGTGGGTATAGAGGGGTCAGTAATTTAGTGTAGGGTATAGAGGTTTCAGTGATTTAGTGTAGGATATAGAGGGGTCAGTGATGTAGTGTAGGGTATAGAGGTTTCATTGATTTAGTGTAGGATATAGAGGGGTCAGTGATGTAGTGGCGGGTATAGAGGGGTCAGTGATTTAGTGTAGGGTATAGAGGAGTCAGTGATGTAGTGGTGGGTATAGAGGGGTCTGTAATTTAATGTAATGTAGTGTAGGGTATAGAGGAGTCAATGATGTAGTGGCGGGTATACAGGGGTCTGTAATGTAATGTAGTGTAGGGTATAGAGGAGTCAGTGATGTAGTGACGGGTATACAGGGGTCTGTAATGTAATGTAGTGTAGGGTATAGAGGAGTCAGTGATGTGATATACAGAGTAAAGGGAAGGGTGGGAGGCTGAGAGGATCAATAGAGGTGTCAGTAATTTAGTGTAGGGTATAGAAGTTTCAGTGATTTAGTGTAGGATATAGAGGGATCAGTAATGTAGTGGCGGGTATAGAGGGGTCAGTGATTTAGTGTAGGGTATAGAGGGGTCAATGATGTAGTGTAGGGTATAGAGGAGTCAGTGATGTAGTGGTGGGTATAGAGAGATCAGTGATGTAGTGTAGGGTATAGAGGTGTCAGTGATTTAGTGTAGGGTACAGAGGAGTCAGTGATCTAATGGTGGGTATAGAGGGGTCAGTGATTTAGTGTAGGGTACAGAGGAGTCAGTGATGTAGTGGTGGGTAAAGAGGGGTCAGTGATTTAGTGTAGGGTATAGAGGGGTCAATGATGTAGTGGCGGGTATAGAGGAGTCAGTGATGTAGTGGCGGGTATAGAGGGGTCAGTGATGTAGTGGCAGGTATAGAGGGGTCAGTGATTTAGTGTAGGGTATAAATGAGTCAGTGATGTAATGGCTGCTATAGAGGGGTCAGTGATGTAGCGGCGGGTATAGAGGGGTCAGTGATGTAGTGAAGGGTAGAGAGGTGTCAATTATTTAGTGTAGGGTACAGATGGGTCAGTGATGTAGTGGTGGGTATAGAGGGGTCTATAATGTAATGTAGTGTAGGGTATAGAGGAGTCAGTGATGTAGTGGTGGGTATAGAGGGGTCAATGATGTAGTGGTGGGTATAGAGGGATCAGTGATTTAGTGTAGGGTACAAAGTAGTCAGTAATGTAGTGGTGGGTATAGAGGGGTCAGTGATGTACTGGCAGGTATAGAGGGGTCTGTGATGTTGTGTAGGGTATAGAGGTGTCAGTGATTTAGTGTAGGGTACAGAGGAGTCAGTGATCTAATGGTGGGTATAGAGGAGTCAGTGATTTAGTGTAGGGTACAGAGGAGTCAGTGATCTAATGGTGGGTATAGAGGGGTCAGTGATTTAGTGTAGGGTATAGAGGTGTCAGTGATTTAGTGTAGGGTACAGAGGAGTCAGTGATCTAATGGTGGGTATAGAGGTGTCAGTGATTTAGTGTAGGGTACAGAGGAGTCAGTGATCTAATGGTGGGTATAGAGGGGTCAGTGATTTAGTGTAGGGTACAGAGGAGTCAGTGATGTAGTGGTGGGTATAGAGGGGTCAGTGATTTAGTGTAGGGTATAGAGGGGTCAATGATGTAGTGGCAGGTATAGAGGAGTCAGTGATGTAGTGGCGGGTATAGAGGGGTCAGTGATGTAGTGGCAGGTATAGAGGGGTCAGTGATTTAGTGTAGGGTATAAATGAGTCAGTGATGTAATGGCGGCTATAGAGGGGTCAGTGATGTAGTGGCGGGTATAGAGGGGTCAGTGATGTAGTGAAGGGTAGAGAGGTGTCAATTATTTAGTGTAGGGTATAGAGGAGTCAGTGATGTAGTGGTGGGTATAGAGGGGTCAATGATGTAGTGGTGGGTATAGAGGGATCAGTGATTTAGTGTAGGGTACAAAGTAGTCAGTAATGTAGTGGTGGGTATAGAGGGGTCAGTGATGTACTGGCAGGTATAGAGGGGTCTGTGATATAGTGTAGGGTATAGAGGTGTCAGTGATTTAGTGTAGGGTACAGAGGAGTCAGTGATCTAATGGTGGGTATAAAGGGGTCAGTGATTTAGTGTAGGGTACAGAGGAGTCAGTGATGTAGTGGTGGGTATAGAGGGGTCAGTGATGTAGTGGTGGGTATAGAGGTGTCAGTGATTTAGTGTAGGGTACAGAGGAGTCAGTGATGTAGTGGTGGGTATAGAGGGGTCAGTGATGTAGTGGTGGGTATAGAGGTGTCAGTGATTTAGTGTAGGGTCCAGAGGAGTCAGTAATGTAGTGGTGGGTATAGAGGAGTTAGTGATGTAGTGGTGGGCATAGAGGGGTCAATTAAAATACTAATGATTTTTTGTAAGGGTGTGAGGGTTGCGCACAACATTTATCTTACACCCAGGAAACTGGAATGAAGTTATGCCACTGATACTGTACACAATGCAATGTCAGAGGAATTAAATGGAGGGGAACACTCAGTCCAGTAGTTTACCAATAAACTACAGGACAATGGGGGTCATTCCGAGCCATTGTTCACAGCGCAGCGATCAGGCTAAAAATAAGCATTTCTGCGCTTGTGTATGCCCCGCAATGCGCACGCGAAAATCGTATGGGTACAAAGCTCTTTGTGGTTGTGCACAGGTTCTGGTGAAGTTTTCAATTGCACTGACGGCTGCAAGAAGATTGACTGGAAGGGGGCATTTCTGGGTGTCAACTGTTTTCAGGGAGTGTTTAGAAAAATGCAGGCGTGTCTGAAAAAACGCAGGCATGGCTGGGCGGGTGTATGACGTCAAATCCGGACACGAATAGGCTGAAGTGATCGCAAGCGCTGAGTAGGTTCAGAGCTACTCAGAAACTGCACAAACTGTTTTTGCAGAGCTCGGCTGCACAAGTGTTCGCACTTCTGCTAAGCTAAAATACACTCCCCAGTCGGCGGCGGCATAGCGTTTGCACGGCTGCTAAAACTAGCTAGCGAGCGTTCAACCAGGAATGACTCCCAATGACTCCACATTTATCAATAAGTGACATTGGTATAACAACAATTGAAAGTTTTAAACACATCCTCTTTTTTTACACTTGTGTCAGATGTTACAGTAAAAGAACATCTATTAAAGAATGTCAAGATTGCATGACAATGTATTCCCACATTTTGCTGGTTGCCTTTGCTTATTTTTTCCAAGGCAAGGATAATTGGTCATATTTAAGGGTAAATCTGACATTAAAAATGGCAAATCATGTTTGTGGACACTGTCTTTGCAGTGTTATCATTAACCACAATCAGTCTTCACATAAACCTGCAATGTAAAGGCCCATATAGACGGGCCGATGCGGGGAGAGATGTGTGCTGAGCGAACCGCTCAGCACACATCTTAAAAGGTTTGTAGGTTATTGGAAAATTCACTGGTTGAGTCACCTGTTGATTATGGCCCTCATTCCGAGTTGTTCGCTCGCAAGCGGATTTTAGCAGATTTGCTCATGGAAATCCTTCTCTAGAAATCATGAATTTGCTACCGACTTTTCTGGAGTGCCGTGGCAGCCTGCTTACTTAGTCATGCTAATGCGAGATTCTGCCCGTGCATGCTGAGCACCCATGTGACTCCATGTGGAAGCCGTTCCCTCCCTCAGTAGTCATCATTGGGGGTCATTCCGAGTTGTTCGCTCGCAAGTGAATTTTAGCAGATTTGCTCATGCTAAGCCGCCGCCTACTGGGAGTGAATCTTAGCATCTTAAAATTGCGAACGATGTATTCGCAATATTGCGATTACACACCTCGTAGCAGTTTCTGAGTAGCTCCAGACTTACTCGGCATATGCGATCAGTTCAGCGCTTGTCGTTCCTGGTTTGACGTCACAAACACACCCAGCGTTCGCCCAGACACTCCTCCGTTTCTCCGGCCACTCCTACGTTTTTTCCGGAAACGGTAGCGTTTTTTCCCACACGCCCATAAAACGGCCTGTTTCCGCCCAGTAACACCCATTTCCTGTCAATCACATTACGATCGCCAGAACGATGAAAAAGCCGTGAGTAAAATTCCTAACTACATAGCAAATTTACTTGGCGCAGTCGCAGTGCGGACATTGCGCATGCGCATTAAGCGGAAAATCGCTGCGATGCGAAGATTTTTACCGAGCGAACAACTCGGAATGAGGGCCCATATTTTAGACTTTAGGGATACATTTTAAGTAACATACAGTATCTACAATATTTGTTTTTATTTTACATTCCATGATACTACAGGATTAAATGATTACTAAATGTACTTAAATTGTGATTTGTTTGAAAATAATGTTTGTTACTATAATAAAGATATTATTTGATTAGTGAGTTAAAATGTTGATTGCAAGTAATTCATGAACATAAGACTATTGCTGCAATGACATGAACAACCGATGATTTAGGAGGTCCCAATTATTGAGTCTTTGTAAGAAATACACATCTTTCTCTGTTTCCACTGTAATGGTGTGGTGCATAATTTATATGGGTGGTCTTCACTTTGCCGGCGGTCGGGCTCCCAGCAATCAGTATACCGGTGCCGGAATCCCGACCGCCGGCATACCGACAGTTCTTCTCCCTCTTGGGGGTCCACGCCCCTCCCTGGAGGGAGAATACATAGAGAATAGATAACGTGGTGTGCGTAGTGCGCCACCGTGCCCACAGCGTGACGAGCGCAGCGAGCCTGCAAGGGGCTCATTTGCGCTCGGCCAGCTGTCAGTATGCCGACGGTCGGGATTCCGGCACCGGTATGCTGGTCGCCGGGAGCTCGACCGCCGGCATACCACACTACACCCAATTTATATAATAGCAGTGTCCTAAAATGATGAAAAATGTCACTAACATGTACTATACTAACAAGATAATGGTTTAAAAATATTAGTTTTGCTATTTTACAATATCTTCTGCATTCTTTTATCTTCTGGAGAACGCAAAACTGATTAAGTCAATAAAAAGTTATAGCTTTGTTTCCTAGTGTATACATGTACTGGTTAAATACAAGTCCATTCCATGAGATAGTCTGTCAGGTGGTATAATCCTCTTCCTCCACTTTGCTGTTATTATCTTAGGTAACATAAAGTATATATTATAATATATGAACTATGGAGTGTAGATACTGAGCAAATAATGTATGTTCTAGATTGAAGCAAAATGTTATCTTTCTGGTCAATTACGATTCAAAATGTTCAGAGAGGATGAAGAAATGGACTTCATCGTACGGTAAGTTTGTTGATTGCAGTTTCTTGGATAACATTTGATTTAAGTTATACATGACAGTCATTGGTATAATTATTTTAGGAACGTATCATTGTGGACATTTGTGAATCTAGAGTGATTGCATCTTTGAATTTTTTTACAATGCTTAAGGCATACATTTGCAACATCACACAGAGGGATTTACTCAAAGAGAAACACTGAAATGTTATAATAGCTTATTTGATCTACTGTAGTTATGTATAAATGTTTGTGTATCCGCTAGACGTATGAATTAGAGATGAGCGAGTTCGGTTCGTCGAGATCCGAACCCCCCCCGAACTTCACCTATTTTACACGGTTCCGAGGCAGCCTCGGATCTTCCCGCCTTGCTCGGTTAACCCGAACGCTCCCGAACGTCATCATCCCGCTGTCGGATTCTCGCAAGATTCGTATTCTATATAAAGAGCCACGCGTCGCCTCCATTTTCACTCGTACATTGGAGATTGAACGGAGAGGACGTGGCTGCGTTCTCTCCCTGAAAAGCTCTGTAATCTGTGCTCAGTGTGTTGCAAATATCTGTGCTCAGTGTGCTGCAAATATCTGTGCTCAGTGTGCTGAAAATATCTACGTTCTCCGCCTGAAAACGCTCCATATCTGTGCTCAGTGTGCTGCAAATATCTGTGCTCAGTGTGCTATATTGTGGGGACTGGGGACCACCAGTATATAATTAATAATACTTATAGTAGTACAGTACAGTAGGCCATTGCTGTATCTTGCAGCTCTGTGTCATTGCAAGTATCCATTCCATATCTGTGCAGCATTTTTTGTGAACAGTATATATAGTATTACAGTGCAGCATTTTGGTGACCCAACAGTATATAGTTGTGTACAGTAGGCCATTGCTGTATCTTGCAGCTCTGTGTCACTGCAAGTATCCATTCAATATCTGTGCTGCATTTTTGTGAGCAGTATATATAGTATTACAGTGCAGAATTTTGGTGACCCAACAGTATATAGTTGTGTACAGTAGGCCATTGCTGTATATTGCAGCTCTGTGTCACTGCAAGTATCCATTCCATATCTGTGCTGCATTTTTGTGAGCAGTATATATAGTATTACAGTGCAGCATTTTGGTGACCCAACAGTATATAGTTGTGTACAGTAGGCCATTGCTGTATCTTGCAGCTCCGTGTCACTGCAAGTATCCATTCCATATTTGTGCTGCATTTTTGGGAGCAGTATATATAGTATTACAGTGCAGCATTTTGGTGACCCAACAGTATATAGTTGTGTACAGTAGGCCATTGCTGTATCTTGCAGCTCCGTGTCACTGCAAGTATCCATTCCATATCTGTGCTGCATTTTTGTGAGCAGTATATATAGTATTAAAGTGCAGCATTTTGGTGTCCCAACAGTATATAGTTGTGTACAGTAGGCCATTGCTGTATATTGCAGCTCTGTGTCACTGCAAGTATCCATTCCATATCTGTGCTGCATTTTTGTGAGCAGTATATAGTAGGACAGTGCAGCATTTTGGTGACCAGCAGTATACATATATAGTACAGTACAGTAGGCCATTGCTGTATCTTGCAGCTCTGTGTCACTTCTAATATCCTGATCAGTGCTCAATATCTGCTGCATTGTTGTGACCAGTATGTATACTGTACTGTGCGACGTGTGTTATACACCTGGTGATTATACATCCTGTAATCTGTACTGAGCGATGTGTGAGATACACCTGGGGATTATACACCCTATATTATTATTATTATTATTATTATTATTATTATTATTATTATCCTTTATTTATATGGCGCCACAAGGGTTCTGCAGCGCCCAATTACAGAGTACATAAATAATCAAACAGGAAAACAGCAACTTTCAGTTGATGATAGTATAGGACAAGTACAGGGTAAATACACATAGTTACATCAGCAGATGACACTGGAATAAGTATCAGGTGGCAGAAGACTGCTGGATGTGGTACAGTTGAAGATTATTAAAGTAAGACAAAGGAAAAGCACACAAGGGAAGAGGGCCCTGCTCGTGAGAGCTTACAATCTAAAGGGGAGGGGTAGACAGACATGGGTGACACAGATGGGGTACATAGAGAACGTGGAACAGAGGGTTAGGATGAGATTTGGCTGGGTTTGGTGAAGAAGTGGACCCCCAGAAGGCACAAGTCAATACTTAACAATGCAACATTTTACTGGGCTACGCAGGAGAAAATTAAAAATAGGGAGAAATAAAAACAATCAATAACTTCTACCGCTTTCAAAAAGGTCAATGGAAGCTGAAATAATAGACAACTACCTCATGGAAGCCAGATACAGTATACCAAACAGTACTTAGCAGAGTTAGGAATTAGTGCTTATGAAATACAGTAACATTTTGTCATAATATTTCAGAAACTGCATGGCTGGTCTCTTGCACTCTTTTGCTCTAATACACCACCTGCTTTAGGATTTATATTCAAAAACATTATGTCTCCATAATCCCAAAAACGTCAGTCTTCTTGGAAAGTGGTTTGTTCCTTTGTAAGGGAAAGAGAACAAATGTTCTCAAACAACGGTTTCTCAATTTCTTTTTCCTCTGGGAAGGGATTGTGGATTTACAGGAATATCTGAGCATTTCTGTAATCAGAAAGCAGCGACTTTCTACAAATGTTTACGAATAATTCCAGTGATTTTGTCATTTTCTTCCAGTGATTTGGACCAATAATACCATTGATTAGAACGAATAATTCCAGTGATTTTGTCATTTTCTTCCAGTGATTTGGACTAATAATACCATTGATTAGAACGAATAATTCCAGTGATTTTGTCATTTTCTTCCAGTGATTTGGACCAATAATACCATTGATTAGAACGAATAATTCCAGTGATTTTGTCATTTTCTTCCAGTGATTTGGACCAATAATACCATTGATTAGAACAAATAATTCCTGTGATATTGAAGTGTTTGTGTCGCTTAGCTTAGCCGTCCAGCGACCACAGTGCACCTCTTTTTCTCTTTTCTTTGCATCATGTGCTGTTTGGGGCCAATTTTTTTAAGTGCCATCCTGTCTGACACTTCCGTATATGTCCAGTGGTACTGCCATTTGATATAATTCCCGACATTACTGCCATTTAAATCCAGTGATTTTGTCATTTTCTTCCAGTGATTTGGACCAATAATACCATTGATTAGAACGAATAATTCCAGTGATTTTGTCATTTTCTTACAGTGATTTGGACCAATAATACCATTGATTAGAATGAATAATTCCTGTGATTTTGTCATTTTCTTCCAGTGATTTGGACCAATAATACCATTGATTAGAACGAATAATTCCTGTGATATTGAGGTGTTTGTGTCACTTAGCTTAGCCGTCCAGCAACCACAGTGCACCTCTTTTTCTCTTTTCTTTGCATCATGTGCTGTTTGGGGCCAATTTTTTGAAGTGCTATCCTGTCTGACACTGCAGTGCCACTCCTAGATGGGCCAGGTGTTTGTGCCGCCCTCTTGGGTCGCTTTTCTAGTCATCCAGCGACCTCGGTGAGGTGTGAGGTGTTCAGAATAGACTGTAAATGAGTGGAAATTGTGGTTATTGAGGTTAATAATACTATAGGATCAAAATACCTCCAAATTCTATGATTTAAGCTGTTTTTGAGGGGTTTTTGAAAAAAAACACCCGAATCCAAAACACACCCGAATCCGACAAAAAAATTTCAGGGAGGTTTTGCCAAAATGCGTCCGAATCCAAAACACGGCCGCGGAACCGAAAAATTTCCGCTGCACATCTCTAGTATGAATGCAGGTACTGTACATATGTGTCCACATATACCTGTCCTCAAATTGTGCCCAATAGCTCTGTTTAGTCATGCTAAAACACATCCTGTGGGGATGCAGCCAATTTACCTACAATCAAAATCCCGAAGGTCAAAATCCGACAACCATTGACCAATGGTCAAAATCCAGACAAGGTCAACATACAGAGATTTAAAATGCTAACAAGGTCAAAATACCATCATTTAAATGTCGACAGGTCAAAAAGTCGACATGAGTTTTTCATTATTTTTTCATTGAAACTGACTTGTTCATACTTTACCATCCCAGTGGACCGTGAGGGGGGAATATAATAGTGTGGCGAGCGCAGCGAGGCACTGTGGCTGAAGCATGGCAAGTGCTGAAAGCCATGCGAGGGGACGCTGTACACTTATACGGTGTTCATGTCGACCTATGTCGACATACACACAAAAAACAATGAAAAACTGGCGTCAAATTTTTGACCTGTCGACATTTTAAATGTCGGTATTTTGACCTTGTCGGTATTTTGACCTTGTAGGAATTTTGACTGCCGATCAATTGTTGTCGGGATTGTGATCGTCAGGATTTTTATTGTAGGTATTTCATACTAAACCCATCCTAAGTACCTAATACACTATTAGCCTGATCAGGGGCGAAGTCAGAACTTTGTGGGCCCCATAGCAACATTTTGAAGGGGCCCCCGTGCCAATGCTTCTAGAGAGACACTTCTCTGCAGCAGTTGTTAAATTTATGCCCTATAATAGTGCCCTAGTGCATTTTCTGAGCCATAGTAGAACCTTATTTAATGTTATGCCCCATAGTAGTGCCCTAGTTTCTTTTATGATTCGTAGTAGTGCTTAAGTTCACCCTATGTCACATTTCAGAGCTGCCAGTACACATTATGCCGCACACTACCCCCAAATCACATTATGATATATAGTGCTCCCCGTCCATATTGTGCCACATTCTAGTGCCCCGATTTATATTATATAACATTAAAATGCCCTACAGTTCATTTTATACCACACTACAATGAGCAGGTCCAGGGGCATACCTAGACATATTGCAGGCCCCAAGGAAAAAGTTTGAAAAGACCCCTATGTACCACCCAATGGCGAAAAATGTATATAACACATGTAACTTTGACAGGGAAGGAGGGCCCCTCTCAGCTCTGGGCCCCATAGCAGCTGCACTCCCTACACCTATGGTAGCTACGCCCTTGGGCCTGATTCATGTTTGTAAGTAAAGCAAAAAAAGCATATCACTTATGGGATAATTTAGAGTTGATTGCAGCAGCAAATTTGTTAGCAGTTGGGCAAAACCATGTTCACTACAGGTGTGGCAGATTTTACTTTTGCAGAGAGAGTTAGATTTGGGTGGGTTATTTTGTTTCTGTGCAGGGTAAATACTGGCTGCTTTATTTTTACACTGCAATTTAGATTTCAGTTTGAACACACTCCATCCAAATCTAACTCGCTCTGCACATGTTATATCTGCCTCCCCTGCAGTACACATGGGGGGGGGGGTCATTCCGACCCGATCGCACGCTGCAGTTTTTCGCAGCGGTGCAGTTGGGTCAGAACTGCGCATGCGCCGGCGCCGCAGTGTGCCAGCGCATGCCAGGCAGCCGACGTCCAAGGTTGCCTAGCGATCACTTCTGCCTGATTTACAGGCAGAGGCGGTCGCTGGGCGGGAGGGGGTGGCACGGCAACGTTTGGCCTCCGTTTTCGGGGTGCGGTCCAGCCAACGCAGGCGTGGCCGGACCATGCGGGGGCGGGCCGCAGCAGCTGTGTGACGTCACACGCAACGGCTGCGACCCTGGCAGCGACAAGTAACTCCCGGCCAGCCACAGGAGCTGCGCTGGCTGGGAGTTACTCTACAAGTACAAAAGCATCGCCCAGCTTTTATACTTGTGTGGTGGGGTCGGCCCAGACATGCGGGGCAGACTAGCCCTGTGCTGGGCGTCCCCCCACATGTCTGTGTCAGTGATCGTTGCTGTGCTAAATTTAGGCAGGTCGGAAATGACCCCCATGGTTTTACCCAACTGCTAACAAATTTGCTGCTGCGATCAACGCCGAATTAGGCCCTTAGGTGGACATTTTGCTGCTGCTGCGATCAACTAATCCCCTCCCATGGGGGAGTGTATTTTAGCATAGCAGGGCTGCGAACGCTTGTGCAGTCCTGCTATGCTTAAAAAGTTTCCTGCAAAACAGGACCAGCCCTACAGCTACTTACCCTGTGCGACGGATCCCGGTCCTGACGTCAGACATCCGCCCTCCGTTCGCCTGGAAACGCCTGCGTTCTTCTTACCACTGCCCGAAAACGGCCTCCAACGGTGAGTATACGCCCCGGATCGCCTCTCCACTGTCAATCTTCTTCCATCCAGCGCTGCGTCTTTTTTTTCCGCTGGGAGCTCTGTTGCCTGGCGACGTCCATCGCCGGGCAACGATGCGCAATGCGCACGCCGCGCATGTGCAGTTCCGGTCCGTTCACACCACAGTGAAGAACCGCTGCGTGCGAACGAGTCGGAATGACCCCCTTAGTGTCTGGAACAAACCATGTTTCCATTCAAGGGGAGCAAATACATTTATATTTTTTCTATGCAGGGTAAATACTGGCTGCTTTTGCATATACTGTAGCCCACAAATGTTAGACAGTATGAGGACAAATATGTAGTACATTACTTGGTTTTAGCTAATATGCAGTGAGTAGGTAATTAAGGAGTTAATGGTTACAGCACTGTTAGTGATAAGGATCAAGTCATGTCGCCTCTTGTACAGATAAAGCCGCGCTTATCTAATGCGGCTCCATTGCAAATGTGCACTCTCGGCGTGGCTAGGCGATCTGGCACCTAGCCACTCTACAGGAGTGCACAGAGACGCTCCTATTGCACAGAATGGGGCGCGTGCGTGTCTCACACGCACGCGCGTCCCAGACCCTGCGATAGACGCGCATCGGCAGGCGCACTGCGGTGCAGACAGAGCCACGATCAGCGTGGCTCCATCTGTAAATACTGTAAACCCCTTTTGTTTTTCTATTGTGCCATACTTTACATAGTTAAATTAAAGTTGATACATACTGTATATTGTTCTCAATTAAGTAATAGGAAAACATAGAGTTTAGTTTATGTGGCTACGAGTTGCGTGAAGGTATAAATTATTTATGAAATATAAATTGTATATGTTTGGAAACTTTGGGGGTCATTCAGGTGCGGTTGTTCTTCCTATTCCAGTTGCAATGATTTGCCGTATGCAGTTGCGATTGTATGCTAATATATGCAGAAGCTAACCCATACAAAAGGACGCCCACTGCGAGTGCATTTTTTGCATATTGCGCCGCATGATTGCAGAAACATCGATAACATCATCGCATATTAGGTCGCCACTCAGAGCCTGAGTGTTCTTGAAGACTGAGTGCCCTCCATGGACGCAGAGAGCTCTCCAGTAGCAAGTGTGATCGCAGCTGCTAATCTATGGACGCCCAGAAAACATGGTCTAAACAGCCATGACATGCCTACGTTTGCAAGACCACTCCCCGTTACCACCCCCAAACGCTGACTTCATTACACTCCCATTGCAACTAAAATATTGCTGCGACAACACTTGCGAAACACTCACTGTGCGTGATCACTGTGGCTCATATGCATATGCAGTGAGAAAACATCGATCGATATGCATACAACAGCCGCTTTGCATCGGCACATAAATGACCCCCTTTATGCTGATTTAAAACATGTTTTCAAAACAATATAAAAAGTAAACAATTTCATCAGCAAGTACTAATTACTGACAGTTCCTATTTAATTGAACAAAAGATTAATTGGTTTCTCAAGAGCATTATGATGAAAAAGATATGGGAGAAAAAATGGATAATTGAGTTTATTAGTTTATTGCACAGACTGTGCATTAGTTTTAAAAATGTGTATATTGATTAGTGTAAGTTTGTTAAAATGTGTTTTGTTTGATAAAAATTGATACTGCTGCTTGTTTTTGCAGAATGGGTTAGAGACGTTTATGGAAACCGAATTCTACTTGTCATTCTTAAATGTTTCCTTTAAATTAAAGAATGTATTTATTGAGGAGTCTATGATGGTTAAGCATAAGAGAACGTGGTTGGAGGAATAGTCACAGCCACACATATTGGAACCTTTCTTGCACAGATTTGTCACTTAGGCAGTGTCGGACTGGGGAATGAAGGGCCCACCGGGGATATGCAATAGTAGGGGTCCATGCTTAGGGGTGTGGCATTTCCAGAGTGGGTGTGGCCAGCCGACACAGAGGCTTGGTTAACCATTACAGAGTGCATGGTCTGAGCCCCTTGATAAATATACATAGTAAGTACTGCTAGTGCATGTATTATAATGTGCCAGATTAATAACAGCAATACACTGTAGAAAATACACCATAGTCCTATGTAGAATAAGGTAACATACAGTATGTATAATTCAAGTGCACAGTCTGGAACCTGATCCCTATAGGAGGAGGAGGAGCCCCAGGCAGTGGGGCCCACTGGTGGTTTCCCCTGTACCCCTGTGGGCCAGTCCAACCCTGCACTTAGGAGTCTGTTTACTAAGCAGGTACATATTAAGAGAGGATGAGGCCCATATGCAGTCTCCGTCTGGGCCACCTCCTCTCTAGCTGGCAGTGCAATGGGAATCTGAGTGCTAGGGTCACTAGGAGATCCTAGCTCTGTACCAGTCCAGTGCACATGCGCTTGTCTCCAGGGAAATGGCGTTGCGGCCATTTTCCTGGATATTTTTCCAATTGCGAATGTGCAAAATGCTGGGAAAATGGCTGCAGCACCATTTTCCCAGTGACTTGTGCATTGTTGCTGCTGCTGATGCAGGGTGTGCAGTGTGGGCCCCTCCTTGACCCAGGGGCCCGTGTGCACCACACCTTGGACCCAGTATAGATACGCCACTAGTACTAAGCCTTGGAGAGAGATAAAGTGGATGGAGATACTGTAAACTACCAGCCAACTATGGCCCTCATTCCGAGTTGTTTGCTCATTGCCGAGTTTCGCTATATTGCGATTAGTCGCTTACTGCGCATGCGCAAGGTTCGCAGAGCGCATGCGCTTAGTTATTTTACTCAAAAGTTAGGTCTTTTACTCACGGCATAACGAGGATTTTTCATCGTTCTGGTGATCGGAGTGTGATTGACAGGAAGTGGGTGTTTCTGGGCGGAAACTGGCCGTTTTATGGGAGTGTGCGAAAAAACGCTGCCGTTTCTGGGAAAAATGCGGGAGTGTCTGAAGAAACAGGGGAGTGTCTGGGCGAACGCTGGGTGTGTTTGTGACGTCAAACCAGGAACGAAACTGACTGAACTGATCACAATGGCAGAGTAAGTCCCGAGCTACTCAGAAACTGCTAAGAATTTTCTATTCGCAAATCTGCTAATCTTTCGTTCGCAATTCTGCTAAGCTAAGATACACTCCCAGAGGGCGGCGGCTTAGCGTGTGCAATGCTGCTAAAAGCAGCTAGCGAGCGAACAACTCGGAATGAGGGCCTATCTTCTAATTGTCAGTCTATATACTAAGCCTTGGATGGCAATAAAGTACCAGCCAATCAGCTCTTAACTGTCATTTTTCAAACCCAGCCTGTGACATGACAGTTAGACGCTGATTAGCTGGTACTTCATCTCTGTCGGCTTTATCTCTCTCCAAGGCTTAGTACATAGGGGGTCATTCCGAGTTGTTCGCTCGTTGCCGATTTTCGCTATGCTGCGACTTGTTGCTAATTGCGCATGCGAAAGGCACGCAGGGCGCATGCGCTTAGTTATTTAACTAAAAACTTAGCAGTTTTGCTGTGGATTCTGCGGCGCATTTCAGTCGCTCTGCTGATCGGTAAATGATTGACAGGAACGGGGCGTTTCTGGGCGGCAACTGAGCGTTTTCCGGGAGTGTGCTAAAAAACGCAGGTGTGTCAGGGGAAAAACGAGGGAGTGTCTGGAGAAATGGGGGAGTGGCTAGCCGAACGCAGGGCGTGTTTGTGACGTCAAACCAGGAACTAAACGGACTGAGGTGATCGCAATCTGTGAGTAGGTCTGGAGCTACTCAGAAACTGCAAAGAATTATTTAGTAGCAATTCTGCTAATCTTTGGTTCGCTATTCTGCTAAGCTAAGATACACTCCCAGAGGGTGGCGGCCTAGCGTGTGCAATGCTGCTAAAAGCATTTAGCGAGCGAACAACTCGGAATGAGGGCCATAGACCCCTTAGTCACACACAGATGTACAAGCCCCAGTGATCAGTGTACGCTATCAAGGTAGTTTTGATGCTTTTTGCTATTTTTATGGTACAAATAAGACAAAAAAAGTCGCAAGAACCCTTGCGCGCCAAGAGGGGCTATTTGGCACCTAGAGCAAAGGGGTATGAGGACACATCTGCAGAAAGTGACTCTCGATTTTTGTTTTAAGAATCTAATTTTTATTAAGTCGGCTGTACAGTATGTTGAAAACGACAGGCCACATCTTGAAACAGTTGTTTGTAACAGTTATTTTTGCAGCCACTTGGGCAATTACAATGGTTCAGTAGAAAAATTGGTATTAACAGAACTACAACATAACATTTTGCAAGGTTAAGTTATAGATAACTGGGTTCTACTTTACAGCTAACTTTCTCACCCAGACTCACATCCAGGGCCTGCTCTGTAGGGTCTAACATTACCTCCAAGCTTAATCCGGTGCCAGAAGGCTGGCAGCCATATCCATGCATGACAGTCCTCTTGCTTCCACTCATCAGAGGAAGTTACCTTGTTATAGTTTTTCTTCTTTGGGAACGAAACCACGTTCTAATTGTGACATACCGTGGACAAGAGTGCATCACACTGTGCATTGAGCAAACTCGCCAGATAATACTACATGAGCACATTTAATTCTTACCAATTTAAATCTTACCAATATATTTGTCAGTGCCATTGGTGAGGAAAGATCCTATTTCTTTCTAATAGCGGATGAGCGGGTTCGGTTCTCAGAGAACCGAACCGTACCGAAGTTCACGCTCTTAACCCGGTTCCGAGCCCGGCTCAGGTTTTCCCGCCTGACTTGGAAACCCGAACGAGGCAAAACGTCATCATCCCGCTGTCAGATTCTCGCGGGATTTGGATTCCATATAAGGAGCCGCTGGTAGTGTCCTCTGCTGCCATATATCCAGTGTAGCTGCATAAGTCCCTTCCAGGGGTGTAGCGAGGGTGGCTCCAGTGGAGCACAAGCTCCGGGCGCTGGAAAAGTTAGAGGGCGCATTGCCACCTGCTCACTCTGTCTGCCATACCGCGAGCAGCTGTACAGGCACCTGCAGAGCAGGAGGAGAAGCAGGGGGGGGAGGGGGGGTGCACACTCAGAGTACACTGTCCCTGTCTTAAACATGTGGGGTGCCCAAAGGAAACTTCCTCCCTGAGCTCCACAAGGTCTAGAACCGGCCCTGTCACCAATGTAGGATTTTTCTATATTTTTTATTTTCAAATGTAACATGCCCCCAATTTAGTACAGGGGAGGGGGTGCCAAAACATACCCTTGCTCTGGGCACCATGGCACCTAGCTACACCTCTGCCTGCATCAGACCAGTGGCCATCAGTCATTCCAGTGACCAGGCAGTCACAGTGGTATACACTGCTGCTATATGTCCACTGCTGCCATGTAATAACAACAACAACAAGTCCCTTACAGTGTTGCTGTGTTGTGCTGCATCAGACCAGTGGTAGTGTCCTGGTCATCAGTCATTCCAGTGACCAGGCAGTCACAGTGGTATATGCTGCTGCTATATGTCCACTACTGCCGTATAATAATAATCAGTGCCAGATTAAGGTCTACATGGGCCTGGAGCTGAAATTTATGAAGGGCCTATTGCATGCTTTGGCAGGAGGTGTGACAAGCGCTGCAGTGGGAGTGGTCTAAATAGGGGGTGTGGCCTGTGCCATGGATGTGGCTATCTCCATGGAGGTCATAGCTAGTGCCTACCTTCAACCACTTGACAGTGGTCGTCGAAATGTGAATTTTGAAGTGGGGGTATTGGAAATGAAACGGGAGTGCTGTAGCGCCCACCAAAAAAGTGGGCATGGTCACTGAAAAGGAGTGTGTCCTTCGAAGTATATGCAATAGTGTGCCCCCTCCCCTCCTAGTTTATATATGCGTCAGTGTGCCCCTCCTACCCTCCTAGTCTGCATATGTGTCAGTGTGCCCCCCCAAACTCCTAGTCTGTATGTGTATTAGTGTTCCCCTTCCCCTCCTAGACTATATATGCGTCAGTGTGCCCCCCATACCCACCTGATCTGTATGTGTATTAGTGTGCCCCCCCCTTATAGCCTGTATAAGCTCTAGTGTGCCCCCCTCCCCTCCTAGTATGTATATGCTGTAGTGTGCACCCATCATAGCCTGTATATATTGTAGTGTGCCTCCTCCCCTCCTAGTCTGTACTGTATGTGCATTATTGTACCCCCCTTCTCCTAGTCTTTATCTACATTATTGAGTCTTGACTCCCCCCTTCCCTATAATTTGTAGTCTGCTCCCTCCTCTAGGTGTTTACCTGCTCTCACCACTTGGTCCTTTAGGCGGGTGGTATTCATGTGACCGACGGTCGGGAGACCGACGGTCACATGACCTCCTCCAGCATCCCGACCCCCACTATCCCGATGGTCGGCATGCCGACCAACAAGGACTATTTCCACTCGTGGGTGTCCACGACACCCATAGAGTGGGAATAGAAGCCGCGGCGACCGTAGGTCGCCACCGAGCCCGCAGCGTGGCGAGCGCACCGAGCCCGCAAGGGGCTTGCTGCACTCGCCCTTCCCCGCCGGGATCCCGGCGTCGGTATGCTGCCGGGATCCCGGCGTCGGTAAGCTGACCGGCGGTCAGGAGACCGCCAGTCAACCATACTACACCCCTTTAGGCAGCTCAGCACCTCGTACATTCTTACCCTGTAGCATCCAGGAATGCAGTATAAATGGATGTGGAGGTGGTCTCTTCGGACAGACAAGAATAGCTGCTGCCGAGACCCGGTGCTATATTGTGTGGCCCAGTGACGTAACTTCCACCCAGTTGCCCGGAGGTGAGATAAATGTTGGTGCCCCCCCATATACTAATGATATATATATATATATATATATATACACACACACACACACACACACACACAGACAGACAGATAGATAGATAGATATAGATCTATGTATACAGATGGGTCCATGTTTATCTTGACCTTTAATAGGATTAACTGAGACCGGACTTAATCCCCTGCTGTATTGTTCTCTGTATTGTATTGCAGCTGAGAACAATAGATGAAGGGTTTATGTTAATAAACCGTGTTGTGCCTAGGTGCAGCAAACTAGCCAAGATAACTGTGGACTCCACTGTATATACACACACACACACATAGCCATGTTCATCTTTGCTTTGATGCGGCATGCTGTGTGTGTGCCGCGCTGTGACTATTTGCAGCTGGCGATCACTTCATTAAGAATTAATGGAGCGATTGCCAGTTGCGAATAGTCACAGCCCACACACCATGCAGAATGTTGCATCGCAGCAAGATGAGCTGGACTACATCTGTATTTATATAGGTAGGTGTGTGTGTGTGTGTGTGTGTGTGTGCGTGCGCGCGCGTGCGTGTGTGTGTGTGTAAGAGAGAGAGAGAGAATGGCCCGGTCGGTGTGGCGGTGTGTGTATGACCCTGGTCAGTGTGGCAATGTGCGTGTGGCCCCTGGTCAGTGAGACAGTGTGTGTGTGTGGCTCCTGATCAGTGTGACTGTGTGTGTGGCCTCTGGTCAGATAGGGAGAGGAGGAATAAGGGGAGACAGGAAATAGAGAGAGAAGGAATAGGGGGAGATAAGAGAGAGAGAGAGAAAGGAGAGAGAAGGAAGAGGGAGATGGGAGAGAAAGGAGAAATAGAGGGTGATGGCAGAGAGAGATGGAGGAGGAATAGGGGGAGACGAGAAAGAGAGGGAGATGGCTAAGAGAGACAGGAGGAAAGGAATGGGGGAAACGGCAGAGAGAGTGCACTATACCCAGTCAGAGCAGGAGAAGGCAGCGGGGTATTTACCTGGCTGTAGTGTATTCCTAGCTTAAGCTGCTTTGAGAAAGTGTGTGAGAAAGAGTGTGTGTGTGTGTGTATGTGTGTGAGAAAGAGAGTGTGTGTGTGTGTGTGTGAGAGAGAGAGAGAGTGTGTGTTTGTGTGTGTGTGTGTGTGCGTGAGAGAGTGTGTGTGTGAGAGAGTGTATGTGAGAGAGAGTATGTGTGTGTATGTGTGTGAGAAAGAGAGTGTGTGTGAGAGAGAGAGTATGTGTGTGTGTGTGTGTGTGCGTGAGAGAGAGAGAGAGTGTGAGAGAGAGTGTGTGTGAGAGAGAGTGTGTGAGAGTGTGTGTGTGTGTGTGTGTGTGCGTGAGAGAGAGAGTGTGAGAGAGTGTGTGTGAGAGAGAGTGTGTGAGAGTGAGAGTGTGTGTGTGAGAGAGAGTGTGTGAGAGTGAGAGTGTGTTACACACCGGGAGAGGGGCACGATCCGGCATCCTGAAGATGGCAGAGATACCCATCAGTGGCAACGCTCCAGAGGCCTTTACAGAGGCAGACAAACGGCAGGACACAGGCGGCAGGACTGTCAAATGGCAGCTGCGGAAGAGCTCCCAGTTGCTTGCAGAGGCAGCGGGACTCAGGGAGGGCAGCGGGACTCAGAGACGGGGCAACGGGACAGGGGGAAGGTGTGTGCTGCCAGTTGGCGGCTACGGCAATGCTCCCAGCCCATTGCAGGGGGTGGGGGGGGAGACAAGCGGCGAAGGCGGGACATTCAGTAATGACTTCCTGCAGCTAACGGCCGTGCGGGGGGTGTGCTGCCAGATGGTGCACCTTCAGTGCATTTGCGCTGTGGGTAAGGCACCATTGGCACACACCTAGTTACGGCCCTGTACTGTAGTATATAGCAGTTTTGTCTACTGGCTTGCGGCAGGGTATAGGTTACTCCAGATAATTGATATTGCCCATCACACTGCTCTTACCTCTATGTTGTAAGACTCCTGCTGACACCCCCCAGCAGATACACAGAGTCACCATACAGCGCCTCAGACTGCCCCATTTACAAGACCCAGACTCACGTAACTTTGATATCTCTTCACATATTAATTGCAATAGCTCCTTTGTAATATATATACTCATATGCAAATGCAATTTAATCTATGTTGGTAGGACAACACGCAAACTAAAGATCAGATTTCTAGAGCACAGACGTAATATCCAGAAGGGCATGGTTTTCCATAGTGTTTCTCGACATTTTTTAGACAAACATCAGAAAAACCCAGAAGGCATTCAACTTATAGGTATTGAACACATCAAACCAACAGTAAGGGATGGAGATAGATACAGAAAACTATGCCTCAGGGAGAATTACTGGATTCATAGATTGAGAACACTCACCCCTGATGGACTGAATGAAGCCATTGAATTTGACCACACATAAATTAGACATGGCTTAGGCTTTATATTAGCCTGTTTGATCTATTGTTTGTATCATCTGGGCTCAATAGTATATCATTTACTACTGCTTTTTGTTGTTTAGGAACACCATATTCATATAACAAGTGGGGGATTTTTTATGTAATATTTTCCATATGTAAAATAAAAAAATAAAATAAAAAAACAGACATTTTTATGTAAGTATTTATCATAATATACATCATCATCTCTTTTTTTAGGTCTTTTCTTCTTCACCAATTTTGTATATAATAATTTTCTGATCAGTCTATTAATTTTATACATAATCAAAAAAATTTTTTTTTTGTTTAGTATTAATCCTTTTTGGTCTTTATTTACATCTAAAACAATAGCCCAACATAAGCCTATGTATACATCGATAGACCTGCTATTACCTAATTTTTAGCTATAGAGATGATAAAGATGATATATTCTATCCAGTTCCTCTAAAGTTACTGTGCGTACCTAGTGGCGCATAGAGTTGAGTGATGTTCACTCACTGAAAATAGGAATGATACCGAGTTCGATTCCGACCTTAGTCCCTTAGCTGACAATAGTTATTTTGAATTTAGAAGTCTGCTGGTTTTCTATATATTCTTTATTTTTTATTATGTCCTTTATACGTTTTCTGTATATATAAATGTCTCCTCTATATAAAAAATTGTTTAGGGGGACATATATGAATCTTCTCTATATGTTAGACACATGGCGTCATAGTCCCATAATTGGAGATATAAAATAAAAGTTAAATGATATTTCTCGTGGCAGTGCCTTCAGCCCTACATAAGGGGTTAAATCTTGCAGTCTGCATATTAGAGAGATTGTAATGATTCATGCCTCGATTACTATCATATGGGGCTTAGTATCTCATTTTTCTTCTCATCATGTTATTAGTTATTATATATATATTTTATTGTTTATTGTCATTATTAATTATAGATTTATTTTGTGTATATTTCTTTATATAAGTGTTTATGTACCTTAGTAGCAAGTCAAGTCCGCATTAGATATAAGTATACTACATTGTCAGGAGAGAGCCATATGGTTTTAATTGATTTCTGTTATTAATTGGATATTAAGTGCAGACAGCTGTTTTCTCTGGACCCACCACAGTTAAATTCTGCGGAATCTGGAGGCAGGAAATCACCTTTGAAAAAGTCACGTGGAGCGTGACGAAACGCGTTAGGACCCGCCTCTTGAACACCTGTTCAGGTGTTTCATATGTACTACCATCCCAGCACCTCTGACGATCTTATTCCGGGCGGCTTTGAGATCTCCAAATAGCCGCTGCCGTCTCATACCGCTACAGCCAGCTGATTCCTGAGCGGTGCTCGCTCTCCTCTCCGTGACACTGCTGTTGTGTGTGGGTAACGCAGGATTCCTGTCCGGGGACGCCCGGTAGACGGACCAACCCACTGGAGAGGTAATTGTTCATTATTTACGGACTCACTGGCCTCCCTATGTGATCCCATATTGGAATCAGTTATATCACTTTTCTTCATGCATCAATACTGAGCATTATGAACGGCACCTAATATCTGGCATGGATTTTGGACTTTAACACACCACATCTACAGAGGCAGTTCTGTAAAAGTCCAACATACTGCTGACACTGTGAGACACCGGACTGTGTTATCATTAATGCAACATGTCTGTTTATTATTATTATTTTTATTAATTAACACATTATGTTTTAAATAAACTTGCTGTCTTTTTATATTGATACATTGGCTCTCTCCTTTGTTATTTGAATCCTTCTGAAATTCAGCGCAGCCAGTTCTCTTTTTCAGACAAGACCCAGAGCTGCCTGTGGCCCCACCCCTGGCTCTGCCCAACATCTGACAAGGTCCTTATGGCGAAGGGGATCTAGTGACCACCCTACTGTCAGCTGGCTTGATGACTGTGGCTGCTGTCCCCAAGCTTGTACAAATGCACAGCGCTGGTCAGGTGGCTGCCGCTGCGCGCTCTGGGTGAGGACCCTGTCAGCCTGCCTCTGGTCACCAAATACGCGGCTGCACACAGCCGTGTCTTACAGATACCCCACCTGCTGCCTGACCTGTGTAGCGCTGAATCTGCTGTGGCTCCTCCAATGATGCTCCGCTCAGGCTCCATGTAACACAGCAGCACTTAATAAAGGTCATGGCGTTGTGGTGCCGGCTTGAACCCCAGCAGGAAAGAGGAGGAGTCCTCATCAGCAGCACTGGGGAGGAGCTGTGTGTAGGGGGAGAGCGGCTCCTCCTCCACCCCGGCTGCCCAGTCGCATCACTGACACTGAGGCTGAGCACAGCAGCACCACTACTAGTGGTCTTAGGGGAGGAGGTGCTCGAGAGGAGAGCGGCCCCCCCTTCTTCCCGCTTCGGCCGTGTCTTCAGTGTGTATGTATAAGCGGGGCACTGTCTCTGGCGGCGGGTTAAGTGCAGGGAGTGGCTGCGGCATACAATGAGTCCATTGTAATGCCGGCAGTTATGGGGTTTCACTTCTGTGGGCCTATTTACAATGGGGGGCCTGGAGCTGCAGCTCCATCCACCCCATTGTTAATCCGGCCCTGATAATAATAATAATAACAGCAACAAGTCCCTTACAGTCTTGTTGTGTTGTGCTGCATCAGACCAGTTGTAGTGTCATGGCCATCAGTCATTCCAGTGCCCAGGCAGTCACAGTGGTATACGCTGCTGCTATATGTCCACTGCTACAGTATTATTATAATAATAATAACAACAACAACAACAAGTCCCTCACAGTGTTGTTGTGTTGTGCTGCATCAGACCAGTGGTAGTGTCCTGGTCATCAGTCATTCCAGTGACTAGACAGTCACAGTGGTATATACTGTTGCTATATGTCCACTGCTGCCGTATTATAATAATAATAATAATAACAACAACAACAACAACAACCAGTCCCTCACAGTGTTGCTGTGCTGTGCTGCATCTGACCAGTGGTAGTGTCCTGGACATCAGTCAGTCCAGTGATCAAACAGTCACAGTGGTATACGCTGCTGCTATATGTCCATTGCTACAGTATAATAATAATAAATAAGAATTTACTTACCGATAATTCTATTTCTCGGAGTCCGTAGTGGATGCTGGGGTTCCTGAAAGGACCATGGGGAATAGCGGCTCCGCAGGAGACAGGGCACAAAAGTAAAGCTTTCCGATCAGGTGGTGTGCACTGGCTCCTCCCCCTATGACCCTCCTCCAAGCCAGTTAGGTACTGTGCCCGGACGAGCGTACACAATAAGGGAGGAATTTTGAATCCCGGGTAAGACTCATACCAGCCACACCAATCACACCGTACAACTTGTGATCTAAACCCAGTTAACAGTATGATAACAGCGGAGCCTCTGAAAAGATGGCTCACAACAATAATAACCCGATTTTTGTAACTATGTACAAGTATTGCAGATAATCCGCACTTGGGATGGGCGCCCAGCATCCACTACGGACTCCGAGAAATAGAATTATCGGTAAGTAAATTCTTATTTTCTCTATCGTCCTAGTGGATGCTGGGGTTCCTGAAAGGACCATGGGGATTATACCAAAGCTCCCAAACGGGCGGGAGAGTGCGGATGACTCTGCAGCACCGAATGAGAGAACTCCAGGTCCTCCTTAGCCAGGGTATCAAATTTGTAGAATTTAGCAAACGTGTTTGCCCCTGACCAAGTAGCTGCTCGGCAAAGTTGTAAAGCCGAGACCCCTCGGGCAGCCGCCCAAGATGAGCCCACCTTCCTTGTGGAATGGGCATTTACATATTTTGGCTGTGGCAGGCCTGCCACAGAATGTGCAAGCTGAATTGTATTACACATCCAACTAGCAATAGTCTGCTTAGAAGCAAGAGCACCCAGTTTGTTGGGTGCATACAGGATAACAGCAAGTCAGTTTTCCTGACTCCAGCCGTCCTGGAACACATTTTCAGGGCCCTGACAACATCCAGCAACTTGGAGTCCTCCAAGTCCCTAGTAGGTGCAAGGCACCCCAATAAGCTGGTTCAGGTGAAACACTGACACCACCTTAGGGAGAGAACTGGGGACGAATCCGCAGCTCTGCCCTGTCCGAATGGACAAACAGATATGGGCTTTTTTGAGAAAAAACCACCAATTTGACACTCGCCTGGTCCAGGCCAGGGCCAAGAGCATGGTCACTTTTCATGTGAGATGCTTCAAATCCACAGATTTGACTGGTTTTAAACCAATGTGATTTGAGGAATCCCAGAACTACGTTGAGATCCCTCAGTGCCACTGGAGGCACAAAAGGGGGTTGTATATGCAATACTCCCTTGACAAACTTCTGGACTTCAGGAACTGAAGCCAATTCTTTCTGGAAGAAAATCGACAGGGCCGAAATTTGAACCTTAATGGACCCCAATTTGAGGCCCATAGACACTCCTGTTTGCAGGAAATGCAGGAAACGACCGAGTTGAAATTTCTTTGTGGGGCCTTCCTGGCCTCACACCACGCCATATTTTCGCCACATGTGGTGATAATGTTGTGCGGTCACCTCCTTTCTGGCTTTGACCAGGGTAGGAATGACCTCTTCCGGAATGCCTTTTTCCCTTAGGATCCGGCTTTCCACCGCCATGCCGACAAACGCAGCTGCGGTAAGTCTTGGAACAGACATGGTACTTGCTGAAGCAAGTCCCTTCTTAGCGGCAGAGGCCATAAGACCTCTGTAAGCATCTCTTGAAGTTCCGGGTACCAAGTCCTTCTTGGCCAATCCGGAGCCATGAGTATAGTTCTTACTCCTCTACGTCTTATAATTCTCAGCACCTTAGGTATGAGAAGCAGAGGAGGGAACACATACACGACTGGTACACCCACGGTGTTACCAGAACGTCCACAGCTATTGCCTGAGGGTCTCTTGACCTGGCGCAATACCTGTCCCGTTTTTTGTTCAGACGGGACGCCATCATGTCCACCTTTGGTATTTCCCAACGGTTTACAATCATGTGGAAAAAACTTCCCGATGAAGTTTCCACTCTCCCGGGTGGAGGTCGTGCCTGCTGAGGAAGTCTGCTTCCCAGTTTCCATTCCCGGGATGAAACACTGCTGACAGTGCTATCACATGATTTTCCGCCCAGCGAAAAGTCCTTGCAGTTTTTGCCATTGCCCTCCTGCTTCTTGTGTCGCCCTGTCTGTTTACGTGGGCGACTGCCGTGATGTTTTTCCCCTGGATCAATACCGGCTGACCTTGAAGCAGAGGTCTTGCTAAGCTTAGAGCATTATAAATTTACCCTTAGCTCCAGTATATTTATGTGGAGAAAAGTCTCCAGACTTGATCACACTCCCTGGAAATTTTTTCCTTGTGTGACTGCTCCCCAGCCTCTCGGGCTGGGCTCCGTGGTCACCAGCATCCAATCCTGAATGCCGAATCTGCGGCCCTCTAGAAGATGAGCACTCTATAACCACCACAGGAGAGACACCCTTGTCCTTGGATATAGGGTTATCCGCTGATGCATCTGAAGATGCGATCCGGACCATTTGTCCAGCAGATCCCACTGAAAAGTTCTTGCGTGAAATCTGTCGAATGGAATTGCTTCGTAGGAAGCCACCATTTTTACCAGGACCCTTGTGCAATGATGCACTGTTTTTAGGAGGTTCCTGACTAGCTCGGATAACTCCCTGGCTTTCTCTTCCGGGAGAAACACCTTTTTCTGGACTGTGTCCAGAATCATCCCTAGGCACAGCAGACGTGTCGTCGGGATCAGCTGCGATTTTGGAATATTTAGAATCCACCCGTGCTGTTGTAGCAGTATCCGAGATAGTGCTACTCCGACCTCCAACTGTTCCCTGGACTATGCCCTTATCAGGAGATCGTCCAAGTAAGGGATAATTAAGACGCCTTTTCTTCGAAGAAGAATCATCATTTCGGCCGTTACCTTGGTAAAGACCCGGGGTGCCGTGGACAATCCAAACGGCAGCGTCTGAAACTGATAGTGACAGTTCTGCACCACGAACCTGAGGTACCCTTAGTGAGAAGGGCAAATTTGGGACATAGAGGTAAGCATCCCTGATGTCCCGGGACACTATATAGTCCCCTTCTTCCTGGTTCGTTATCACTGCTCTGAGTGACTCCATCTTGATTTGAACCTTTGTAAGTGTTCAAAAATTTTTTTAGAATAAGTCTCACCTAGCCTTCTGGCTTCAGTACCACAATATAGTGTGGAATAATACCCCTTTCTTGTAGTAGGAGGGGTAATTTAATTATCACCTGCTGGGAATACAGCTTGTGAATTTTTTCCCATACTGCCTCCTTGTCGGAGGGAGACCTTGGTAAAGCAGACTTCAGGAGCCTGCGAAGGGGAAACGTCTCGACATTCCAATCTGTACCCCTGGGATACTACTTGTAGGATCCAGGGGTCCTGTACGGTCTCAGCGCCATGCTGAGAACTTGTCAGAAGCGGTGGAACGCTTCTGTTCCTGGGAATGGGCTGCCTGCTGCAGTCTTCTTCCCTTTCCTCTATCCCTGGGCAGATATGATCTTATAGGGACGAAAGGATTGAGGCTGAAAAGACGGTGTCTTTTTCTGCAGAGATGTGACTTAGGGTAAAAACGGTGGATTTTCCAGCAGTTGCCGTGGCCACCAGGTCCGATGGACCGACCCCAAATAACTCCTTTATACGGCAATACACCTTTGTGCCGTTTGGAATCTGCATCACCTGACCACTGTCGTGTCCATAAACATCTTCTGGCAGATATGGACATCGGACTTACTCTTGATGCCAGAGTGCAAATATCCCTCTGTGCATCTCGCATATATAGAAATGCATCCTTTAAATGCTCTATAGTCAATAAAATACTGTCCCTGTCAAGGGTATCAATATTTTTAGTCAGGGAATCCGACCAAGCCACCCCAGCTCTGCACATCCAGGCTGAGGCGATCGCTGGTCGCAGTATAACACCAGTATGTGTGTATATACTTTTTATGATATTTTCCAGCCTCCCGTCAGCTGGTCCTTGAGGACGGCCCTATCTATAGACGGTACCGCCACTTGTTTTGATAAGCGTGTGAGCGCCTTATCCACCCTAAGGGGTGTTTTCCAACGCGCCCTAACTTCTGGCGGGAAAGGGTATACCGCCCATAATTTTCTATCGGGGGGAACCCACGCATCATCACACACTTTATTTAATTTATCTGATTCAGGAAAAACTATGGTAGTTTTTTCACATCCCACATAATACCCTCTTTTGTGGTACTTGTAGTATCAGAAATATGTAACACCTCCTTCATTGCCTTTAACGTGTGGCCCTAATAAGGAATACGTTTGTTTATTCACCGTCGACACTGGATTCAGTGTCCCTGTCTGTGTCGACCGACTAAAGTAAACGGGCGTTTTAAAACCCCTGACGGTGTTTTTGAGACGTCTGGACCGGTACTAATTGTTTGTCGGCCGTCTCATGTCGTCAACCGACCTTGCAGCGTGTTGACATTATCACGTAATTCCCTAAATAAGCCATCCATTCCGGTGTCGACTCCCTAGAGAGTGACATCACCATTACAGGCAATTGCTCCGCCTCCTCACCAACATCGTCCTCCTACATGTCGACACACACGTACCGACACACAGCACACACACAGGGAATGCTCTGATAGAGGACAGGACCCACTAGCCCTTTGGAGAGACAGAGGGAGAGTTTGCCAGCACACACCAAAAACGCTATAATTTTATATAGGGACAACCTTATATAAGTGTTTCTCCCTAATAGCATCTTTATATAGATATTTATATCGCCAATTAGTGCCCCCCCTCTCTGTTTAAACCCTGTTTCTGTAGTGCAGTGCAGGGGAGAGCCTGGGAGCCTTCTCTCCAGCCTTTCTGTGAGAGAAAATGGCGCTGTGTGCTGAGGAGATAGGCCCCGCCCCTTTTCCGGCGGCCTCGTCTCCCGCTCTTTAGTGAAGTTTGGCAGGGGTTAAATATCTCCATATAGCCTCTGGGGGCTATATGTGAGGTATTTTTAGCCAGTATATAGGTTTACATTTGCCTCCCAGGGCGCCCCCCCCAGCGCCCTGCACCCTCAGTGACTGCGTGTGAAGTGTGCTGAGAGGAAAATGGCGCACAGCTGCAGTGCTGTGCGCTACCTTTAGAAGACTGCAAGGGTCTTCAGCCGCCGATTCTGGACCTCTTCTTACTTCAGCATCTGCAAGGGGGCCGGCGGCGCGGCTCCGGTGACCATCCAGGCTGTACCTGTGATCGTCCCTCTGGAGCTGATGTCCAGTAGCCAAGAAGCCAATCCATCCTGCACGCAGGTGAGTTCACTTCTTCTCCCCTCTGTCCCTCGTTGCAGTGATCCTGTTGCCAGCAGGACTCACTGTAAAATAAAAAACCTAAGCTAAACTTTCTCTAAGCAGCTCTTTAGGAGAGCCACCTAGAATTGCACCCTTCTCGGCCGGGCACAAAAATCTAACTAACTGGCTTGGAGGAGGGTCATAGGGGGAGGAGCCAGTGCACACCACCTGATCGGAAAGCTTTACTTTTGTGCCCTGTCTCCTGCGGAGCCGCTATTCCCCATGGTCCTTTCAGGAACCCCAGCATCCACTAGGACGATAGAGAAATAATAATAACAACAACAACAACAAGTCCCTTACAGTGTTGCTGTGTTGTGCTGCATCAGACCAGTGGTAGTGTCCTGGACATCAGTCATTCCAGTGACCAAACAGTCACAGTGGTATACGCTGCTGCTTTATGTCAACTGCTGCCATATAATAATAATAATAATAATAATAACAACAACGAGTCCCTCACAGTGTTGCTGTGTTATGCTGCATCAGACCAGTGGTAGTGTCCTGTGCATCAGCCATCAGTCATTCCTGTGCCGCATATTGTGTTATATAACTCCAGAAACATAATGCAGAACAAAAATTTGGAGGATAAAATAGGGAAAAATCAAGACCACTTCCTCCTAGTGCTGTAGCTGCTGCCACTAGCCAAGACATAGACAATGAAACGCCATTGTTGTCTGCCAAGGCCGATGCCCAATGTGATAGTAGAGGGCATGTAAAATCCAAAAAGCCAAAGTTCAATAAAAAGACCCAAAAAAAGACATTTAAATGATCTGTGGAGAAACGTAAACTTGCCAATATGCCATTTACGACACGGAGTGGCAAGGAACGGCTGAGGCCCTGGCCTATGTTCATGACTAGTGGTTAAGCTTCACAAGATGATGGAAGCCCTCATCCTCCCGCTAGAAAAATTAAAAGAGTTAATCTGGAAAAAGCACAGAAAAGATCTGTGCGTTCTGAGATGGTATCACAAATCACCAAGGAGAGTCCAAGTGTGTCTGTGGTTGCGATGCCTGACCTTCCCAACACTAGATGGAAAGAGGTGGCTCCTCCCACCATTTGCACGCCCCCTGCAAGTGCTGGATGGAGCACCCACAGTCCAGTTCCTGATATTGAAATTGAAGACGTCACTGTTGAAGTGCACCAGGATGAGGATATGGGTGTTGCTGGCGCTGAGGAGGAAGTTGATGATGAGGATTCTGATGGTGATGTGGTTTGTTTAAGTCAGGCACCGGGGGAGACACCTGTTGCCCGTGGGATGAAAAAGCCCCTTGTGATGCCTGGGCAAACTACCAAAAATTCCACCTCTTCGGTGTGGAATTATTTCTCCACAAATCCGGACAACAGGTGTCAAGCCATGAGTTGCCTCTGTCAATCTGTAATAAGTAGGGGTAAGGATGTTAACCATCTAGGAACATCCTCCCTTATACGTCACCTGCAGCACATTCATCAGAAGTCAGTGTCAAGTTGTGAAACTTTGGGTAAAAGCATAAGCAGACCACTGACACCTTAATCCCTTCTTCCTCCTGTACCCAAGCTCCTGCAAGCTACACCACCAATTCCCTCAACGTCAACTTCCTCCTCAGCCAGGAACATCAGTAGTCCTGCAGGCCATGTCACTGTCAAGACTGAAGAGTCCTCTCCTAACCGGGATTCCTCCGTAGGATCTTTGAGTGGTACGCCTGCTGTTGCTGCTGCTGCTGTCGTTGCTGCTGGGAATCAATCGTCACCCCAGAGAGGAAGTCGGAAGACCACTTGTACTACTTCAACTAAGCAATTGACTGTCCAACAGTCCTTTGCTAGGAAGATTAAATATGACAGCAGTCATCCTGTTACAAAGCAGATAACTGAGGCCTTGACACTTATGTTGGTGTTAGACGTGCGTCTGGTATCTGCCATTGGTGCAGTGGGATTTAGACAATTGATGGAGGTATTGTGTCCCCGGTACCAAATCCCATCTAGGTTCCACTTCACTAGCAGGCGATACAGAGAATGTACAAAGACATCAGAAAAAGAGTCACCAGTGTCCTACAAAATGCGGTTGTATCCAGTGTCCACTTAACCACAGACATGTGGACAAGTGGAACAGGGCAGACTAAGGACTATATGACTGTGACAGCCCATTGGGTAGAAGTATGGCCTCCCGCAGCAACAACAGCAGCAGCTATAGTATCAGCATCTCGCAAATGCCAACTCGTTCCTAGGCAGGCTATGCGATGTATCACAGCTTTCTGTAAGAGGCACACAGCTGACAACCTTTTATGGAAACTGAGGAACATCATCGCAGAATGGCTTACCCAAATTAGACTCTCCTGGGGATTTGTGATATCGGACAACGCCACCAATTTTGTGCATGCATTACATCTGGGCAAATTCCAGCACGTCCCATGTTTTGCACATACAATTAATTTGGTGGTGCAGAATTTTTTGAAAAATGACAGGGGTGTACAGGAGATTCTGTCGGTGGCCCGAAAAATTGCGGGCTACTTTCGACATTCAGCCACCGCGTGCCGAAGACTGGAGCGACAGCAAACACTCCTGAACCTGCCCTGCCATCAACTGAAGCAAGAGGTGGAATTCAACACTCTATATGCTTCAGAGGATGGAGGAGCAGCAAAAGTCCATTAAAGCCTATACATCCACCTATGATATAGGCAAAGGAGGGGTAATGCACCTGATTCAAGTGCAGTGGAGAATGATTTCTGTCTTGTGCAAGGTTCTCCAACCCTTCAAACTTGCCACACGTGAAGTCAGTTCAGACACTGCCAGCTTGAGTCAGGTCATTCCCCTCATCAGGCTTTTGCAGAAGCAGCTGGAGTAATTGAAGGAGGAGCTAAGGTGGAGCGATTTGGCAAAGTATGTGGGACTTGTGGATGGAGCCCTTCATTCGCTTTGCCAGGATTCAAGGGTGGTCAATCTGTTGAAATCAGAGCACTACGTTTTGGCCACTGTGCTCGATCCTAAGTTTAAAGCCTACGTAGGTGCAAAGACCTGCTGGTGAGTAAATTGTCAACTCAAGCGGAACGTGACCCGTCGACAGCTCCTCCTTCAATTTATCCCGCAACTGGGGCTGCAAGGAAAAGGATAAGATTTCTTAGCCCACCTGCTGGCGGTGATGCAGGGCAGTCAGGAGGAGTGCTGACATCTGGTCCTGAATGAAGAACCTGCCAACGATTACTGACATGTCTACTGTCACTGCATATGATTCTGTCACCATTGTAAGAATGGTGGAGGATTATATGAGTGACCGCATCCAAGTAGGCATGTCAGACAGTCCGTATGTATACTGACAGGAAAAAGAGGCAATTTGGATGCCCTTGCACAAACTGTTTTTATTTTACCTAAGTTGCCCCCCCTCCAGTGTGTACTCCGAAAGAGTGTTTAGTGCAGCAGGTAAACTTGTCAGCGATCGGCGTAGGAGGTTACTTCCACAAAATGTGGAGAAGATGAATTATAAATTCCTCCGGGAAGACCTTTACCAGTAATTGCCTCCAGAATGTACACAGGGACCTGTGATGGTGGATTCCAGTGGGGACGAATTAATACTCTGTGAGGAGGAGGGGGATATACACAGTGAAAGGGGTGAGGGATCGGAGGATGAGGATGAGGTCAAAATCTTGCCTCTGTAGAGCCAGTTTGTGCAAGGAGAGATTGATTGCTTCTTTTTTTGGTGGGGGCCCAAACAAACCACTCATTTCAGCCACAGTCGTGTGGCAGACCCTGTCGCTGAAATGAGTGGTTTGTTAAAGTGTGCATGTCCTGTTTATACAACATAAGGGTGGGTGGGAGGGACCAAGGACAATTCCATCTTGCACCTCTTTTTTCTTTCATTTTTCTTTGCATCATGTGCTGTTTGGGGACTATTTTTTGAAGTGCCATCCTGTCTGATACTGCAGTGCCACTCCTAGATGGGCCAGGTGTTTGTGTCGGCCACTTGGGTCGCTTAGCTTAGCCATCCATCGACCTTGGTGCACCTCTTTTTTTCTTTGCATCATGTGCTGTTTGGGGACTATTTTTTGAAGTGCCATACTGTCTGACACTGCAGTGCCACTCCTAGATGGGCCAGGTGTTTGTGTCGGCCACTTGGGTCGCTTAGCTTAGTCACACAGCTACCTCATTGCACCTCTTTTTTTCTTTGCATCATGTGCTGTTTGGGGACTATTCTTTAAATCTGCCATCCTGTCTGACACTGCGGTGCCACTCCTAGATGGGCCAGGTGTTTGTGTCGGCCACTTGGGTCGCTTAGCTTAGTCATCCAGCGACCTCGGTGCAAATTTTAGGACTATAAATAATATTGTGAGGTGTGAGGTGTTCAGAATAAACTGGAAATGAGTGGAAATTATGGTTATTGAGGTTAATAATACTATGGGATCAAAATGACCCCCAAATTCTATGATTTAAGCTGTTTTTGAGGGTTTTTTGTAAAAAAACACCCGAATCCAAAACACACCCGAATCCGACAAAAAAATTTCAGGGAGGTTTTGCCAAAACGCATCCGAATCCAAAACACGGCCGCGGAACCGAATCCAAAACCTAAACACAAAACCCGAAAAATGTCCAGTGCACATCACTAATTTGGACTAGAGATGAGCGCCGGAAATTTTTCGGGTTTTGTGTTTTGGTTTTGGGTTCGGTTCCGCGGCCGTGTTTTGGGTTCGACCGCGTTTTGGCAAAACCTAACCGAATTTTTTTTGTCGGATTCGGGTGTGTTTTGGATTCGGGTGTTTTTTTCCAAAAAAACTAAAAAACAGCTTAAATCATAGAATTTGGGGATCATTTTGATCCCAAAGTATTATTAACCTCAAAAACCATAATTTCCACTCATTTTCAGTCTATTCTGAATACCTCACACCTCACAATATTATTTTTAGTCCTAAAATTTGCACCGAGGTCGCTGGATGACTAAGCTAAGCGACCCTAGTGGCCGACACAAACACCTGGCCCATCTAGGAGTGGCACTGCAGTGTCACGCAGGATGTCCCTTCCAAAAAACCCTCTCCAAACAGCACATGACGCAAAGAAAAAAAGAGGCGCAATGAGGTAGCTGTGTGAGTAAGATAAGCGACCCTAGTGGCCGACACAAACACCGGGCCCATCTAGGAGTGTCACTGCAGTGTCACGCAGGATGTCCCTTCCAAAAAACCCTCCCCAAACAGCACATGACGCAAAGAAAAAAAGAGGCGCAATGAGGTAGCTGTGTGAGTAAGATAAGCGACACTAGTGGCCGACACAAACACCGGGCCCATCTAGGAGTGGCACTGCAGTGTCACGCAGGATGTCCCTTCCAAAAAACCCTCCCCAAACAGCACATGACGCAAAAAAAAAAGAGGCGCAATGAGGTAGCTGTGTGAGTAAGATAAGCGACCCTAGTGGCCGACACAAACACCGGCCCATCTAGGAGTGGCACTGCAGTGTCACGCAGGATGTCCCTTCCAAAAAACCCTCCCCAAACAGCACATGACGCAAAGAAAAAAAGAGGCGCAATGAGGTAGCTGTGTGAGTAAGATAAGCGACCCTAGTGGCCGACACAAACACCGGGCCCATCTAGGAGTGGCACTGCAGTGTCACGCAGGATGTCCCTTCCAAAAAACCCTCCCCAAACAGCACATGACGCAAAGAAAAAAAGAGGCGCAATAAGGTAGTTGTGTGAGTAAGATAAGCGACCCTAGTGGCCGACACAAACACCGGGCCCATCTAGGAGTGTCACTGCAGTGTCACGCAGGATGTCCCTTCCAAAAAACCCTCCCCAAACAGCACATGACGCAAAGAAAAAAAGAGGCGCAATGAGGTAGCTGTGTGAGTAAGATAAGCGACCCTAGTGGCCGACACAAACACCGGGCCCATCTAGGAGTGTCACTGCAGTGTCACGCAGGATGTCCCTTCCAAAAAACCCTCCCCAAACAGCACATGACGCAAAGAAAAAAAGAGGCGCAATGAGGTAGCTGTGTGAGTAAGATAAGCGACCCTAGTGGCCGACACAAACACCGGGCCCATCTAGGAGTGGCACTGCAGTGTCACGCAGGATGTCCCTTCCAAAAAACCTCCCCAAACAGCACATGACGCAAAGAAAAAAAGAGGCGCAATGAGGTAGCTGTGTGAGTAAGATAAGCGACCCTAGTGGCCGACACAAACACCGGGCCCATCTAGGAGTGTCACTGCAGTGTCACGCAGGATGTCCCTTCCAAAAAACCCTCCCCAAACAGCACATGACGCAAAGAAAAAAAGAGGCGCAATGAGGTAGCTGTGTGAGTAAGATAAGCGACCCTAGTGGCCGACACAAACACCGGGCCCATCTAGGAGTGTCACGCAGGATGTCCCTTCCAAAAAACCCTCCCCAAACAGCACATGACGCAAAGAAAAAAAGAGGCGCAATGAGGTAGCTGTGTGAGTAAGATAAGCGACCCTAGTGGCCGACACAAACACCGGGCCCATCTAGGAGTGGCACTGCAGTGTCACGCAGGATGTCCCTTCCAAAAAACCCTCCCCAAACAGCACATGACGCAAAGAAAAAAAGAGGCGCAATGAGGTAGCTGTGTGAGTAAGATAAGCGACCCTAGTGGCCGACACAAACACCGGGCCCATCTAGGAGTGTCACTGCAGTGTCACGCAGGATGTCCCTTCCAAAAAACCCTCCCCAAACAGCACATGACGCAAAGAAAAATTAAAGAAAAAAGAGGTGCAAGATGGAATTGTCCTTGGGCCCTCCCACCCACCCTTATGTTGTATAAACAGGACATGCACACTTTAACCAACCCATCATTTCAGTGACAGGGTCTGCCACACGACTGTGACTGATATGACGGGTTGGTTTGGACCCCCACCAAAAAAGAAGCAATTAATCTCTCCTTGCACAAACTGGCTCTACAGAGGCAAGATGTCCACCTCATCATCATCCTCCGATATATCACCGTGTACATCCCCCTCCTCACAGATTATCAATTCGTCCCCACTGGAATCCACCATCTCAGCTACCTGTGTACTTTGTGGAGGCAATTGCTGCTGGTCAATGTCTCCGCGGAGGAATTGATTATAATTCATTTTAATGAACATCATCTTCTCCACATTTTCTGGATGTAACCTCGTACGCCGATTGCTGACAAGGTGAGCGGCGGCACTAAACACTCTTTCGGAGTACACACTTGTGGGAGGGCAACTTAGGTAGAATAAAGCCAGTTTGTGCAAGGGCCTCCAAATTGCCTCTTTTTCCTGCCAGTATAAGTACGGACTGTGTGACGTGCCTACTTGGATGCGGTCACTCATATAATCCTCCACCATTCTTTCAATGTTGAGAGAATCATATGCAGTGACAGTAGACGACATGTCCGTAATCGTTGTCAGGTCCTTCAGTCCGGACAAGATGTCAGCATCAGCAGTCGCTCCAGACTGCCCTGCATCACCGCCAGCGGGTGGGCTCGGAATTCTGAGCCTTTTCCTCGCACCCCCAGTTGCGGGAGAATGTGAAGGAGGAGATGTTGACAGGTCGCGTTCCGCTTGACTTGACAATTTTCTCACCAGCAGGTCTTTCAACCCCAGCAGACTTGTGTCTGCCGGAAAGAGAGATCCAAGGTAGGCTTTAAATCTAGGATCGAGCACGGTGGCCAAAATGTAGTGCTCTGATTTCAACAGATTGACCACCCGTGAATCCTTGTTAAGCGAATTAAGGGCTCCATCCACAAGTCCCACATGCCTAGCGGAATCGCTCCGTGTTAGCTCCTCCTTCAATGTCTCCAGCTTCTTCTGCAAAAGCCTGATGAGGGGAATGACCTGACTCAGGCTGGCAGTGTCTGAACTGACTTCACGTGTGGCAAGTTCAAAGGGCATCAAAACCTTGCACAACGTTGAAATCATTCTCCACTGCGCTTGAGACAGGTGCATTCCACCTCCTATATCGTGCTCAATTGTATAGGCTTGAATGGCCTTTTGCTGCTCTTCCAACCTCTGAAGCATATAGAGGGTTGAATTCCACCTCGTTACCACTTCTTTCTTCAGATGATGGCAGGGCAGGTTCAGTAGTTTTTGGTGGTGCTCCAGTCTTCTGTACGTGGTGCCTGTACGCCGAAAGTGTCCCGCAATTCTTCTGGCCACCGACAGCATCTCTTGCACGCCCCTGTCGTTTTTTTAAAAATTCTGCACCACCAAATTCAAGGTATGTGCAAAACATGGGACGTGCTGGAATTTGCCCATATTTAATGCACACACAATATTGCTGGCGTTGTCCGATGCCACAAATCCACAGGAGAGTCCAATTGGGGTAAGCCATTCCGCGATGATCTTCCTCAGTTGCCGTAAGAGGTTTTCAGCTGTGTGCGTATTCTGGAAACCGGTGATACAAAGCGTAGCCTGCCTAGGAAAGAGTTGGCGTTTCCGAGATGCTGCTACTGGTGCCGCCGCTGCTGTTCTTGCGGCGGGAGTCCATACATCTACCCAGTGGGCTGTCAGTCATATAGTCCTGACCCTGCCCTGCTCCACTTGTCCACATGTCCGTGGTTAAGTGGACATTGGGTACAACTGCATTTTTTAGGACACTGGTGAGTCTTTTTCTGACGTCCGTGTACATTCTCGGTATCGCCTGCCTAGAGAAGTGGAACCTAGATGGTATTTGGTAACGGGGGCACACTGCCTCAATAAATTGTCTAGTTCCCTGTGAACTAACGGCGGATACCGGACGCACGTCTAACACCAACATAGTTGTCAAGGCCTCAGTTATCCGCTTTGCAGCAGGATGACTGCTGTGATATTTCATCTTCCTCGCAAAGGACTGTTGAACAGTCAATTGCTTACTGGAAGTAGTACAAGTGGGCTTACGACTTCCCCTCTGGGATGACCATCGACTCCCAGCAGCAACAACAGCAGCGCCAGCAGCAGTAGGCGTTACACGCAAGGATGCATCGGAGGAATCCCAGGCAGGAGAGGACTCGTCAGAATTGCCAGTGACATGGCCTGCAGGACTATTGGCATTCCTGGGGAAGGAGGAAATTGACACTGAGGGAGTTGGTGGGGTGGTTTGCGTGAGCTTGGTTACAAGAGGAAGGGATTTACTGGTCAGTGGACTGCTTCCGCTGTCGCCCAAAGTTTTTGAACTTGTCACTGACTTATTATGAATGCGCTGCAGGTGACGTATAAGGGAGGATGTTCCGAGGTGGTTAACGTCCTTACCCCTACTTATTACAGCTTGACAAAGGCAACACACGGCTTGACACCTGTTGTCCGCATTTCTGTTGAAATACTTCCACACCGAAGAGCTGATTTTTTTGGTATTTTCACCAGGCATGTCAGTGGCCATATTCCTCCCACGGACAACAGGTGTCTCCCCGGGTGCCTGACTTAAACAAACCACCTCACCATCAGAATCCTCCTGGTCAATTTCCTCCCCAGCGCCAGCAACACCCATATCCTCCTCATCCTGGTGTACTTCAACACTGACATCTTCAATCTGACTATCAGGAACTGGACTGCGGGTGCTCCTTCCAGCACTTGCAGGGGGCGTGCAAATGGTGGAAGGCGCATGCTCTTCACGTCCAGTGTTGGGAAGGTCAGGCATCGCAACCGACACAATTGGACTCTCCTTGTGGATTTGGGATTTCGAAGAACGCAGTTCTTTGCGGTGCTTTTGCCAGCTTGAGTCTTTTCAGTTTTCTAGCGAGAGGCTGAGTGCTTCCATCCTCATGTGAAGCTGAACCACTAGCCATGAACATAGGCCAGGGCCTCAGCCGTTCCTTGCCACTCCGTGTGGTAAATGGCATATTGGCAAGTTTACGCTTCTCCTCCGACAATTTTATTTTAGGTTTTGGAGTCCTTTTTTTACTGATATTTGGTGTTTTGGATTTGACATGCTCTGTACTATGACATTGGGCATCGGCCTTGGCAGACGACGTTGCTGGCATTTCATCGTCTCGGCCATGACTAGTGGCAGCAGCTTCAGCACGAGGTGGAAGTGGATCTTGATCTTTCCCTAATTTTGGAACCTCAACATTTTTGTTCTCCATATTTTAATAGGCACAACTAAAAGGCACCTCAGGTAAACAATGGAGATGGATGGATACTAGTATACAATTATGGATGGACTGCCGAGTGCCGACACAGAGGTAGCTACAGCCATGGACTACCGTACTGTACTGTGTCTGCTGCTAATATAGACTGGTTGATAATGAGATGTAGTATGTATAAAGAAGAAAGAAAAAAAAACCACGGGTAGGTGGTATACAATTATGGATGGACTGCCGAGTGCCGACACAGAGGTAGCTACAGCCGTGGACTACCGTACTGTGTCTGCTGCTAATATAGACTGGATGATAATGAGATGTAGTATGTATAAAGAAAGAAAAAAAAACATGGGTAGGACTAGGTGGTATACAATTATGGATGGACTGCCGAGTGCCGACACAGAGGTAGCTACAGCCGTGGACTACCGTACTGTACTGTGTCTGCTGCTAATATAGACTGGTTGATAATGAGATGTAGTATGTATAAAGAAGAAAGAAAGAAAAAACCACAGGTAGGTGGTATACAATTATGGATGGACTGCCGAGTGCCGACACAGAGGTAGCTACAGCCGTGGACTACCGTACTGTACTGTGTCTGCTGCTAATATAGACTGGATGATAATGAGATGTAGTATGTATAAAGAAGAAAGAAAAAAAAACCACGGGTAGGTGGTATACAATTATGGATGGACTGCCGAGTGCCGACACAGAGGTAGCTACAGCCTTGGACTACCGTACTGTACTGTGTCTGCTGCTAATATAGACTGGATGATAATGAGATGTAGTATGTATAAAGAAGAAAGAAAAAAAAAACCACGGGTAGGTGGTATACAATTATGGATGGACTGCTGAGTGCCGACACAGAGGTAGCTACAGCCGTGGACTACCGTACTGTACTGTGTCTGCTGCTAATATAGACTGGATGATAATGAGATGTAGTATGTATAAAGAAGAAAGAAAAAAAAAACCACGGGTAGGTGGTATACAATTATGGATGGACTGCCGAGTGCCGACACAGAGGTAGCTACAGCCGTGAACTACCGTACTGTGTCTGCTGCTAATATAGACTGGTTGATAATGAGATGTAGTATGTATAAAGAAGAAAGAAAAAAAAAACCACGGGTAGGTGGTATACAATTATGGATGGACTGCCGAGTGCCGACACAGAGGTAGCTACAGCCGTGGACTACCGTACTGTGTCTGCTGCTAATGTAGACTGGTTGATAATGAGATGTAGTATGTATAAAGAAGAAAGAAAAAAAAAACCACGGGTAGGTGGTATACAATTATGGATGGACTGCCGAGTGCCGACACAGAGATAGCTACAGCCGTGGACTACCGTACTGTACTGTGTCTGCTGCTAATATAGACTGGATGATAATGAGATGTAGTATGTATAAAGAAGAAAGAAAAAAAAAACCACGGGTAGGTGGTATACAATTATGGATGGACTGCCGAGTGCCGACACAGAGGTAGCTACAGCCGTGGACTACCGTACTGTACTGTGTCTGCTGCTAATATAGACTGGATGATAATGAGATGTAGTATGTATAAAGAAGAAAGAAAAAAAAAACCACGGGTAGGTGGTATACAATTATGGATGGACTGCCGAGTGCCGACACAGAGGTAGCTACAGCCGTGGACTACCGTACTGTACTGTGTCTGCTGCTAATATAGACTGGATGATAATGAGATATAGTATGTATTAAGAAGAAAGAAAAAAAAAACCACGGGTAGGTGGTATACAATTATGGATGGACTGCCGAGTGCCGACACAGAGGTAGCTACAGCCGTGAACTACCGTACTGTGTCTGCTGCTAGTATAGACTGGATGATAAATAATGATATAAAAAATATATATATATCACTACTGCAGCCGGACAGGTATATATTATATAATGACGGACCTGCTGGACACTGTCTGTCAGCAGAATGAGTTTTTTAATTTTTATAGAATAAAAAAACACCACACAAGTCACACGACGAGTGTACTTTTTCAGGCAGACATTCAATCACAATATACTATACTGGTGGTCAGTGTGGTCAGGTCACTGGTCACAGTGGTCAGTGGTCAGTCACACTGGCAGTGGCACTCTGGCAGCAAAAGTGTGCACTGTTTAATATGTACTCCTGGCTCCTGCTATAACCTATAACTGCTCCCCAGTCTCCCCCACAATTAAGCTGTGTGAGCACAGTCAGATATTATACATAGATGATGCAGCACACTGGGCTGAGCACAGATATGGTATGTGAGTGTGACTGAGTCACTGTGTATCGTTTTTTTCAGGCAGAGAACAAGAACAGAACGGATTATTAAATAATAATAAATTATAAAACTGCACTGGTGGTCAGGTCACTGGTCATCAGTCACTAGTATAACTCCTCCTAAGCTCCAGTAAGTAAATGAAGTGTCTCACTCTCACTCTCCTATCTATTTTAATTTCTAAACGGAGAGGACGCCAGCCACGTCCTCTCCCTATCAATCTCAATGCACGTGTGAAAATGGCCGCGACGCGCGGCTCCTTATATAGAATCCGAGTCTCGCGATAGAATCCGAGCCTCGCGAGAATCCGACAGCGTGATGATGACGTTCGGGCGCGCTCGGGTTAACCGAGCAAGGCGGGAAGATCCGAGTCGCTCGGACCCGTGTAAAAAAACATGAAGTTCGGGCGGGTTCGGATTCAGAGAAACCGAACCCGCTCATCTCTAATTTGGACGTTTAATTCCAGTGGGAATTGTTTGTGTCACTTGGCTTAGTCATACAGCTACCTCATTGCATCTCTTCAACATCTTTGCATGAGGTGCTGTTTGGGGCCTAGTTTTTGAAAAGTGCTATCCTGTCTGACACTGCCGTATGAGTCCAGTGGTACTGCTGTATTAGTCCTGGGGTACTACCGTATAAGTCCACCAATTGCAGATTTTTTTTTAAATGACAGGGGCATACTGGAGATGCTGTCAGTGGACCAAACAATTGTGGCCCACTCTTGACATGCAGCCACTGCGTGACACTGCTAGATGGGCCAGATGGTTATGTCGCTTATCTTAGTCATACAGCAACCTCTGTGCACGTTTTTTTTCTTCTTTGCATCATGTGCTGTTATGGGGCCTAGTTTTTAAATCTGCCATCCTGTCTGAGACTGCAGTGCCACTCCTAGATCGTCCAGGTGTTTGTGCCGCACACTTGGGTCGCTTAGCTTGGTCATACAGCCACCTCGGTCCAACTTTTAGGCCTAAAAACAATATTGTGAGGTGTGAGGTGTTCAGAATAGAGTGGAAATGAATGTCATTGAGGTTAATATTACCGTAGGAGCAAAATTACCCCCAAATTCTGTGATTTTAGCTGTTTTTATGGGGGGGGGGGGGTTTAAAAAAAATCATCCAGATCCAAAACCAAAACCAAAACTCGAAAGGGTGGTTTTGGCAAAACCAAGCCAAAACCAAAACCCAAAAGTGGAATTAGAACCAAAACCAAAGCACAAAACACGAAAAGTGCCAGCCGCACATCTCTAATTTCTATATCATAGAACCACACCAGCATCCAGGCTCATACAGAGGTGATCATTATTAGATTACACACTACTGCACAGGCTGACCTGATTTAACTACTCCCAACACAAGACTGATGATGTTTTCTGCACCCATCAATCTTAAACACAACTAAACCTGTGACTTCCCTCTTTTCCTGTTGTAGTCTTTGTTGACGTATATGATCTCTTCTCTTTCAGTTCTAATCAATACAATAGTCAGCTTCTACTTTCAGCTCTGCTTTGATCTGTCCATAGGCCAGTACTCACCTTCAGGTCAGTCATGCTTATCCCATTTTATTGACATATGTTCACAATGGTAGTGGTCTGAGGATGAAAACTATTTTCTTTCACATGCGTTGAAAATGCATTACTCCACAATACACATCAATCTTAAAGCCCGTCTCAGAAATCATATCCGGAAGTGATTCAAAATTTAAAGAAATTAGTTCCCTCTCAGTCAATCAATGCATCTATTAAAGATTTTTTTCACATAGCTTAAGTGGTGTCCAGAGTGATTTCAGATGTAATAGACATACTGCATTACATGTGCATGCATAGTGCATTACAATTTTCAAACAGTGAAATTAACTATAGATAACATATGCAATGCTTGGACAAAATTGTTCATGTATTGATGGTGTTACAAGAGGTTTCTTTTTAGGATCCATAGGAATACACAGGGATAACCATGGGGTATGGTGGTGGTCAGGACCGGCACCAAACAGTTAAGCTTTTCAGACATCGCAGGATGCACTGGTCCTTAGTCCCCATACCTGTCCACAGCTCAGACTCCTCAGTTTTTGTTTGGTGCCAGCGGGAGCTGGTTCACCTTAGAACAGTGGGGCGGCTTTTAAGCAGGCCAAACCTTATTTTCTTTATTTTAAATATATTTTCTTTTTATGAAAGAGCTAGCAGTGCTAGACAGTCCTCTGGACACCAATGGTCTCTGCAACCGGAAGTCTTTCAGCGTCTGATGGACAAGTGACATCTACCAGAGATAGAACTCATGGCCTCTTGACACAACCACAAACTTCCACTGTACGGGCATATGACAAGAGACCCCAACGCAGCCTTCGTGAATGCAATGGCAGTCACGTCGACTTTCAAGTTTACGTAACCTTTTCCCTCCGGTCTACCTCCTTCCAGGAGTACTTTTCAAATTCAAGCAGAAAGGGGGCACCATGTTCTTGATAGCACTGGCATTGCCCAAGCACCATTAGTTCAGGGATGTACAGGAACTCTCTGTAGATGATCCCTTTCCACTTCCTCTATGACCAGACCTGTTTTCTCCGTCTACACCCGGACCTAGCTCGGCTGTGTTTGACGGCATGGCTCATGAGTCTTCCCTCTTAAAAGCCAAAGATTTCTCTCACTCTTTCGTTTAGACCATGCTCAGAGTGCAGAAGCCGGCCTCAGCTCACAACTATTACAAAGTGTGACAGACTTACTTCCAGTGGTCTGCTCGAAGACACTATGACCCTCTGGTTTTTCAGATTTCCAGAATACTTGCCTTTATTCCAAGCTGGTTTGGTCCTCAGATTCTGCTTGGCTTTATCAAGGTTCATATCTCGGATCTGTCAGTCTGGTTCCAGAGATGGATTGCTTGTTTGCCAGATGTGCATACCTTTCTTCAAGGGGTACTTCGTACTCAACCTCCCTTTGTCCCTCTGGTGGCACCATGGGATTTGACAGTGGTTCTCCAGGCCTTCCAACAGTCTCCATTTGAGCCTCTGGACTCTGCAGACCTCAAGTGGTTTACAGGAAAAACTATTTTTCTACTGGGTATAGCCTCTGCCTGCAGAGTCTCTGATTTAGTGGCACTCTCCTGTCACTACCCTTTTTTAGTCTTTCATCGTGACAGAGCAGTCCTACAGACTAGACCTGGTTACCTCCCCAAGGTGGTATCCAGTTTCATATCAATGAGGTAATAATAGTTTCAGCTTTCCGCTCACCGGACCTCTCAGCCAAAGAGGCTTCCCTGGATGTGGTCCATGTTCTTCAGATCTACGTGAACGATACTAGTTCCGTCAGGAAAACTGTTTCCCTCTTTGTCCTATATGGATTCCATAAGAGGGGCTGGCCTGCTGACAAACAAACTTTGGCCAGGAAGTAAGGACCGGCGCATCCTGGCATCTCTGAAAAGCTTAACTGTTTGGTGCCTGGTCCTGACCACCACCATACCCCCATGCTTATCCCTGTGGATCCTATGGACCGCAATTTTTTTTTTTTAACAAAGGTAAGTTTTACCATAACTCTTATTTTCTGGATGAGACAATAGATCTACAATGTCTAGGTAGACAGACAATAGGTCAACATACATTTGGTCGACAGGTACAAAAGGTCAACAGTGCTTAAGGTCGACAGGTGCAATAGGTTGACATGTTTAAAAGTGTGACATGACAATGGTTGACACACAAGGTTAAACCCGATGGGCATTTTGCCACTTTTCAACCTCATTAACTATGTTACTATGTTACAAATGGTTGACATGTTTTTGGGGTTTTACACATGATTTACTCGATTGACTATCCACATGGATATCTATTGGGAATGGTAACCTGCGGTGAGCGCAGCAACAGTGGAGCGCGCCACCTTGCCCAAAGCGGAGGGAGCCTGCAAGGGTACATGTTTCTACTACTGTTGGTCGCATAACTTGGAATATACAAGATATGGCCTAAAAAAAACAAACGCTTATGTCAATCATTTTTGTGTCGACCATTGTCAAGTCAACCTTTTTACCATATCAGCCTTTTGTATCTGTTGACTTTAACCTTTTGTACCTGTCAACCTTTTGCATGTCGACCATATATTGGTGACCTATTGACTGTCTGCTTATACATTGTAGATCTATTGTACCACATCCCCTCCCAGGGTACAATACATTCGGGTGATACTTAATTATTTACAGGGTATTTGGGGGGCATAACTGTTGATAAATAGACCCCTAAGTGTGAGATGAGACACAATTCTATTTTGAGAATCTAATTTTATGCAATGAGTAAGGCATGTGAATTTGAGCTTATAGTACACATCTTGTAAGGGTGTGGTACAACTTCAGCAGACGATCCTCCATTTTTAATCATAATAGCAGCCCCTATAGATTTCTTTGGGGACTGCTTAGTTGCCGGATTTACCAAGCTCCGGAATACTTCAGATGGCATTAGCCATTGTAGCCTATAGGCTTCAGTCCGTAATAGATACCAGGACAGGGATCTGTAGGGAGACCATGCATGCTCAGTAACACACCCAGCTCCTTAAGGAGAAGTGAAGTTATTGCACTAGCAAACTCTAAACTTCTAACACATCGCAGGGACTGGATCATATCAGATCTATTGTCCCTCAATGTGTATTTTAGTACATTAGAGATAACCTTAAATCTTAATGCTGCGTTAAGTGATGATAAGAAGATATAATTATCAGTCCTAAAACCCGATAATGAATAGATATGCAGCTTATACACTTATTAAAGAGAAAGAATCAGTTTGTTATGGTATCTGTCTGTAGATCTACACTAAAAAGGTCTACAGTCATTAGGTCGACCACTAATGGTTGACATGCATTACGTCGACAGGGTCAAAAAGTCGGCAGAGTTAAAAGGTAGACATGTTAAAGGTAGGCAGTTCAAAAGGTTGACAGGTTCAAAAGATTGACGGGTCAAAAGGCCGACAATATGGTTGACACCAGTTTTTGTTTTATTTTTTATAATTTTTTTTCAACTTTTTCATACTTTACCATCCACGTGGACTATGATTGGGAATAGTAAATTGTGCCGACCGCAGTGAGGCACCATGCCCGAAGCATGGCATGCAAAGTGAGCCATGCGAGGCGATTTGGTATACCTGTACTATATATATATATATATATATTCCATAGACAAAAAACCTTACGGTTTCACATGTCCCATTAAGGCTTCTTAGACATGATCGAAATTTCAGAAACCTGTTGTAACTCTTCCACTCAAACTCCAAAAAGCAATGAAATTCCGATCATTAAGGCTGACGCCTTAATGGACGTGTTCCTTGCGCAATACAGATATGGTATGCCATCACAGCCTGTGGGTAAGTGCAGATTCAGCACTCTCACAGAGTGAGATTGCTGTCACTCACACAATGGTGGAGCTGCTAATTCACAGATTTGTGTGCTCATTGGAATACACACATGCAGTCTATGCAACTGAAGGTCTGAGCGGAAGACAAAGCTGCTCAGATGAGGTAAGAGTGTTGTTGATTGGAGGGAGGAAATCAGTGTGGATGGGGGAACAGAAGTGTGTGGATAGAGGAAACACTAAGCAGCACTGATGGGGGGGACAAAGAAACACGGGGTAATTCAGACCGCAGCAGCAGCGATTGCAGTCTGAATTAGTTTGTGAGGTGCGCACGTGCAATGGCCGCACTGCGCGTGCGTACCCCAGGAGCCCAGTGAGATGCTATCACCCTGCCTGATTGATAGGCAGAGGTGGTTGCGGGGAAGGAAGGGGGCGAGCAAACAGCGTTAGAATGCCATTGGCAGGGCATGGTCTGCACAACGGAGGCGTTTCCGGACCACTGGGGGGTGGGCTGTGGCGGTTATCCCCCTGCCAAGAGCGCAGGATCCACTAAATTTACCTTCAGGATGTCAGCTACATGAATGGGGTAAGAGTGGTGTGGATAGGGGGTAGATTAAGCAGCAAGTATGGGAAGGGAGACAGAGCGGTGTAGATGGGGGAAATGGTGCAGATGGGTTGAAAACACTGGCATGGATGGGTAGAAAACTGGTGCAGATGGGAGAGAAGACAGTGTGCTATGTATTGGAGGAGGCAGAGTGACGTTGAAGAAGGAAACACTGAGCAGCACAGAGAAAAGGAAACGGTGGTACAGACAAGGCACAGGTGGGGAAAGATGGTACAGACTAGCACAGATGGGAGAACACAGCAGTAGGGATTGGCGAAGACAGGGCAGCATGGGGGTGTATAGGGGAAGCAAGTGTAGATGCATAGTCCGTAGATGGGGTATTATAGTTTAGCAAATAACCAAGATGTTTGAGGGAGCTAAATGTGTATACTAAGTGAGATGGATGTATGGAGTGAGAAGGATGTTGTAACAAGGTGGCATTGTTGTGGTGACTGAATGGGATGGTTGTGGGCACTGTGTGGGATGGGAGCACCATAAAACTGCACAGACCTTCAGTTGCATAGACTGCATGTGTGTATTCCAATGAGCACACAAATCTGTGAATTAGCAGCTCCACCATTGTGTGAGTGACAGCAATCTCACTCTGTGAGAGTGCTGAATCTGCACTTACCCACAGGCTGTGATGGCATACCATATCTGTATTGCGCAAGGAACACGTCCATTAAGGCGTCAGCCTTAATGATCGGAATTTCATTGCTTTTTGGAGTTTGAGTGGAAGAGTTACAACAGGTTTCTGAAATTTCGATCATGTCTAAGAAGCCTTAATGGGACATGTGAAACCGTAAGGTTTTTTGTCTATGGAATTTCATCGCTTTTTTTAAATTTATTTTTTTTATTCAGAAATGTAAAATTTCACTGTAAGAATAAACATTTGATTTTTTAAATGTTTAATGAAAATGTTCGTACAGGTTGAGTATCCCATATCCAAATATTCCGAAATACGGAATATTCCGAAATACAGACTTTTTTGAGCAAGAGTGAGATACTGAAACCTTTGTTTTTTGATGGCTCAATGTACACAAACTTTGTTTAATACACAAAGTTATTAAACATATTGTATTAAATGACCTTCAGGCTGTGTGTATAAGGTGTATGTGAAACATAAATGATTTGTGTGAATGTACACACACTTTGTTTAATGCACAAAGTTATAACAAATATTTGCTAAAACTACCTTCAGGCTGTGTGTACAAGGTGTATATGTAACATAAATGCATTCTGTGCTTAGATTTAGGTAACATCACCATGATATCTCATTATGTTATGCATTTATTCCAAAATACGGAAAAATCCGATATCCAAAATACCTCTGGTCCCAAGCATTTTGGATAAGGGATACTCAACCTGTATAACATCACTGTTCTGTGCAAAATAATTTTATTTACCAAACCGAATTGTTTAAGGTCCGTACACACTTAACGATTTAATGAGCGACGTCGCTCATTTTCCCCCTCCTTGAGCGACGTCGCTCGTTTTATCGTTAAGTGTATATGCCGCCAGCGAAGAAACAATGCGCGGCCCCGCGGGTCGGCAACAATCGTCGCTGTCGGTAGGGCATGCATGAAGGATGTGGACTGTCGTCCACGACCTTCATACAGGGCTGGCGGGGGCGTGACGTCACTGAGCGATATGAGCGGTCATACCGCTCAGTGTGTACAGCCGGCCGCCGGCCCGGGAGGGGGAAACATTAGACAATGTCGCTCACAGAGCGACATCGTTTAATGTGTATGGGCCTTTAGACTTTGGTCAAAATATTTTGCAGCTGATGCAGGGAGGGGGGTAGGCGGCAGCAGCATGTAACTGAGGCTGGAGGTAGGCGTGAAATGCATTGCTTGTACGTGTGAGTGCGTGGTGTCAGGTGCTGCGCATGTATATGTGTGTGTGTCAGGTGCTGCCTGTGTATGTGTGTCAGGTCCTGTGTGTGTGTGTGTGTCAGGTGCTGCGTGTATATATGAGTGTGTCTGATGAAGCGTGTGTATGCGTCAGCTGCCGCACGTGTGTGTGTGTCAGGTGTTGCGGGTGTATATGTGTGCGAGTATCATGTGCTCCGCGTGTGTACAAGTGTATGTCTGGTGCTGCGCATGAATACGTATGTCTGTGTCAGGTGCTGCGCGTGTACATTAGTGTGCGTCAGGTGCTGCGCGTGTACATGAGTGTGTATTAGGTGCTGTGCATGTACATGAGTGTGCGTCAGGTGCTGCGTGTGTACATGAGTGTGCATTAGGTGCTGCGCATGTACATGTGTGTGCGTCAGGTGCTGCACGTGTCTATGTGTGTGTCAGGTGCTGCATGTGTATATTAGTGTGTCTGATGGTGTGCGTGTATATGTATGTGTCAGGTGCTCCGTGTATATGTATGTGTCAGGTGCTGCGTGTATATGCATGTGTCAGGTGCTGCGTGTATATGCATGTGTCAGGTGCTGCATGTTTATTTTATTGTGTCTGATGCTACGTGTGTGTGTCAGGTGCCGCATGTGTATATGTGTGTGTGTCAGGTGTTGCGCGTGTATGTGTGTGTCAGGTGCTGCATGTATATTTTATTGTGTCTGATGCTACGTGTGTGTGTCAGGTGCCGCACGTGTATGTGTGTGTGTGTGTGTGTCAGGTGTTGCGCGTGTATGTGTATGTCAAGTGCCGTTCCCCTTCTTCCCATCCCAGCTCTCTCTATAGAATACAGCTCTGCACCCAGAGAGAGGGAAAGACCAGGGGGCTGATCACTGCACTGCTCACTTTTTGGTCATGAGTTCGGCCTCCTGTTTCTTCCAGTGCTGTGTTCCTGCAGCCCAGCCCTCCCTGTTGTGCCAGAGAATCAGCCCTTCCTTCCCCTGCCAGTGAGAGAGAGTCCGAGGCAGAGACACTCTTCCCGTAGCTGGCCTACCCCCAGTACTTCAGCACTGGCCATGCGGCAGTCAACAAAGGAGACCAGCAGGGGGTTCTGGCAGCATCAGCTGTGGCCGCAGCTGGATCGGGGAGGCCTGCAGTGTCTGAGGTGGGCAGCACTTCCTCCGCCGCTGTCACCTTCCCCTGCCGGAGAGAAAGCCAGAGACATACCCTTCCCGCAGCTGGGCTACCCCTAGTACCTCATCGCTGGCCAGGCAGAAGTCTATGGAGGGGACCGGCAGGGGTTTCGGGGCCGCAGCAGCAGCGGCCGAAGCCAGATCAGGGAGGCCTGCAGGGTCAGAGCTGGGCAGCACTTCCACCAACACTGTCACCTCTGTGCTGGGCATGTACACCAGTCCGTACAAACGGAGGTGTCCACAACAGGCAGCAGTATAATGAGTCAGACAAACTCATTACACGCTGCCCACTGCTGCGCCGCATGCCCTCGATGGAGGAAGCCTAGATGCGGTCCCCAGCTGCAGCGAGGGAGAAGGGTGATCACATCACCCTTCAACCCGGCACCTCACAATCAGCTGGGGATCTGCAGTAGCTTCATCTCTCTCTTCCTCTCCCTCTCTGACAGCACAGCAGCCCCTCTGGGTCCCATGTAGCTCTGCCCCCCTGCTCACAGTTCACTTGGCCTCTCCTGATTAAAAAGAAAATAAGAGCCTGACCTGCTGCGTCAAAATTAACTCTGACTCCTCACAACAGTGTGGACTGCGGGCGACGTCATATGCCAATTTGGGTGTGCTTGCCGCACTACCTGCCCATCAAGCCCAACGTGGTGCCATGGTGCCAGCCCCACCCACTATACGGATTCCATTTTGTATTAGGAACCCTATAACAACATTCCGACATCCCTCCCTATGACGCTGCCATCCATACACTGCCATTCTCATATATCCGTACACCGCCACTCTCATACACAACTGTACACTGTTGCTCTCATATATCCATACACTGCCGCTCTCATACATCCGTACAACCCCGCTCTTATACATCCGTACAACTCCGCACTCTTACAGACGCACACTGCCGCACTCTTACAGACGCACACCATCACACTCATACAGCCGCACACCGATGCAGTTATACAGCCGTACATTGCCGCTCTCATACATCCGCACACTGCCGCTCTCATATATCCGCACACTGCCGCTCACATCTATGCATACATAGCCTCCATACATCTACACATCAAATCCCCGCGCAAGGGAACACTGAAATCACTATCACTTTTCCCCGGGGTGTGACCACAGCCAGCCACTACTCCGGCCACCTTCTTGTGACACCAAAATGCATCTTACATATCATCAGGGTGGTGCTGCTGTTGGGGGCAGGTTGCTGCCTCAGTCTCCTGGTTGGTGCTGCGATTGGAGGGGGTACTGCTTCCCTGTGCTGCCACTGTCTCCCGGATCATCGTGCCGCTGGCTGAATTGCAGCTTGACGCTACTGCTGCCAGGAGTAACAGCTTTCTGACTGTTGTTGCTGGTGGCTGCCTACTGCTCATTGCCGCCGGAACACTGACCGGCTCGGCAGTGATGCTGGCAGAGGAGTAGTGGCGGTGGGGTGGGGGGGTGCCTGCTCCCTTCCCTTGAGCATGCCGCAGTGTAAAAAAATCAATAATAAATAGAGAGCATACCAGGGTGAGAGTCTGTATGGATCACAGTGATTACACGGGGCACAGCATAAGGACACCTTGCTGTGAGGGGCTCTGCCCACACAGATTGCTGCACCCTCTCTGATGTCAGCCACTGCCCTCTCGTTCTCTGGGCAGCCAGTTCCAGTGTGAGGTTGGAGAGGAAGAGAACACACAGGTGTTAGGCGCCGTGGTCCGCGATGTCCTCGCGGCCCGGCGCCTAGCAACGCCGAGCGTGCTAGCCGCCGGCTCCCTAGCAACGCTAGGATGCCGGGCGCGCTGAGCCGCCTGGACCCTAGCAATGGGGACGCCACGGACGGACTGCGCTCCCCGTTGCAGGGTCAATCAAGTGAACTACACACACACTTGTCTTCTGGTCGTGCAGCAAGGCAGCTGCACGGCATTGTGCTAATCAGGCTCTGAACTTCTGATTGGAGGACTCCCTGCTAAATACCTTCTCAGTGCCTCACACAGACGCCGGTTATAGCTTCCTGCATGCTGCTTTGGTTTGCCGACGTCTGTTCCAGTTCTGCTGTGTCCGGTCATTCCTGTCCTCAGAGTTCCTGAATCTTGGTGTTGTCATCTCTTCCCAAGGAGACTTCCAGTCCTCATTTACCCGCAACAGTCGCTAGAGGATCTCGTGTGGTTTTCGTGAGTGGCAGCTCTGCCGCGTGCTGCGGCCTAGGCCGCTTTATTTTGTATTTTGTGTTGGTGCATTTGCGGAGGTTTCCGCTCCCACAGTCCTCTCCGGAACTCGCCGGTGCCGGGTAGGAGAGTGGACAAGTGGGTATTTTAGTTGTCCTTTTCCCTGGCGGTTTTCCGCACATACTCTAGTTTAAAGTTAGTTTTGAGCCCCTGGCTTTGTTGTTTAGTAGAGGGCCCCTTGTTATCACCCTGTCTCGGATTTCTCTTTGTCTCCCATTAAGACCTGAGGGGCCATCGGAGTTGGACAGACGTAATCCGCCCTTCAAACGCGGCTCCAATGGGTCCAAGCAACCATAGTCTCGCAAGAGATTTCTGACAGCACGGGCGAGACAACGGAGATAGGGCGCCAGGGGCTATTCCCGTTCCCACTCCCTTTCCCAGCATTACGTTCCAGTACTCAGGTCCTTGCTATAAGATATCCCCAGACCAGAGTATTGGAATCATAACAACAGGAGAGCAGCCCTGATATATAACAGAGGTGGAAGTTCTATAGGCAGCAGAGACGGAGACCAGCCTGCCTGTCTCCCAGTGCCCTGATCACTACACGCCACCAGCACAGCATTACAGGAGGGTCCTATAGTGCTGCCCTGAGCTAACAGGTGTGTGTACCAGTGTACCCCGTACAGTGTGCTGCGCCCTGGTGTCTCTGAGAGGGGTGAGGTCACCGTGCCGCTTTAGTATATGGCTTTTCCTTAGTACTGTACGTTACAGCCCTGCACTAGTGGCAACTCTGCCCTATGTGAACCTGTGAGGTTATTTTCCTATTTACAGAATAACCGGGGAGAAGGCGGCCATATTGCGGCTCTCAAGAGAAGGCACTCTAGTACACCCCCTGCTGCCGGCCACTGTGCAGGCGCAACAAATTGAAATGCCCGATCTCTATAATGGGGCATATTTCTCTTAATTAAAAAAAACCTGTAACTTTCTGAAAAACCACAACCCCAAAAGGCACTTCACAGGGACATGCTCTATCTAATAAAACAAACCCCAAGTCATATATATATATATATATATAATAAGTAAAATCTTATTATATATATATATATAAATCTATTTCTCGTAGTCCGTAGTGGATGCTGGGACTCCGTAAGGACCGTGGGGAATAGCGGCTCCGCAGGAGATTGGGCACAACTAAAGAGAGCTTTAGGACTACCTGGTGTGCACTGGCTCCTCCCCCTATGACCCTCCTCCAGACCTCAGTTAGGATACTGTGCCCGGAAGAGCTGACACTAAGGAAGGATTTTGAATCCCGGGTAAGACTCATACCAGCCACACCGTACAACTCGTGATATTATACCCAGTTAACAGTATGACAACAACGGAGCCTCTGCACAGATGGCTCTCAACAATAACCCTATTGTTAACAATAACTATGTACAAGTATTGCAGACAATCCGCACTTGGGATGGGCGCCCAGCATCCACTACGGACTACGAGAAATAGATTTACCGGTGAGTAAAATCTTATTTTCTCTGACGTCCTAAGTGGATGCTGGGACTCCGTAAGGACCATGGGGATTATATCAAAGCTCCCAAACAGGCGGGAGAGTGCGGATGACTCTGCAGCACCGAATGAGCGAACTCCAGGTCCTCCTCAGTCAGGGTATCAAACTTGTAAAATCTTGCAAATGTGTTTGACCCCGACCGAGTAGCAGCTCGGCAAAGTTGTAAAGCAGAGACCCCTCGGGCAGCCGCCCAAGAAGAGCCCACCTTCCGCGTGGAATGGGCTTTTACTATTCTAGAATGCGGAAGTCCCGCCGCAGAATGTGCAAGCTGAATTGTGCTACATATCCAGCGAGCAATAGTCTGCTTTGAAGCAGGAGCACCCATCTTGTTTGGTGCGTAGAGGATAAACAGCGAGTCAGTTTTCCTGACTCCAGCCATTCTGGAAACAAATTTTCAGGGCCCTGACTACATCCAGCAACTTGGAATCCTCCAAGTTCCGAGTAGCCGCAGGCACCACAATAAGTTGGTTCAAATGAAACGCTGAAACCACCTTAGGCAGAAATTGGGGACGAGTCCTCAATTCCGCCCTATCCATATGGAAAATCACATAAGGGCTTTTACATGACAAAGCCGCCAACTCTGACACATGCCTGGCCGAAGCCAGGGCCAATAGCATGACCACTTTCCACGTGAGATATTTTAACTCCACGGTTTAAAGTGGCTCAAACCAATGTGATTTAAGGAAATCCAACACCACGTTGAGATCCCAAGGTGCCACTGGAGGCACAAAAGGAGGCTGAATATGCAGCACTCCTTTAAAAAAAAGTCTGAACTTCCCGCAGGGAAGCCAGTTCTTTTTGGAAGAAAATCGACAGAGCCGAAATCTGGACCTTAATGGACCCCAATTTGAGGCCCATAGTCACCCCTGACTGTAGGAAGTGCAGGAATCAACCCAGTTGAAATTCCTCCATTGGGGCCTTCCTGTCCTCACACCAAGCAACATATTTTCGCCATATGCGGTGATAATGTTTTGCGGTCACGTCCTTCCTGGCTTTGTTCAGCGTAGGAATGACTTCCTCCGGAATGCCCTTTTCCTTCAGGATCCGGTGTTCAACCGCCATGCCGTCAAACGCAGCCGCGGTAAGTCTTGGAACAGACAAGGCCCCTGCTGCAGCAGGTCTTGTCTGAGCAGTAGAGGCCATGGGTCCTCTGAGATCATTTCTTAAAGTTCTGGGTACCAAGCTCTTCTTGGCCAATCCGGAACAATGAGTATAGTTCTTACTCTTCTCCTTCTTATTATCCTCAGCACCCTTGGTATGAGGGGAAGAGGAGGAAACACATAAACCGACCGGTACACCCACGGTGTCACTAGAGCATCCACCGATATCGCCTGAGGGTCCCTTGACCTGGCGCAATAGTTTTCTAGCTTTTTGTTGAGGTTTGTAATCAGCCGGAAGACTTCTGGATGAAGTCCCCACTCTCCCGGGTGGAGGTCGTGTCTGCTGAGGAAGTCTGCTTCCCAGTTGTCCACTCCCGGAATAACACGTGATTTTCCGCCCATCGGAGAATCTTCATGGCTTCTGCCATCGCCATCCTGCTTCTCGTGCCGCCCTGTCGGTTTACATGGGCGACCGCCGTGATGTTGTCTGGGTGAATCAGTACTAGCTGACTTTGAAGCAGGGGTCTTGCCTGACTTAGGGCATTGTAAATGGCTCTTAGTTCCAGAATATTTATGTGTAGGGACATTTCCTGGCTTGACCATAGTCCCTGGAAATTTCTTCCCTGTGTGACTGCTCCCCAGCTTCGAAGGCTGGCGTCCGTGGTTACCAGGACCCAGTCCTGTATGCCGAATCTGCAGCCCTCCAGAAGATGAGCACTCTGCAGCCACCACAGTAGAGACACCCTGGTCCTTGCAGACAGGGTTATCCTCTGATGCATCTGAAGATGCGATCCGGACCACTTGTCCAACAGATCCCACTGAAAGATCCGTGCATGGAACCTTCCGAACGGAATTGCTTCGTAAGAAGCTACCATCTTTCCCAGGACTTGCGTGCAGTGGTGCACCGACACCTGTTTTGGTCTTAAGAGGTCTCTGACTAGCGATGACAACTCCTTGGCCTTCTCCTCCGGGAGAAACACCCTTTTCTGTTCTGTGTCCAGAACCATCCCCAGGAACAATAGACGTGTTGCAGGAACCAGCTGCGACTTTGGAATATTCAGGATCCAGCCGTGCTGTTGTAGCACCAGCCTAGAGCAAGTGCTACTCGGATCAACAACTGTTTCTTGGACCTCGCCTTTATCAGGAGATCGTCCAAGTACGGGATAATTATAACTTCTTTTTTTCGCAGGAGTATCATCATTAACTTGGTAAACACCCTCAGTGCCGTGGACAGACCAAACGGCAGCGCCTGGAATTGGTAATGACAGTCCTGTACCACAAATCTTAGGTACACCTGGTGAGGAGTGTAAATGGGGACATGCAGGTAAGCATCCTTGATGTCCAGTGATACCATGTAATCTCCTTCCTCCAGGCTTGAGATAACCGCCCTGATTCCATCTTGAACTTGAACCGTTTTATATACGTGTTCAAAGATTTTAAATTTAAAATGGGTCTCACCGAACCGCCCGGTTTCGGTACCACAAACATTGTGGAATAGTAACCCTTTCCTTGTTGAAGGAGGGGTACCTTGACTATCACCTGCTGCGAATACAGCTTGTGAATTTGCCTCTATCACAGCCTCCCTGTCCAAGGGAGATGTTGGCAAGGCAGATTTTAGGAAACGGCGAGGGGGAGACGTCTCGAATTCCAGCTTGTATCCCTGAGACACTACTTGTAGAATCCAGGGATCCACCTGTGAGCAAGCCCACTGACCGCTGAAGCACTTGAGACGGGCCCCCACCGCACCTGGCTCCACCAGTGGAGCCCCAGCGTCATGCTGTGGACTTAGCGGAAGCGGGGGAGGACTCTTGTTCCTGGGAACTGGCTGTATATATATATATGCACACACACTCATGTATATACATGCATATACATGTATACACAAATACACGTATGTACATGTTTATGTATGTATAATACACTGATAGAGTACATTATATTTATGAATTAATTGCTTCCCGATTCTGCAGCAGCATCATCAGCACCACCAGTGTTACTCACAGTCACTTCACACTGACTGCTGCACAACACATCACTTAATTTCTGGGCCGCCCGCCACCTGGTGAAGAGACATGGGAGATGAAGGACCAGCAGTGCCACGTTGAGCGGAAGTATTGTGAATTAGTTACCCACACACTCCTTGTGACACCTGCTCCCCGTCTGCCCTCCCAGCAGCGGTGGTGGGAGGTACAGAAATGAGCTGCAGGCTAGGCTCCACTGATCACACACTCAGCGATCACTGTGCTACAGCAAGCGTGGCGTGCAGCGGTGCTGGACATTAGGGAGTGCCTGTGCGCACCAGGCACCCCCTGTACACACGCCTATGCGCTACCACCCCCCATATGCCACACTACATCACTATGCTATAGCCCTCCCATATGCTGCACTTCATAGTTACACTATACCCCCCATACAACATACTACATCACCACATTACACTACTCACAATAAAATTAAAACATCCCAGTTCCTCATTCTTAATAAGCTCACGTGAGTTCTCTCCCCAACGGAGCTCCAGACCAAGTAACAATGAAGACACCAGCAGCGTGTAGGGGGCAGGCCTGGTCCACTTGTCAGGAGAGAGCAGTCACTGGAGGGTAAGAAGGGGGCGGGGCCTAGTCCTACAGACGGGAGAGAGCACAGACAGGAGAGAGCAAGGTACAGGGGTAGAAGAGGACGGCTGATGTGAAGAAGGGGGAGGGGCCTATTCTTACAGGCTCTCAAAATTCGACTTTTTAAAATTCGACATTTGACAAATTCGACTTTTCTGCAATGGTACAAATGCAGCAGTTCGACAAAAGTATATTCAATTGAAGTTTGTAAATTCGACAACAGTGCTTTTAAACAGTAAATTCGTAATTTTCAATCCACCACACTTTGCAGGCGGAATCTAATAAAAAAATTAAAACATGTTTTTTTTGCTGTTTTTTGGGGGGTAATAGCATATCTATTTATATTAGAAGGGATTAGGTACTTGGTTTGTCTTTTTTGGAGGCACAAGTATTATTTATATATTTTTTTAAAGATTATTATTTGTTTGTTATTTTTAAATGGAATGTGAAAAACCCGGAAAAAAAATTTGCGTGGGGTCCCCCCTCCAAAGCATAACCAGCCTCGGGCTCTTCGAGCCGATCCTGGTTCTAAAAATCCGGGGGGAAAACGGACAGGGGATCCCCCGTATTTTTAAAACCAGCACCGGGCTCCACTAGCTGGACAGATAATGCCACAGCCGGGGGTCACTTTTATACAGTGCCCTGCGGCCGTGCCATTAAATATCCAACTAGTCACCCCTGGCCGGGGTACCCTGGGGGAGTGGGGACCCCTTCAATCAAGGGGTCCCCCCCCCCCAGCCACCCAAGGGCCAGGGGTGAAGCCCGAGGCTGTCCCCCCCATCCAAGGGCTGCGGATGGGAGGCTGATAGCCTTGAGAAAATTGAAAGAATATTGTTTTTTCAAGTAGCACTACAAGTCCCAGCAAGCCTCCCCCGCAAGCTGGTACTTTGAGAACCACAAGTACCAGCATGCGGGAGAAAAACGGGCCCGCTGGTACCTGTAGTTCTTATGGGAAAAAAATACCCAAATAAAAACAGGACACAGACACCGTGAAAGTATAACTTTATTTCACACCTGCCGACACACACATACTTACCTATGTTGACACGAAGCAGTCGGTCCTCTTCTCTCAGTAGAATCCACGGGTACCTGAAAATAAAAGATAATTATACTCACCTGATCCAGGTTCCAGATTAAATCCTCGTACTTGGCAAAACAACAAACCGAACACCCGGACCAGACGGACTGAAAGGGGTCCCATGTTTACACATGGGACCCCTTTCCACGAATGTAGACATCCGAATCTCGCGGGAATCAGCGGGATGATGACGTTCGGGCGCGCTCGGGTTAGCCGAGCAAGGCGGGAAGGTTCGAACCTGCCTCGGACCCATGTAAAATGGGTCAAGTCCGGAGGGTCCGGATTCCGACGAACCGAACCCACTCATCACTAGTATGTACGTGTGTGTCAGGTGTCGTGCGTGTACGTGTGTGTGTGTCAGGTGGCGCGTACCTACATGTGTGTATGTCAGGTGCTGTGCATGTGTGTACGTACACGCGTGTATGTGTCAGGTGCCACGCATGTGCGTGTGTGTGTGTGTGCCAAGAGCAGCACGTGTACATGCGTGAGGGTGTCAGGAGCCACGCGTATACGTACATACGTGTAGGTGTCAGGTGCAGCACGTATACATACATACGTGTGTGTGTCAGGAGCCGAGCGTGTACGTACATGTGTGTGTGTCAGGAGCAACACGCGTGTGTGTCAGGAGCCACGCATGTGCATATGTGTGTGTGTGTGTCAGATGCCACACGTGTACGTACGTACATACGTGCGTGCGTGTGTGTCAGGTGCCGCGCGTGTACGTGTGTGTGTGTGTGTGTGTCAAGTGCCGCGTGTGTACGTACGTATGTGTGTGCCTGGAGCCGCGCGTGTACATACATGTGTGTGTGTGTTTCAGGTGCTGTACATGTATGTGTGTGTCTCAGGTGCTGTACGTGTATGTGTGTATCTCAGGTGCTGCATTTGTATGCGTCAGCTGCCACGTGGGTGTCAGGTGTTGAGCGTGTATGTGTTTGTGTCAGCTGTCGCATCTGTATGTGTGCGACTGTCAGGTGCTGCGCGTGTATGTGTGTGTCAGGTGCTGCATGTATATATGTGTGTGTTAGGTGCTGTTCATGTATGTGGGAGTGGCAGGTGCTGCATGTGTATATATGTGTGAGTGGCAGGTGCTGCGTGTGTATACGAGTGTGTGTGAGGTGCTGCGAGTGTATGTGTGTGTTAGGTGCTCTGAGTGTATATGATTGTGTGTCAGGTGCTGTGCGTGTGTGCGTTAAATGCCACATGTATATATGTGTGTCAGGTGCTGCGTGTGTGTGTGTGTGTGTGTGTGTGTCAGGTGCTGCATGTCTGTATGTGTGTGGGTGTGTCAGGTGCTGCATGTCTGTGTGTGGGTGTGTCAGGTGCTGCATATCTGTGTGTGGGTGTGTCAGGTGCTGCATGTCTGCGTGTGTGTGTGTCAGGCGCTGCATGTCTGCGTGTGTGTTTCAGGCGCTGCATGTCTGCGTGTGTGTGTGTCAGGCGCTGTATGTCTGTGTGTGTGTGTCAGGCGCTGCATATCTGTGTCAGGTGCTGTGTGTGCGTGTCTGCGTGTGTGTCAGGTGCTGCGTGTCTGCGTGTGTGTCAGGTGCTGCGTGTCTGCGCGTGTGTCAGGTGCTGCGTGTCTGCCAGGTGCTGCGTGTCTGCGTGTGTGTCAGGTGCTGCGTGTCTGCGTGTGTCAGGTGCTGCGTGTGTGTCAGGTGCTGCGTGTGTGTCAGGTGCTGCGTGTGTCAGGTGCTGCATGTCTGCGTGTGTGTCAGGTGCTGCGTGTCTGCGTGTGTCAGGTGCTGCGTGTGTGTCAGGCGCTGCGTGTCTGCGTGTGTGTCAGGCGCTGCGTGTCTGCGTGTGTGTCAGGCGCTGCGTGTGTGTCAGGCGCTGCGTGTGTGTCAGGCGCTGCGTGTCTGTCAGGCGCTGCGTGTCTGCGTGTGTGTCAGGCGCTGCTTGTGTGTCATGTGCTGCATGTCTGCGTGTGTGTGTCAGGTGCTGCATGTGAGTATGTCAGGTGCTGCGTGCGTCAGGTGCTGCGTGTGTGCCAGGTGCTGCGTGTCTGCGTGTGTGTCAGGCGCTGCGTGTCTGCGTGTGTGTCAGGCGCTGCGTATCTGCGTGTGTGTCAGGCGCTACGTATCTGCGTGTGTGTCAGGCGCTGCGTGTGTGTCAGGCGCTACGTGTCTGTGTGTGTGTCAGGCGCTGCGTGTCATGTGCTGCATGTCTGCGTGTGTGTGTGTGTCAGGTGCTGCATGTGAGTATGTCAGGTGCTGTGTGTGAGTGCGTGTGTCAGGTGCGTGTGAGTGTCAGGTGTGTGCGTGTGTGTCAGGCGCTGCCTGTGTGTCAGGCGCTGCCTGTGTGTCAGGCGCTGCCTGTGTGTCAGTGTCAGGCGCTGCCTGTGTGTCAGGCGCTGCCTGTGCGTGTGTGTCAGGCGCTGCCTGTGCGTGTGTGTCAGGCGCTGCCTGTGCGTGTGTGTCATGCGCTGCCTGTGCGTGTGTGTCAGGCGCTGCCTGTGCGTGTGTCAGGCGCTGCCTGTGCGTGTGTGTCAGGCGCTGCGTGTGAGTGTGTGCATGTGTGTCAGATCCGTGTGAATGTTAGGTACTGCATCTGTGTGTGTGCGTGTCAGGTGCTGCGTGTGTGTCAGGCGCTGCATATGCGTGTGCGTGTATCAGGTACTGCGTGTGAGTGCGTGTGTGTCAGGTCCGTGTGAGTGTAAGGTGCTGTGTGTGTGTGAGGTGCTGTGTGTGTGCGTGTGTGTCAGGCGCTGCATATGCGTATGCGTGTCAGGCATTGCATGTCTGTGTGTGTCAGGCGCTGCGTGTCTGGGGGGGGTGGCCGGACACACAGCAGAGAGGGGGGGGGGGTGGCTGGACACACAGCAGAGAGGGGAGGGTGACCGGACACACGGCAGGGAGGGGAGGGGGTAGGGGGTGTTCGAACACAGCGGGAAGAGGGGGGGGGGTTGCCGAACACACAGCAGGGGAGGGGAGGGTAGGCCGGACACAGCAGGTGAGGGGGGGGGGGATGGACACACAGCAGGGAGGGGGGGTAGGCAGGACACACAGCAGGGGAGGGGAGAGGGGGTAGGCCGGACAAACAGCAGGGAGGGGGGGGGGGTAGGCCGGACAAACAGCAGGGAGGGGGGGGGTAGGCCGGACACACAGCAGGTGAGGGGGGGCTGGACACACAGCAGGTGAGGGGGGGGGCTGGACACACAGCAGGGAGGGGGGGGGGAAGGCCGGACACACAGCAGGTGAGGGGGGGGGGTAGGCGGCTGGACACACAGCAGGTGAGGGGGGCTGGACACACAGCAGGTGAGGGGGGGGGGGTTAGGCCGGACACAGCAGGGAAGGGGGGTAGGCCGGACACACAGCAGGGAAGGGGGGGGGGGTAGTCCGGACACACAGCAGGGGAGGGGAGGGTGGACAGACAAACAGCAGGGGAGGGTAGACAGACAAACAGCAGGGAGGGGGAGGGGGGGGCGGGCATACAGCAGGTGAGGGGGGGGGGTAGGCCGGACACACAGCAGGTGAGGGGGGGGGGTAGGCCGGACACACAGCAGGTGAGGGGGGGGGTGGCTGGACACACAGCAGGTGAGGGGGGGAGCTGGACACACAGCAGGTGAGGGGGGGGTGGCCTTATTATAATAACCGTGTGGGGGAGGAGTCTGCGGCGGTGGGTGAATGAGATGTGGGGGGGGGGGTAGGCCGGACAAACAGCAGGGAGGGGAGGGGGGGTAGGCCGGACACACAGCAGGTGAGGAGGGGGGGGCTGGACACACAGCAGGTTAGGGGGGGGGGGCTGGACACACAGCAGGGGGGGGGCGGGGGAGTAGGCCGGACACACAGCAGGGGAGGGGAGGGTGGCCGGACACACAGCAGGGAGGGGGGGGGGGGTAGGCCGGACACACAGGGGGGGGGGGGGGGTAGGCCGGACACACAGCAGGGAGGGGGGGGGTAGGCCGGACACACAGCAGGGGAGGGGAGGGTGGCCGGACAAACAGCAGGGGGGGGGGTAGGCCGGACACACAGCAGGGAGGAGGAAGGGTGCCCGGAGACACAGCAGGGAGGAGGGAGGGTGGCCGGAGACACAGCAGGGAGGAGGGAGGATAGACGGACACACAGCAGGGAGGGGGGGGGTGGCCGGACACACAGCAGGGAGAAGGGAGGGGGGTTGGCCGGACACATAGCAGGGAGGAGGGAGGGGGGGGGGGGTTGGCCGGACACATAGCAGGGAGGAGGGAGGGGGGGGGGGTTGGCCGGACACACAGCAGGGAGGGTGGCCGGACACACAGCAGGGAGGAGGGAGGGTGGCCGGACACACAGCAGGGAGGAGGGAGGGTAGACGGACACACAGCAGGGAGGGGGTGGCCGGACACACAGCAGGGAGGAGGGAGGGGGGTTGGCCGGACACACAGCAGGGAGGAGGGAGGGGGGTTGGCCGGTCACACAGCAGGGATGAGGAAGGGTAGCCGGACACACAGCAGGGAGGGGGGGGGTGGCCGGACACACAGCAGGGAGGGGGGGGGGGGGCCAGACACACAGCAGGGAGGAGGGGGGGGGTTGGCCGGACACACAGCAGGGAGGGTGGGGGGGGGGGTGGCCGGACACACAGCAGGGAGGAGGGAGGGGGGGGGGGGGTTGGCCGGACACACAGCACGGAGGAGAGGGGGGGTGTAGCCGGACACACAGCAGGGAGGGGGGGATGGCCGGACACACAGCAGGGAGGGGAATTTGGAGTCTGGCTATAGGTGCACATTACGTGGGGGGGGGGGAGGGGTTGGTGAGCTGGAGGATAAGTAAAACAGCTGACACGACATGGGAGTTGGAGTGCCAGCAGGTCACACTAGTGTACACAACACATAACAGGGGGGAGGTGTTGGGAAGAGGTGCGGAGCAGGGAATTGAGCAGTGCTGGGAGTGGCAAGTAATTGCCAGTCAGCCTTGTGCTGGGCACATCCAGACGTTGATCACATGCCACTGTTTTCTTACCCAGACACCTCTGCCGCTGTGTGCTAGATCTGTGAGTGCGCCTCCCCCCTCTCTTCTCCACGCCACTGTGACTGGCCTGGCAGAGCTGTCTTCATTGAAGCAGCGGGGGAAGGGGTGGTAGAATGCAGGTGTCCGGGTCTTCTATAAGGTGCTGTTTCCAAGGTCCGCTGGAGGGGGAGTGGCCAAAGTGTTTCATCAGCCCCTCTACACCGCCGCAGCTCCCGGCCTCCCAGAGTACACCTTCCTCCTCGGCTCCTCCTCCCTTTCCTAAGAAAGTAATGAAGAAGGGGTCGGGGCCTATTCCTGCAGACGGGAGAGACGGAGAGCACACTCGGGAGAGAGCAAGGTACAGGGGAAGAAGGGGGCGGGCTGAGTAAAAAAGGTGCGGGGCCTATTCCTACAGATGGGAGAGATCACAAATGGCAGAAAGAAAGATACAGGGGATGAAGGGGGCGGGCTGAATGAAGAAGGGGGCGGGTCCTATTCCTGCAGATGGAGAGAGACAGGGGGGGGGGGTTGGAACATAGAGAGGAGAATCAGAGAATTGGGAGATCAGAGAGGCGGGTTGGAGGGGGGATCGGAGTGCTCTTGCTGCTTGTGAACCTGTAGCGGAGGAGGAGGATGGGGACCCAGAGTCTGGTGGCGGAAATTGTGGGTGGTGGGCCCAGGTGCAGAAATATGCTTTGGGCCCCTCTCCTCAAGTTCAAAATATGTTGCTTGGTAGTGGAGAGAGAGAGTGAGAGGACTACAGGGAGAGGCAGTGGGTGAAGGGTAGAAGATGACAGGGAGAGGTAGTGGGTGAAGAGGAGAGGGTTAAAGGTAGAGGCAGTGGGTGAAGGGGAGGTGGTTAAAGGTAAAGGCAGTGGGTGACGGGGAGACAGAGGGTGACAGGAGAGGTAGTTGGTGACGGGGATAGGGGGACAGGAGAGGCAGCAGGTGATAAGGAGAGGGTGACAGGGAGAGGTTTAATGGTTACAGGGAAAAACAGTGGGTGACTAGGAAGAGGCAGAGTGTGACAGGGAGAGTTAGAAGGTGACGAGAATTAGAGTGTGACAGGGTGAGGCTCAGGATGACAGAGTGGGTGAAAGGAAGAGACGGTGGGTGACTGGGAGAGAGTGGGTAACAGGTAGAGGGTGACGGGGAGAGGCAGAGGTGAAGTCTTTATAGGAGGGAGTCAAGGGGGTAAATTGGGTTTAAAGGGTTCACTGGGATTCGGTATGTGTGTGCGAGAGAGTAAGACAGAGAGAAAAAAGGAGAGACATGGAGATTAGACATAGAGATACATACATGTATGTCTGTGTGAGAGATATGTATGCGTGTGTGAGAGATATGCATATGTGTGTGAGAGATATATATATATATGTGTGTGTGAGAGAGAGCGATATACAGTATATGTGTGTGCGAGACAAAAAAAATTAGAAAGACATGGATAGAGAGAGAGACAGAGCGATCTATATGTGTGTGCGAGTGAGACAGAAAAATGAGAAAGACATGGGGCGGGATGTACTAATGTACATCGCCGCCCTGCGCCATGATGCTGATCGCATATGTACTCAGCATTGCGGAGGACAGCTCTTCCGATAAGAGCTGTCCTCCGCGATGCGCAGCGGCAGCCTGACTTCCGGGATTCGGCCCCAGAAGTCAGTCTGTGCATGCGCAGGGAGACGGGGGGTGGCCGCAGGGCATGCTAGGAGGGATCCGATTAGATCCCTCACACAGCGCCGCGGAGAGAAGCCCCATAGGCTTCTATGGACGTACCCCACCGCGGCGCTGTCCTGCCGGCCTGGGGTTAGTACATCCGGAAAATGCGGTAAACAGGGAGTTTACCGCATTTTCCGCTTAGTACATCCCGCCCATGGAGAGATAGAGAAAAAGAGAGACAGAGAAATAGAGAGAGTGAGAAACAGACAGACATGGATAGAAACAAAGAGAGAAAGACATGAAAAGAAAAAACATGTATGTGTGTGAGAGAGATATGTATGTGTCTGAGAGAGACAGAAACATGTAGTGAGACATGGGGAGACAGAGCAAAAGGGAGAGACAGAGACAGAAAAAGGGAGAGAGACACAGAGAGACAGAGAAAAGGAGAGAGACAGACATGGAGAGATAGAGAGACAGAAATGGAGAGACAGAGAAAAAGAGACATGAAAAGACAAACATACTGTACGTATGTGTGAGAGATGTGTACAGTGTGTGTGTGTGTGTGTGTGTGTGTGTGTGTGTGTGTGTGAGAGAGAGAGAAAGGTGTGTGTGTTAGACAGAAAAATGAAGAGAGACATGAGGAGACAGACATAGGGATAGAGACAGAGAAAATGGGATATTTACAGAGACAGACATGAAGAGAGAGAGAGACATGAAAAAAAAGAGATACAGAGAAAAAGAGAGACATGAAAAGAGAGAGAGAAACAGACATGGAGAGACAGAGTGATATGAAAAGAGACAAGAAAAGAGTCATGAAAAGAGAGAGAGAGTGAGATATCAAGAAAGAGACATGAAAAGAGAGAGACACATGAAAAGACAGAGACAGGAAGAGAGAGAGATGGACATAAGAGAAAGAAAGTGATAGACATGAGATAGAGACATGAAGAGAGATATGAAAAGAGAGACACACAGAGGGAGAAACATGGAGAGACATGAAAAGAGAGAGGGAGAGAGACACATGAAAAGAGAGAGACACATGAAAAGAGAGATACAGAGAAAAAGAGAGACACATGAAAAGAGATATGAAAACAGTGAGAGACACATGAAAAGAGACATGAAGAGAGAGATAAAAAATGAAAAGAGAGAGAGACATGAAAAGAGAGAGACACAGACATGGAGTGAGAGAGACATAGATTGACATGTAAAGAGTCATGAAAAGAGAGATATGAAAAGAGAGAGATGAAGAGACAGTGAGAGACATGAAAAGAGAGAGATACAGAGAAAAAGAGAGACACACATGAAGAGAGACTTGAAAAGAGAGATAGGCACATGAAAAAAGAGAGATACAGAGAAAAAGAGAGAGAGAAAGACATGGAGAGAGAGACAGAGTGACATGAAAAGAGACAAGAAAAGGGCGCTATGAAAAGAGAGTGAGAGATCAAGAAAGAGACATGAAAGGAGAGACACATGAAGAGAGAGACACACATACACATCAAAAGAGAGATAGGCACATGAAAAGTGAGATACAGAGAAGAAAAAGAGCCAGACACATGAAAGAGAGAGTAAAGGCCCGTACACACTGGTCGATGTATCGGCCGTTCTCTTGAACGGCCGATACATCGCGGGACCGTCGGCCAGTGTGTACGGGCGATACGTCTGTGAACTCCGTCGTTCACAGACGTATCGCGGCGGCCGCGCAGCACAGCCGACAGCCAATATATCTATCGATATATTGGCGCGTCGCTGTGTGTGTATGGGGCGGTCGTCCGACCGCCCGTACACATGCTGCGGCGGCCGGCGGTGATTGACAGGTGAACTGGGCGGGCGCGAGCGCCCGCCCGCCCAGTTCATGACGTCAGTCCCCCGACGGATCGGGCTGTGTGTATGCACAGCACACTGCCCGATCCGTAAAAAGATATATCTGCAGATCAATTGATCTGCAGATATATCTAATAGTGTGTACCCACCTTAAGACACATGAAAGAGAGAGTAAGACACATGAAAAGAGGCAGAGAGGACAACACCATCACCCTCCACACCCCTAGATAGACAATGTAGCACAATCTTTTCCTCCAGCAACGCCCCCCTCTCCCCCCCCCCCCCCATAGACAGACACTTCCTCTTCCCATAGACAGACAGCACAATCACCCCCCCTTCCACAGGCAGACAGGACAACACCATCACCCCCCCCTCAACACAGACAGCTTTGCACCATCTTTTCCCCCAGCATGACCCTTCTCTCCCCTGCCTAGCCAGACAGGCGCAGCACCATCATTCCCGGACAGCACATGGGCACCATCGTTCCTCTTGGTCAACCTTCTGGCCGCGCGAGCTTCCGAAAAGGGGGCGTGGTCTACGAAAAGGGGCGTGGCTTCGTGTGAGGACCCGCGATCGCGAGTCACGCCCCCGTTTTCGTCACTGAGGGGGCATGCCCAGCGCTCTGTGAGCTGCTGGCATGCCCCCTCTCCCTCTGTCTGCACTGAATAGACGCTGTGCGCATGCGCACAGCGTCTATTCACCGCTGCTCTGCTAAGCAGGGCAGCGGGTGACAGAGCCTCCCAACTGCCCCCCCCCACCGCGGGACACTGCGGCCCGCGGGTGGGACAGCGGGACAGTCCCCAAAAAACGGGACTGTCCCGCGAAAATCGGGACAGTTGGGAGGTATGATGATGGAAGTGACCAGGGCCGGAGGGTGATGGAGGTGACCAGGGGTGCTATGTATAAGGCTTACCGGGGGACATGGACTCAGGAAAGCTTCTCTGCTCTCTTTATTTTCGCGCCGGGGCCGGTCACTAGATCATGACGTCGAACCCGGCAATAGCAGCCTGTCTGTGAGAGGGGATGAGGACGGTAAGAGAATGGGAGGAGATGTGAAGAGAGGGGAGTGGGCTCCCTCTTCCTCCTCCAGCTAGACCGCCTCCTCCTCCTCCTTTATTACAGACCACAGCCGTGCGTGCCCAGCAATACATTCATAAAGATAAGTCAGTATAATTAAGTTTGACACATATGGGCCCCTTCATTACCATGGGCCCCTGCGCATTGCACCCCCTGCACCAGTGGAAGTTCCGCAGCAGCAGCTGCAGTGCTAGGCTGCGTCTATAATGACGGGATAAATACTGCACAGTGCTAAGCACTTTTGAACTTCCCGCCCCTGGCTGACTGTGCTGTGATCACGTGGTGTAGGAGCCGGCCCTGCCACCGCTCCTACACCACGGAACAATAAAACTAACGTGAGCCGTGCCAGGGCCTATAATTATCACACTATGCCCCCAGTAACCCCAAAACACCCCCTTACCCCACTGTATCACCCAAGTGTAGGCCGTTCCCCTCCAGTTTACCAACAAAAACCAGAGGCGAGGAAAAAGTCGTCCATGTTAGTACACCCAAGTGAAGCTGCCACTGTACACCCCCTGCTGGCGGCCACTGCGCAGCCGCAACAAATTGAAAAGCCCTATCATTATAATGGGGCATATTTTACTTAATAAAAAAAAAACTATAACTTTCTGAAAAACCACAACCCCAAAAGGCACTACACTGGGACATACTCTATCTAATAAAACAAACCCCTAGTCTTTCTTTGTCCTCTACCCTGAGTTATGCCTTCCCAAAAATCTCCTCATTCACTCTATAGGAAAACGGTGTCAATAAGCCAACAAGGAAGTAGCAGAAAAAAACTGACAGTTGGAACTTTAGGTTACTCCCAATTCCTCATTTTTTATTATTTTGCCCTGAAATTTGGCATGCAGCACCGGGTGACGATTCTACGCTCCCATGCCAAATTTCAGCTCAGTACGTCCAATCAGTTTTGAGGTGTAGCCCCTCAAATACCATGCCCCCATCTCAGAAGTTCCCTATGGGAGAATTCCGTTTGTTCGATTCAGCCTTAATATAAGGGCACGACCGTGCCCTTATAATTATAATAAATATATATATATATATATATATATATATATATATATGTGGCAGAAAAGTGACAAAACACCCAAAAAGCAAAAAAGATTTGTGTCTACATTTTTTGTTTCGACCATTTCCAAGTCGACCTTTTGACCCTGTCGACCTTTTGACCCTGTTGTCTTTTTCTACTTTCTTCCTATTCCATGTCGACACTTTGACCCTGTCGATCTAACTCATGTCGACCTATTGATTGTAGACCTTTTTAGTGTAGATCTAATAATCAACACCCATTTGTTATACAGTTGCTAAGGAGGTTAGTAAGACACCACACAACAGGTGAAATATATTAAATAACCTAATATAAAGCATGAACCATGGCGGCCAGCGTTGTTCATGGATCACCACAGAAATACTATTGCTTCATTTCTAATTACTTTGTACTTTTTTTGCTACTTGGTAATGATTAAACTTCCTATTTTACAAATAAAAGTAAGAAAGGTTACAGTACTACTAAGACATTATTCCTGCACATGGCCTAGAGTAGCAGCACCTTTACCACCCTGAGCCAGCCAGTTTATCAATTCCAGTGAGCAAAAGCAATACTGTTTGCCTGTAGTGCTACTTTATATTAAACAGTTTGCACACCTACTGTAAGTTGTCTTTTTTTCAAAGCATAACCCAATTAAGCCCACATGGGGATCTAGGCAGCATGCTGTTTAAGGGCCCCCTTTGCACTCTCCAATTGTCACCAAAGATCACACAATAACTGTATGACCAGATTAACAATGGGGCAGATGTAGCCACAGTCCTAGGCCTCCACATAAAATTAGGCCCAACATTGTAACAGCATGACCAGCCACCACCTGGCCACACGGTCAGCCATAAATCATATGTGTCAAAATGATATGTCTATTTTCCTCACAAAATATTTTACATTTTACACTTATAAGTATTTAAGGAGACATTGGGGCTAATAATGTAGGGGATGTACACGCCCACATGACCATGGCCACACCCAACAGTACTGGTCACTGCTCCTCCCCTTCTCAGTATGGGCTGTTGAACATTTTCAGCCCCAGGCCCATGTGGCCCTTAATCTGGCCCTGAATAATTGACTAGAGTGTATCAGGGGGTGGTCTTCAGTTTGCCGGCTGTCGGGATCCCGGCGCACAGTATACCGGCGCCGGAATCCCGACAGCCGGCACACCGACACTTTATCTCCCTCTTGGGGGTCCACGACCCCCCTGGAGGGAGAATAAATAGCGTGCGTGGCGAGCGCGGAGAGCCCGCAAGGGGCTCATTTGCGCTCGCCCCGCTGTCGGTATGCCATCGGTCGGGATTCCGGTGCGGGTATGCTGGTCGCCGGGAGCCTGGCCGCCGGCATACAATACTACACCCTGTATCAGGCCCCTCAGTACACATTGGCCCTAGGCAGGAACATCTGGACTATCTTTATTACTTCTTTCATTGTTGTGTGTGACAATTTTTATTACATGATGCGGAGGGGGAAGGAGAAGACGCTCATGACGCACCTGTTAAAACCAGAATTGCATACTCTCCAACTCTCAAGTCTCACTTAGAATTCTCATCCTGTAAAACAAAAGCCTCTTTTTCCATGTGAGAAAATGAAAGGAACACGCACTCCCTGCTGTATTTTGTTTAGAATGCTCCAAATCAAACGAAAATTTTGTACTTGGTACAAACACCAAAAAGACAGTTCCAAGTACTTCCCGGAAAAACAGGTGTAAATGCATCAAAAGAAAAACAATAAATTCTACATAAGCACAGTCGAATATATTTTAATATGCAGGTAATTTTTTTTTAATATTGGAAAAAAAATGTATGTCATCATGAAGGTGCAATATAACTTTCTTTTAGAGTTTTATTTGAAAGTTTTACTTTAAGAATGTCATTGTTTCTGAACTTGCTGCAATACATTTGCTGAATGAAGACATCCTTGTCAGTAACTATCTGTCTCACAAGTGGTCTAGAACTACCAAACCTGTCCTGTGTCAACAAGAAATTCATGGTGTTTCTGTGTACCTAACAGTATTTTATGATTGCTTTTTTTGAGAGTGTTTTCAGATGACTGAAAATCTTTGACTGCATAGTGAACAGAAAATAAAAATCCCAGCAACAGTATCAAGAGACCAGGCATGTTCAGAGCCTGCGGTCCCACAGGGAGAAGAATGATTATACTGCATTGCATCTAGAGACTACGGGGTGAGGACTTCAGCTTGGTCTGAAGACTCAGTAGTGAGAAACCTCAGCCTGACAAGATCCGGTGCTGTCTATATATATGGATTTTCTTGTTTTGTACTTTAAGGACATCATATTATTATTGTGTAAAATGTGAAATAAGAGAAAAATTATGGTAATTAGTAAAATAATACACAGATTAACCACTAGGGGTCTATCTTTTAATTACTGTAGTTTAAGATGCACTGGATTGGCCAAAATAAATGGGTTCTGTTTTGCTTAACAGATGTGGAATGTTTGCCACTTATTTCTTCTACGGATCTTTTTACCAAAAGCCAAAACAATGTCACTCTGGAGAGTGATCACTCAGTCACAGAAATGTCAGAAATACAAGGATATACAGTAAAAAGAATAGCCGACATGGAGAGTTAGAGACATTCGTGTTCTCTTACTATATGCTACAGGTAAACACTTTTATTACACATTAGTGTTCAGTGTTGTTCTTCCCCACGTTTCCTGATGTACTTTGCCAAGCAAGTGATATCCGTGCCACAAGTGGTGAAGAGCAGGGGCAAGGATATGTAGATAGAAACTGCAGGAGAAGCGGTTGCTATACAGAGAACATAGCAAAGCAGAAAGAATCATTTACTAACTGCACAATATGCAAAAAAAAGTCTATTTGTCCATTTTCCAATTTGAGAAGTGCCACGAGCACTGAGTAGACTCCATGTTGCTTCTCCTCCAGGGAAGCTTCATTCACTGTATTAAGATGGCCACTGAGGCTACCACTAAGCATGTGCGGAGCCACAGGTATGGCATGGGGTGGGCAATCAGGACTGGAGTCTCGGGCCTGGACAGAGAAGGGATCTCATCCCTGGCTCCTACCACTGCAGACATTCACTGTTGGTGTAGTCAGTGCATTGCACCAGAGCCCACTGCCAGCATTAGCAGCGCCAATAGCAGAGGAAAGGAGGGGCCTCTCCCTTATTACAAGGGGACAGCAGCCTGCATCAAGATCTCCTCCAGGACCAGCCACCTGTGTGCTGCAGCTGTAGTATCCCAAGTACAGTACATCCTCCCTTCTGAAGAGAAGACCAGCCCCCCCCCCACCTCGCTCCTTCCCCTCTGACTCTTCTGCTACCACAGAAGACCAGACCAACCCCCTTCTTCTTCTCTACCCTGCCACCCTCTGTTCTTCTCCCTCCCATTCAGAGAACAAGTCCTGCCACCTTCTTCCCCTCTACCTTCACCCTAGCCTCACCCCCTACTTCCACACTGCCCTTCCACCGTCATCTGGAGTTCCATAAGTTAGAGAAGCTGAGAGATCTTCCTCATGGTTAGTTCATGTGGAGGGAGGCACTGGTATGTTATGATGATATTGCAGGGAATGTAATGTAGCATATAAGAATGTAGTGCAGTGATGTGGTGCAGCACAGTGGGGAGATGTAGTATAGTGATCTAGTGCAGCGCATAGAGGAGAGGTAGTGCAGCGTATACAGGGATGTAGTGTAGTGAAGTAGTGTGGCATATAGGGGGATGTAGTGTAATGATGTAGTGCAAGGCAAAAGGGGGATGTAGTGCAGCATATATTGGGATGTAGTGTAGTAATTTAGTGTGACATATATGAGGATGAAGTGCAGTGATGCAGTTCAGCATATAGGGGCATACGAGGGCATGTAAAGGAGATATTTAGGGCATTTGGAGCACACAGGAGGGCATGGGAGGAACATGCTGCTGTGGATGGAGCATGTCAGGGAGACACTGCATGCATCTGGAACACACAGAGTGAATGTGGGGGAAAAACACTGCTGTCAAAGGGGCACAGGCACTCATTGCAACAAGGTACTAGCTGCTCATTTTTTATTAGCATGGTGGACACAAGATTATATTTCTCTTTCGTCCTAGAGGATACTGGGGTCCATATTAGTACAATTGGGTATAGACGGGTCCACTGGGAGCCATGGGCACTTTAAGAATTTGATAGTGTGGGCTGGCTCCTCCCTCTATGCCCCTCCTACCAGACTCAGTTTAGAAATTGTGCCCAGAGGAGTCGGTCACGCTTGGGAAGCTCCTGAAGAGTTTTCTGCATTTATTTTCTATTTTTTATTTTCAGCCAGGTCTGGTTGGCACTAGACTGCCTGCTTCATGGGACTTAGGGGGGGGAGACGGACCAACCTCCGTAGGGTTAATGGTCCCGTTCCCCGCTGACAGGGCACTGAGCTCCTGAGGGTCCTATTCGCAAGCCCCACCATGGCAAGCGTACAGACCCGCAGCACGCCGCCTCCCCTAACAGAGCCAGAAGTCAGAACAGTGGTGAGTAGGTGGCCAGCATCCCGGTTAGCGAGTCATCGGCTGTAATGGCGGCACAAGGGTAGGAGCACAGCGCTAACATGCAGGCTTCAGAGACACTATGTGACCACTGTGAGGGGCGAGCTGAAGCCACTAATAATACCCACACTGGCAGTACACTACAGGGGTTTTAACCCCCTGTAGAACAGAATATTGACCTCAGCCAGTATAAAAAAACACGGGAAGACCGCACGCCATTAAGGCGGCAGGGCTTCACTATGGACCTAATTCTGAGTTGATCGCAGCAGCAATTTTGTTAGCAGTTGGGCAAAACCATGTGCAGGGGTGTATCTACCTATTGGCCAGGATGGCACTCAAGGGGCGCCAGGCAAGGAGGGGGCGCCGCCTGACTGTGCCACCCACGGCCAAAGGATAGAAAAGCAGCACTGTCAGACTGTACCTGGTGAGAGTTTGTTACTGCTGGAGAGGCGCTGGTGTCCGGCAGCACCACACTTGTAATCAGACTCAAAATAAACTACAGCTCCCAGCAGCCCTTGTTGCAGGGAGCTCCCAGCAGCAAGGGCTGCTGGGAACTAGAGGTGAGCGGATTCGGTTTTACTCGGATATACTCGGTTCTCAAAACGGCATCTGATTGGCTATCCAAAACACGTGACATCCGTGAGCCAATAAGATGTCGTTTTGAGAACCGAGTAAATCCGAGTAAAACCAAATCCGCTCATCTCTACTGGGAACTATAGTTTATTGTGAGTCTGATTACAAGTGCGGTGCTGCCGGACACTAGTCTGATCACTAGTGCAGTGCGGTGCTGACGGACACCGGCGCCGCGCCGGCTGTAACAGATTCTCACCAGGTACACAACATATGTTATATAGCACAGTGCTATAGATCTATTTGTTGTTGAAGAGAATAAAAAAGTGCCAGTGTTTGGGCGAAGGGACTGTAGCATACCTCCCAACTTTGTCCTGGCTGGAAGAGGGACACACGCGCAAAATGGTGGTGTGACCTATGAAAAGGGGTGGGGCTTCGTGGAGGACCCACAATCGCGAGCCACGCCCCCGTTTTCATCACTGAGGAGGCATGCCCAGTGCTCTGTGAGCCGCTGGCATGCCCCCTCTCCCTCTGACTCCAGTGAATAGACGCTGTGCTAAGCAGGGCAGCGAGAGACAGAGCCTCCCAACTGCCCCTTCCCACCGCTGGACACTGGCAAGCCGCGTGGGATGGTTAGGGTTAGCCTGCGAGGGCGGGGGGGCTAGGGTTAGGCTGCAGGGAGGGAGATTAGGAAGGGTGGTTTATGGTTAGGCAGCACTGAAGAGGCTTTTGGGGGGGGCAGTTTAATGTTAGGCTGTGGGAAAGGTGGGTTAGGGGGGAGTGATGGTGTAACATGAATACGAGACACTACTGTGTGGTGTAATGTGAATGAGGGACACTACTGTGTAGCATAATTTGAATTGGAAGTACTATTGTGTCCACACCTTTTCCCCACAAGACCATGCCCCATTTCCAATACTCACATCTTATTCCAAATGTGTGTAGGGGGGGTGCCAGCCCCTTACTTTGCCAGGGGCGCTCGGACCCCTAGATACACCCCTGACCATGTGCACTGCAGGAGGGGTAGATATAACATGTGCAGAGAGAGTTAGATTTGGGTGGGGTGTATTCAAACTGAAATCTAAATTGCAGTGAAAAATAAAGCAGCTAGTATTTACCCTGCACAGAAACAAAATAACCCAACCAAATCTAACTCTCTCTGCAAATGTTATATCTGCCCCCCCTGCAGTGCACATGGTTTTGCCCAACTGCTAACAAATTTGCTGCTGCGATCAACTCAGAATTACCCCCTATGAGCGGATCCAGCAGCTCACCAGCGCCATTTTCCCTCTGCAGCTATACACAGGCAGATTGGCAGGGAAGTGCAGCTCCTCCACAAGGACTCCAGAACACCTCAACAGTACCAGGGGGTCATAGCAGGGTGGGGAGCAATATTTGGTGTACTAAGCCCTATTAAGGATACTTAGTATGTGACCCAGCTAAACTTGTTCTTTAGCTACAGGGGCGCTGTGTGGCTGGCTCCATTATACTTTGTGTCTCCCTGGAAGGGCTCTGTGTGGGTTAACTGTGCTTTTAACCTATATATTTTTTTTTTGTGTGTGTGTGTGTGTGTGTGTGTGTGTGTGTGTGTGTGTTCTTTCACATTTACTATGTCAAAGGAGTGTGTATCATGCACAGCAGAGTGTTTTTCTCAATCTGAGGGATCACTGCCATGTACTCAGGATAGCACACATTCTCAGGCTAGTGGATCTGAACCAGTATGGTTAGATTCATTAAAAGGGATGATTTCACATATTTCGAATAAATTATCCCAAAATGAGAAGGAGACGCAATACTTAAGGCAATCTGTTGATGGCCTCATGAATAGAGATTCAGTGGTCATTCCAGCATCTAAGACCCCTGCCATTTGTCCACAGAAGCGTACTCTGGCCCAAATCATGTAGGCTGATACCGATGATGATGATGTATCAGACCCAGAGGAGGGTGAGGTGGACTCGGGAGGGGGGAGATGCAGCTTTGTCACAGGGTATACAGACCCTGATAGAAGCTATTAGAGATGTCCTGCACATTCCTGATAAGGTGTCAGAGGATGAAGAGGAATCTTATTTAATGTGAAAAAGAAATCCTCAGCTACTTTCCCTGCATCTAAGGAATTAAATTCCTTATTTGAAGCAACTTGGGTAAATCCTGACAAGAAGTTTCAGGTCCCAAAACGGTTACTCAGGATGATAGGAAAAAATGAGAAAACCCACCGTTAGTTGATGCATCGGTTTCTAGGCTGTCACGTAAGATAGTTTTACCTGTTCCTGGGGCAGCTTCCTTGAAGGAGGCTGCAGACCTCAAGATTGAGACCACTCTCAAATCTCTGTACACAGTTGCGGAGGTGGCCCAGAGTCCCACTATTGCTTGTGCATGGATCTCTAGGGCCATTGCAAAATGGTCAGGTAATCTAATTGATGAGTTAGATTCGTTATTCAGGGGGGAGATAATTTTACTGCTACAGCATATATAGGATTCTGATAACTTTATGGTGGAGGCCATAAAGGAAATTGGTTTACTCAATGCACGCACCACTGCCATGGCAGTGTCAGCACGCAGGGGCTTGTGGCTACGCCGGTGTACTGCGGATGTGGATTCCAGGAAAGGCGTGGAAACCCTACCTTTCACAGATGAAGCCCTTTTTGGAGATGAACTGGATACGTGGATATCCAAGGCTACAGCGGATAAGTCTACATACCTTCCTTTCGCAGCTCCCCCGGCTACAAAAGCCTACACTGCTCCAACTCTGCAGTCTTTTCGGACAGCAAAGTTTAAAACCAAAACCAAAGATTCTTCTACGGCCTTCAAAGGCAATAGCGGTAAACCCAGAAAACTAGCAACTGCAGGTTCACATGAACAGAACCCCGGCTCTGCTTCCTCTAAGCCTTCAGCATGATGGCGGACCGCACTGCCTGGAAGACAGGAAGGTGGGCTCACATTTAAGATTCTTCAGTCACATATGGGAAACGTCATGCCAGGATCCCTGGGTCAAAGACCTTATAGCCTACAGATCTTATAGGCTACAGACTGGAGTTTTAGGATCTCCCACCTCACAGATTCTTCAAATCAGGCTTACCAGCTTCTCAAGAAGCAAGTATGACTTTACAGGAAGCAATTAAAAAACTGGTACAGACTCAGGTCATTGTTCCAGTTCCGCTTCAGCTGCAAAACCAGGGTTATTATTCCAATCTGTTTGTTGTACCGAAACCGGACGGTTCGGTAAGGCCCATTTTAAATCTCAAGTTGTTGAACCCGTACTTGCGTGTGTTCAAGTTCAAGATGGAGTCTCTGAGATCAGTTATCTCAGGTCTGGAGGAGGGGGAATTCTTGGTGTCTCTGGATATTAAGGATGCGTACCTTCATATTCCGATTTGGCTGCCTCATCAGGCTTATCTAAGGTTTGCCTTACAGGACTGTCACTACCAGTTCCAGGCCCTGCCATTTGGCCTCTCTACGGCACTGAAGGTGATCACCAAGGTAATGGCAGAGATGATGTTTCTCCTCCACAAACAGGGAGTGAACATAAATTTTGTACCAGGACGATCTGCTGATAAAAGCACCATCCAGGGAGAGGTTGTTAGACAACATTGCCCTCTCAATCCAACTACTCCAGGATCACGGTAAGATTCTGAACCTACAAAATCCCACCTGGAACCAACATGGAGGCTTCCGTTCCTGGGGATGATACTGGATATGGAGGTACAGAAGGTATTCCTTTCGTTGAAAAAGGCATTGGTGATCCAGTCGATGGTGCAGGATGTTCTGAAACCAACCCGTATATTGGTGCATCTATGCATTCGCCTTCTGGGGAAGATGGTAGCTGCCTACAAGGCGCTACAGTACGGAAGATTCCATGCAATGTCCTTCCAACTGGATCTGTTGGACAAGTGGTCCAGATCGCATCTACACATGCACATGTCTGTCTCCAAAAGCCAGGATTTCTCTTCTGTCGTGGCTTCAGACTTCTCACCTAACCGAGGGCCGAAGGTTCGGGATTCAAAATTGGATACTGCTAACCACAGACGCAAGCCTCAGAGGTTGGGGAGCAGTCTCCCAAGGGGAACAGTTCCAAGGATGGTCAAGTCAGGAAGCCATTTTTCCAATCAACATTCTGGAACTAAGGGCCATATACAATGCCTTTCTACAGTCATCGCATCTTCTTCAAGATCAAGCCATGCAAGTTCAGTCGGACAATGTGACGGCAGTAACGTACACAAACCGACAAGGCGGAACGAAGAGCAGAGCAGCAATGTCAGAGGTAACAAGGATTCTACTCTGGGCAGAAAGACACGCTGTGGCGTTGTCTGCGATCTTCATTCCGGGAGTAGACAACTGGGAAGCAGACTTCCTCAGCAGACACGACCTCCACCCAGGAGATTGGGGCCTTCACCCGGAGGTGTTCGGGTGCGTGACACGTCGGTGGGGAATCCACAAATTGACATGATGGCCTCTTGTCTCAACAATAAGCTCAAGCGGTATTGTTCCAGGTTGAGGAACCCACAAGCGGTGGCGGTGGATGCTCTGGTGACTCCATGGGTCTACCAGTGGTGTACATGTTTCCACCACTCCCACTGTTCCCAACGATTCTCAAAAGAATAAAAAGGGAAAGGGTTCTCAATTCTCATTGCTGTGGACTGGCCAAGAAGTGCCTGGTATGCAGATCTACTGGATATGCTCCTGGAGGACCCGTGGCCTCTACCTCTTCGTGAGGACCTTCTCCAACAAGGGCCATTCTTCTATCAAGACTTACCATGGCTACGTTTGACGGCATGGAGGTTGAGCATCAAATTCTAGCCCGGAAAGGAATCCCGGATAGGGTTATTCCAACTCTAATCCAAGCCAGAAAGGGGGTAACGTCTAAACATTACCACCATATTAGGAAAAAATACGTCTCTTGGTGTGAGAACAGGAAATTTCCTGCAGTGGAATTTCAACTTCTACATTTTCTCCTATTTTTGCAGTCATGTGTGGATGTGGGCCTACGTTTGGGCTACATAAAAGTCCAGTATCGGCCTTATGCATTTTCTTCCAGAAACAATTGGCTTCTCTCCCTGAGGCTCAGACATTTTTAAAGGGGGTTCTGCACATCCAACCACCCTTTGTGCCTCCTACGGCACTTTGGGATCTCAACGCGGTGTTGCAGTTCCTGCAATCGGAATGGTTTGAGCCTTTACAGGATGTAGACGTCAAGTTTCTTACGTGGAAGGCCGTCACACTGCTGGCATTAGCTTCTACGAGGCGTGTGTCGGAGCTGGAGGCGTTGTCTCACAAGAGCCCCTATTTGATTTTTCATGAAGATAGGGCTGAACTCAGAACTCGTCAGCAATTTCTTCCAAAGGCGGTGTCTGCGTCTCATATCAACCAACCTATTGTGGTTCCAGTGGTTACCAACACCTCTGCTACTTCAAAGTCCTTGGATGTTGTGAGGGCTTTGAAGATCTATGTGAAGCGAACAGCTCGTCACAGAAAATCTGACTCACTGTTTGTTCTCTGTGATCCCAATAAAATTGGGTGTCCTGCTTTAAAGCAGACAATTGCACGCTGGATCAGGCTTACTATCCAGCATGCTTATTCCATGCAGGTTTGCCGTCCCCAAAATCTGTACAGGCCCACTTTACTTGGTCGGTGGGTTCTTCCTGGGGGTCTGCCCAGGGTGTCTGGACTTTACAGCTCTGCCGAGCAGCTACTTAGTCAGGTTCGAACATGTTTGCTAAGTTCTACAAGTTCGATACTTTGGCCTCTGAGGTTTGGTCAATCAGTTCTGCAGGAACCTCAGCACTCTCCCACCCAGTTTGGGAGCTTTGGTACATCCCCATGGTACTAATATGGACCCCAGTATCCTCTAGGATGTAAGAGAAAATAGGATTTTAATTACCTACCAGTAAATCCTTTTCTTGTAGTCCGTAGAGGATACTAGGTGCCCGCCCAGTGCTTTGTTTCTTCCTGCACTGTTACTTGGTTAAAAATTGTTGGTTCAGCGGTTGCTGTTCCTGGTTTACAATTTGGTTAGCTTGGCTTTCCTCAAGTTTGTGTGTGTTGGTTAGGAATCTCACCACTATCCTTTTATATCCTTCTCTCAAAGTATGTCTGTCTCCTCGGGCACAGTTTCCTAGATTGAGTCTGGTAGGAGGGGCACAGAGGGAGGAGCCAGCCCCCACTATCAAATTCTTAAAGTGCCCATGGCTCCTAGTGGACCCGTCTATATCCCATGGTACTAATATGGACCCTAGTATCCTCTGCGGAGTACGAGAAAAGTATTTACCAGTAGGTAATTAAAATCCTATTTTTTTTTCTCCTTGGCTCACCTCTGGCTAGTTCTGCCAATGTACTATCGATACCTGGAGAGCTGCACCAGGCTGTGCAACAACTGGAGGCCCATGCACATGGAGGTCTTCTTAAAACGAGCCTTCCCTACACAATGGCCCTCTGTGAATTATACCTGCAGGCCCATTGTGTGTCCTCTACTGTATATGTATATATATTTTAGTCGGTGATAGGCTTCCAGGGTTAAAACACACATTTACTAACATTTAAAAATTAATATAAAAAATCATCTGTTAGTAAATGTGTGTTTTAATCCTGGAAGCCCAACATCGATTAAAATCGAACAAAGAAACAAACAAAATCGACCTTTAGTAAATATACCCACAGGTGGTCATCTGGCGGTGCAAGATGTACCTCCCACAGCCAGTGAGAATGCAACCTGCCTGTGGTCCCGGAGTTCTCCAGAGGCAGTCCTGGTGCACCATGGGACACATGGCGACCAGCCAGCACACCGACCCCCATACCTGCATATTGATTAAAAGGGGGAGGAGAAAAGAATATGCTAACAGAAGTGGTCATGTTTCCAGAGGTAAATGTTCCTATATTGATTCAAATTACAAATAGGATCTAACCTGCGCAAAATAAATAGAAACTGGTTAACATATTATTGTATATAGGATAGCCTTATGATATATATCTGTGATGTTATGTTTTGATGGATGGATGGATGAGTTTATTATTCAGTGCACAGCTGTGAATAACTAGCCCTTTAAGGAGGTTTAAAAGGGCCTTTTGTTTCACAATGAGAATCATTTTTGATGAAGCTGGGTGACTGAGCCCAGGGAAACGTGTTAAGACTCCTAGCCTGCCACTAAGGACCAATTTCTTTCTACTCCACTCAAGAGGATCCAGATACGGACTTTTAGGATTGCAAAATTGGGACTATGCATCTCCTTGCCTGCACTATACACCTCAGCAGCAATCATAGGGAAGCCCAGTGGACTGTTCAACTTAGCTATCATTGCCATATGCATAAGGGACTGTGTCTGAGTTGTGGATTGGTTAATACCAGCTGCATGGTGTCAGGGCTGTCAAGAGAAATCCTGGGCCCCGGTTCAACAACTTCCTAGCCCCCCCCCCCCCCCGCATGCTGGGGTTATGGCCACATCTCTTTGGGGGCGTGTCTAACACATGAGATGCACCCACTCACAGGAGCACGGTATGCCTCCCAGCCAGGGGAGTAGAGAGTGGGCTGGGCTCAAGTAATTTTCAGGGTACATGGCCTAATCACAGGAGGTATGGCCATGCACCCTTACAAAGAAATACAGACAAAAATTGTATTTTAAGCACTTCTCTGGCCACACCGCAGCCCAAAATACAGCAGCGTGTGCTGAGCTGTGAAGAAAAGCTGAAGCTGCTGCTTCCAGTTAAGAGGGGTGGTGGAGGACCTCGGCCCCTCCATCAGACCTGGGCCCAGGTAATTTGTACCCTCTCCCCCCCTCTCTCGACGCCACTGCTTGGTGTTTCAATTTGATTTTATTGGAGAGTAAAACCTATTTCCTAGTCTGGGATCCCAATTGTGGAGTCTACCTTAGGTGGCAGAAGTATTTTCAATTGTTATGATTCCTATTCATTGTGCACTTTACATATTGTTATTATTATCATCATATTTTATTATATTTTATAAAAATAAAAAAATAAACATTTTTATCTCTTCCATCCTATGTATTGAATTTAATTTAGAATCACAACATAGTGCCGGTTGTTCTTTTGTTAATCACTGAAATTGGAGGCTACTGAAGTGTAGGTATTCTAGGCCATGGAAAGAGTAGGTAGTATAGGCTACTGAAAATGTAGGTAGTGTGTGCCATTGAAAGTGTAGGTAGTAAATACCACTAAAAGTGTACGTATTGTAGGCAACTGAAGGTTTAGGCAGTATGGTAACTGAAATTGTAGGATATCCTGTTAGAGGATGTTTACATGTGATAGTAAACTGTAAGCATAATCAAATATCAAAACCTATTCTCTATAACTCATAGATCAAAGCAAGATGTTCAACACAGCCTTCACAGAATATATATATATATATATATATATTTATATAGTCCAGACTTTATCACCCGGCACTCTGTTTCAGGATTCAGGTTAATAATGGCTGCGGTGCCCTCCGTGGGTAGAAGTTACTGCCCATAATAGAATACAGATCCGGCGGCCTTCAGGCAGACTGAGACAGCTGATTTTGAAGATAAAATTCCTTTAATCCATCCTACGGCATTTCGGGGTATAACCCCGTCGTCAGGTACATGGTGGCACTTACAAACGTTTGCCTTTGGGCCTACAAATATCTACTTTTGGCCCCTGGACCTTTTCTTTGTAATGTGGTTTAAAATAAACTGGAGGTCACTATATTGTGGCAAAATATGAACCGGGGCACTCTAATGTGACATAATCTGATCAGGGGACACTGTATGTCACAATGTGAATTGTGGGTACTGCGTGGCATAATTTGTACTGGCGCCACTACAATGTGACATAATGTGAATTAGGGCACTACTGTGGGGGATAAAATAAACTAGGGCACTACTATGGGGCATAAAATAAACAATGGCACTACTATGGGGCATAACATTAAGGCACTTTCCCTGTGAAGCGCTGCAGAATGTGTGTGCTATATAAATAACTGGTAATAAATAATAAATAAATAAATAAATACTATGGTACAGAATATGAACTAGGGCATTACTACTATGGGACATAAAATTAACACCTGCTGTGGAGAGGTATCTCTCTAGAAACATTGGGACAGGGGCCCCTTCAAAATGTTGCTATGGGGCCCACAACTTTCTGGCTATGCCCCTGGTGGATAGTGTATGCCACTGAAATTGTCGGCTACTGAAGATTAGGGCACTAAAAGAATAGGTAGCGCAAGCCATTGAAAGTGTAGGCAGTGCGGCCACTGAAATTGTAGGAAGTGTAGGCTACTGAAATTGCAGACAGTGTAGACTACTTAAGTGTAGGAAATATAGGACACTTAACATGTATGCAGTGAAGGCAACTGTAGTGTACAGTAGGCAATGTAGGACACTTTCAGTGTGGCCAATAGAAGTATAGTTTGTGTGGCCTCTGAAAGTGAAGTGTAGGCTATGAAAAGTGTAGGTAGTGTAAGTTACTAGAGTGTTGGCCATTGAAAGTGTAGGTAGAGTAGGCCATTAGAAGAGTAGGCAGTGGCCACTGAAATTTTAGGCAGCATGGCCACTGAAATTGTAGGATTTCCTGTTAGAGAATGTTAGTAAAACTGTAAGAATAATCAAATATAAAAATTTGTGCTCTATGTATTATAGATCAAAACAAGTTCAACAAAGCCCTTTGTTGGCAACGTTCTAAGTAGTTTACGTACATTGGCAAACAAAATTAATCAATCAGAGTTAAAAAGTAGATATTTCTTTTCAACATGAACTATTCTGGATTTCTAATTTGCAAATGTTTAATATGATTAATATATTTTTTCTTGTTTTCTTTAGATTTTTTTTTATCACTGCTGAATAATTGCCTATGGCCTTTTTCGCACTTATATGGAATTGCATAAGTTGTGATTGATTTGTTTTCAGTATGATTGCTGGAACAAGCAACCTTGTTTTAAGCTGGCATCAATATGTTTATTGTCTATAATTTATCCACTTTAAATAAATGTAGCTTTAGACTTATTTTGTTTAAATATCCAATAGTGGGCTACTGTTTTTGTTAGTATTGATTTTTTTTCTTTATCCACCACACAGGTAACACTGCAGAACTTAAGAATGAGTGTTTGAACGATATTACTTATAGTTGTAGAATCTGATACCTAGGTGTGTCATTTTGTATAATGCCATAATTGTGCCATTGAACAACGGGACCATGATGACTCAATTGCAAATTGCATGATCAAGCCCTCACATCACTAGAGAAGTGGCCAGGATCCTGGATGCTTGTCTACATGGCTGTGAGAGCTTCTCAAAATTCTGCAGTCTCCCATGCATTCTGGGAGAGTAGGCAAGTAAAATTTTAAGGTATTTGCTTAGCTTTTTTATGTGCATATAATGAAGTGACCCTTGAAACTAGACCCACAAAAACATTACATGGTTTTTATCTTAATATATTAAAAATAGGTACTTTGCTGTTAAATGGACTACTTTTGCTGTTAAAGGGACTATCTGGGACTACTTGTAATTTTCTATTTTTACCGCAGATAGCGCATCTACTTTGCTAGCTGTCATCTCTGACAAAATAGCTGAGGGCTACAACATTTATTCAGATTCTTGGCTTGGTTATAACACCAAGGAACTAGAGGAATATGGCTTTAAGCACTTCCAGTTAACTCCCAGGTACAATTTCTGGACCCAGACAGTGGTGCCCACACCTAAAAAGTATGTAGGGTTCAGCCAAGTGATGCAACAAATAGCTCTAAAGTACAGCAAGATGCCACCGCAAATCCTTTCTGTGATGGACGAAAATTGTGGAGAAAGAGCCTTTCTAAGCCATCCTTGGCGCAATCCATAAATGTAAGGTTCTGGATATATAGTACTAAGCAATTCTTAGTATTTGGTTACATGCAAATAATTTAAATGCTACAAACCAAAATGTTAGTTTTGTTGGGAATATTTTATTGAAACATAGTCAATAGTGTCATGAAAAAAGTAAAAAATACAATAAATATATTTGCAATAAAAGTTAGTTCCTTCAAAGTAAAAGTAAAATACTTTGGTTTTTGAAAAATTACATGATATATTTTGTGCGCCGGCATATTTCTCTTTCCTGAATATCCTAAATGTCATTTATTGGTATTGAGCGCTAGTAGTATTAGATAAAACAGACACACAAGACTTTCAGTTATCACTCATCTGGCTGGATCACTAACAATTAGTATAAATGTAATATGCAACTGGCTGTAAAGTGCGACCATAAATTTAAAGCCAAAATATGTCTTGCCCTTTAATTCAACCATTTTACATTCCAGTGGTGGTACATCAGGCATAAATAATAAAAGAAAAAAAGAATAAAAGGCATAAACAAAAGACAAAAAAGAGAAAATTTCATAACATGCTGTTTCAGTAATAAAAATGTTTATTAGGCAATATGCCTGCAGCATAGAGGGCAATATAAATCTTTTATCTCTTCAGTTGTGTGCTATGAAATTCTTTTCATCACCCAACAACTTTTTCATTTTTTCTCTAGTACCATCCAATTTTGAATCCCCCTTCCTGCAACAACAAATTGCCCCTTTGTGTCACAATGCACAGTACAAGTAGCGCATTTAATGGGTTAATAATCCTCATTAGGAAGACAACTATTCTCCCATTGAGCAGATTATGGTGACATTGGGGGAAATGCATCAAGCAGTGTAAAGAGTGGAGAAGTGGAACAGGGGAGTAGTAGACCATAGCAACCAACAAGCTTCCACCTATCATTTTATTGGATGTACTTGATAGATGCTACCTTAAAGCTGATTGGTCACTGTGAGCAACTTTTCAACTTATATTTACACTGCTCGGTACATTTCCAACTAACTCCAGTCCTGAGCCAGGACACTACAAAAATATTCTTCACTCTTACTGAAACTCTTCAGTAAAGGACAGGGGTTCCTGGTCAGCATCATAAGCTAGTGCAACAGTTCAAAAGTTAGACAGATATTTAAACAATTCCCTACAGATAAATGTGCAACATGTAAACTCTGCTTGCAGACTTGTGTGCTGTTTGTAAGTGGGATCCTGTCTCTGAACTTGACTATTTTTTTTCTGCTAAATGAATTCCTCTGGCGATGCTGCCTTTTGAATTTTTTGAATTTGACAAATTTTGCCAAATGTATGTCAGGTCAAGCTCATTTTCTGCTCTTACAGCTGTAATAAAGGTGAAAAACCTAACGATCCCTGAGCACACCGCTGTGAACCAGTAAAGAGCTGCTATTTTATGTACCATAAAATGCCAGAGTCTAAGTTACACATATTGGGGCTGATTCCCAGTCGCACACAGCAACTTCTGTGTGTGCTCCTTTTTGCTGGCCGAACATCTGCGACTTTATGCATATCTCTCTACAAGCACTTCCGTGGTATACAGCTTTTTGTCTGAATGTGTAACGACTGAGATGCCCACTTTGAGCATCTTTGAACACTCATATACAGTACCTCCTGCATCTTTAGACAGGGCTATAAGACAGATCATCTCCATGTGTCTGCTTAGCCACCTCTCTGTCACCATGCAGGAATGCTTGATACATTTTCAAGACATTTCTGAGACCGAGGCCATGCGTCTCCTGTGCTTCTCAATCGCAACTTGTGCCTGGACTCTGGACACACCGGACAAAAAAAATTGCTCAGTTGCACCCAAGAATCAGAAGTGCGTCCAACTCAAAATGAGACATCTGTAACTAAGACTCCTACTGTAGGCATAAATCAGCTCTATACTGGTTTGCATAGCACCTGTTGTAAATTTAAATATTGATTGTGCAAAGTCCATTTTGTTATCGTTGTTTGAGAGACATGTGACAGACAGTGGGTGTTGGTCCTTCTACTGCTATTTTGGAGGTACCGCCAAAGTGAGGTCGTTATTACGTAAAAGACATTACTATGTGATTCAGTCAGTGGTGTAACTCAAGGTGCAGAAGCATTTGTCTCAGCCAGCTGTAAGGGGGGCACAGAGGACTTCTCCTCTGGTCTTTTGTAATATCTCATTCAAAAACAAAAAAAGTTGTAACTATATCAGGGGTTCCCAAACTTCCTTGAATCACAGAACCCTAGAGTATCAGCAAGTTTTTTCATGGCACATCTAGACTAAAAGGTTTTTATTGATAAATGTTGAAAAAAATATGAAATTAAGCAAATTGTGCCTACTTGTCATGCTTAGGTGCAGTTATGTGGTGCTGTGCAGGGTTACACTTCCGATTGTCCACATAGTTTATGATTGGCAGCCAGCAGCACTGGTTTTTCCTATCACTGTGACCTTACATAATTTGATGTGGTCCTGGACCACCAATCTGGGCCACCCATACAAGAGCCTCGCTGCACCCCAGGGTGCCTAGGCACACAGTTTGGAAACCAGTGGTTATATAAATGTCCCACACTCAGACACAAGATACTCTGGCAGTACTGTAATAATATTAAGCAAAATGGTTTCACTGGATGTCGGCACATGCTTGCTTTTGTACATCTGTTATACAGTTGAAAGCGCCAATGCGGTCAACATCAAAATGGCTTACTGAGAAAGAGACGTCTGTTATTTCTCCTGTATGAGGGAATATACAGGTGCAAAAAACATCCTTCGGTATTATGAAAAGCTTTCCAAGCACTGAAATACTGCAAAGCTCCTTACCTTGTCCTGCACAGGAGAAAAGAGAGAGACGTCCTGCACAGGAGAAAGGAGAGAGACTAACAAAGTGTCCATGTTATCACATGGGTGCTTTCATTGCTATTGGTTAACCAGCTTTTCCTGCTAGAAAAGTACTAGCGTTTATAGCGCTCACCCATATCCCTGGTGACAAGTTAAAGTTCAGTTGTACTTCCCAATTAGATCCAGCCATGTGCAGTTGTACTTCCCAATGACATCCTACCAAGTGCAGTTGTACTTCCCAATGACATCCAGTCAAGTGCAGTTGTACTTCCCAATGACATCCAGCCAAGTGCAGTTGTACTTCCCAATGACATCCAGTAAAGTGCAGTTGTACTTCCCAATGACATCCAGCAAAGTGTAGTTGTACTTCCCAATGACATCCAGTAAAGTGCAGTTGTACTTCCCAATGACATCCAGTAAAGTGCAGTTGTACTTCCCAATGACATCCAGCAAAGTGCAGTTGTACTTCCCAATGACATCCAGCCACGTGCAGTTGTTCTAATATTTAATTATTGTTAGAGACAACTGATCAAATGGCCTAATACAGCATGATATGTATTTTACAGCTCCTTTCTCTAGCATGCGGGGGCCTGCTAAGCACAGGGCAAGCTGCAAAGGCAGTCGCCGGGCCACTATGTTTTGGGTCGCAGCAGCTGCATGCAATATCACGTAGCCGCTGAAGTCTGCCCCGAAAATGGTCTTAACATGTCTCCGTTGGCTGGACCGCGCCCCCACAATGCTGCATCGCCGCCTCAAAAATGCTGCATTGCTGCCCCCACCGGCTCTTAAACTGCAATCGCAGTTTAATTCCTTGCCCATGCATGCATGCGCATAAGTGCGGAAATCGCAGAATATCAATTTCCGCACTTATGCAGTCCAACTTCAATAGGGCCCAAAGAAAGGTATCGCAACTGCTGAAACATACAGGGCCCATGTCGGATGTAATGTCGATGTCACACATGGTTGAGTGACTCATTTTCTACTGCGCATGTGTCTAAGTTGCACTGAGCATGTATCCAGAGTCCACGCAGAGAGCTTCAGTTGCAATTTAGATGTGCGGTCTCATAAATGTTTTGAAAATGTATTGGGCATGTGACAGGACGATACCGTACGAAAGCACTCGCAGCTTCCGCGTCCCGTTGACTGCGCACAGAATGGAAGGTCAAGCCGCACGAGGCCTGACCACATAGGGGATTCCCGCTTACCGTCAGTAACCGCCTGTTACTGACTCCACCCACTGCGCTGTGGGCGGGTTCTCGCTGCCACCACCAAACTCCTAACCTGCCGTGGCGTTTGGAACCACGGTTCTGCTCTGTATGTGCCGACGCACTGCTTTACCACACCTGCGTGGTGTCGACGAATCCCCACTAGCCACTTGCTAGGCCTCTACCGGTAGCTGGCGGAAGGCGGAGCTTGGAGACGTCAGGTGCTTCCCTGGACAGCCGGAGAACGGGGCTAGGTTTGGCCTAACCCTGTTGGTCACAAGATGAAGCAGTCTTCTTGAGGCAAAGGTGTTTTATTGCTCAAAAACCTTGAAAAAGGCTCCTCCCTATTGCTAGGGGCAACAGCATACAATTAAGATGTTTCAGCAGAAGAAGATGTTACAATACACAATCCTATGGGCCAACTGCCCTCCTTTTATCCCTCTCCAAGACCCTCTACCACAGGGGGTAAGCCCGCCCTGTGGTGTACAACCAATCAATGTTTACCCATGAGCTGTGCATGCTCTGGACTCATGCACACCTAACATTGTCCCCAATGGACAGTGGGGAGTGGCCGGTCTCCTTTGTCTCTCCCATCTGGGAGAGCAGGCTACTCCCACGGTGCCGTTCAGTCTGGCTGGGGGGAAGTTTTTCCCTCCTAAACTGACTTCCAGAAACCTGCCCGGGACCCCTCTCACTGCCTGCAGCCTGGATTTGGGCTCCAGAGCTGGGCAGCCTGGCTCCCCGGTCCAGGTCTCTGGTTCACTACGGCTGATCTCCAAGAAACCCCTCAGCTTGTTCTATAGCTGAGCTGCTTCTCTTTCTCCCTGTCCCTATTGGAACTGTGAGGCTGGATGGGAATGCATTCCGTTTTTAGGGAAAAGGTCTGGGAGAATCCATCAGCCTGCACAGCTATGGATTCCCCCCTCCTGGGACACACAATCAAGTAAGTGCATTTTATCTTTAAATACATTACATTTTTGAATCACACTGTACATTTCCCTTTGTTAAATATACACTGAGCCTGTGCCCTGCACAGGCTCTACATACTCAGGCACTGCAGTGCCTTCCCTAGCCCTGCAGCCTGGCTGCGAGGGCTCTCTGTGTGCTGGAGGTATGGGGCTGGCTTCCCCCATCCTCCAGCCTGCTTTTCTGCCTCTGGGGTTCCAGGGAGCTGGCTCTCCCTGTCCCCCCAGGGAGGCACTAATCAGTGGCCTCGCCGCACGCAGCGGCGCACCCCCCTGTACCATAAGCCCGGCGGACCGGGACACTTGTCCCGGCCGCCGTGACCCTGGCTTGTTTCAGCGCTGAGGCGCCGGGAGCGTAGCTCCCGGACCCCAGCGCTCACCATCCTGCTGGCCCGCCTAATGTGCCCACGCCGCTAGGGAGCCGGCTAGCCCGGTCCCCCATGAGCGGCGCCTGTCTGTTGGCCTCGCTGCAGCGTCCGGCGGGGAGCCGGGCTGCAGCGCACCCCCCTCGCCGCCTAGCAGCCCGGGACGTCCGTCCCGGCTGCTGCGGCTGGCCACCCGTGCTGTGCTGAGGCGCTGGGAGCAGAGCTCCCGGCCCCCAGCGGCGGCTCTCACATAGAGCACTGCAGCGGGAGCCGAGCTCCCAGCCGCAGCGCTCACCCTTCTCCCCGGCGCGCACACTCCAGGGCGCCCGGGGCTACACTGACCGCTGCCGGGAGCGGAGCTCCCGGACTCCGGCGGTCAGAGGCTGCCTCCTCTCCCCCCGGCGCGCACACTCTGCTGAGCGCGCCGGGGCTGTCCTCCCTGCCGTGGTCTCCGGAGGGGTCCGGGACCACGGCACATTTAAAAATACATAAAAATACATTTTATACATTTATAAAACACGGCGCCTAGCGCCCGCAATGCAATTCAAATTTGGCGCCAAGAGCCCCTTTGTCTTGGCGAATGGCGCCGGGCACTAAGGATTAACCCCTTCAGTGCCAGGGCGGCCATTTGCCTCGTGGCTGGGGGCTCTCCGGCCACACTCCTCCCCCCCCATTCAAGCGGGTCAACCAGGGACCCATGTCCCAACGATTTGGGTCCTGGTCCCGCAGTCCGTTGGGGTGAAGGGGACGCTACCTGGGGGTTGTAGACTCTGGCCTAGACAGTTCATCCATAGTGTAGTGGGCCTCTCTTCGTGGGTGCACAATGTTCAAATAGTCCACCTGAAGTCCAAGTTCAAGGCTCCACCACAAAAGTCTGTCCAATTCCCCCAAGGTCGGTTGCAGCCACCTAACAGGTAGGTGGTAAGTCACCACGGTGGGGGGCCGGTTACAAACAAGTGCCACCCACGGTGTCCCAACGGTGGCATACCCCACCTCCCACAATAGCAGTCTTCTGCTCAAACAGGCCACAGGGTGCTCCTGCCCATATGGCTCTTTCTGGCTCGGTACTGCTCCCAGTCCGTGCAGTGGCGCAATAGTTCGTAACACACAGTCCTGGTCAAGAATGTGCGCCATCAGCACTGGAGCGGGTACCCGAGCCTCCTTCAATGACTGGAATGCCAACTCGCAAGCGGGTGCAAAGTCCACTGACTTGGGAATGCCCTTCCTAGCCATCTCTGTCAAGGGGTTCACTACAGGACTAAAGTCAATGACAACATGTCCGTAGGGCCTTACAGGTTCTAAGGTCAGTACCGGTCTGGGTGATGTGGGTCGGGGACAGCCTCTGGTTGCCTCCACCCCCTCTGGGTTGGGCCTACCCCTGTCTCCTCCCACATGGTGCCCCAGGCACTGCACCTCCGTCATACCTATCTGGCAACTGTCTGCCCTAACTGTCAGACCTGCCCTCCAATCCTCTTCTGTCGACCTATGACTCGGGAAACCTACCCTGTCACCTAGGCCTACTCCTTCCTCCTCGTCCGCTACCTGTGCCACAGGGATGGCGGCCAGACCACCAGCCTCTGGATCCTGTGTGGCATCCACTACAGGGAGGCTGCGCGTCTTCCCCGATCTACTGCACACAGGCAGGGGACCTGCTATGTCCACAGCAACTTGCTGCGAGGGTTCTCCTATGGGCAGAGGCCCAGAGACAACACAAACGCTGGAGTGCCCCGGCTGCCAACGCATGGCACCAGCCTTACATTTGGTCTGGGCGTCATCCGACATTCCAGACCAGGGTAAGCTCTGTGTCAGGCACTTCAGGGTACGGTCTGTCTCCGGGTTACTGTCCAAAGGGGTTTCGCTGGCAACCGACACCGGTTGCGCAGGAACTTTCCCGGAGGGGACCAGTTGGACACATTCCCTATCTGGTCTATCCCCTCCCACTTTCCTGGCTACCCTGTACCTTAACCCTTCCCGCCCGGTCAAACTTCCTGCCCCAACCCTGTCAAGGCCGCTGCCAGAGTGGCGCCTCATGCCTTTCGGGGATGGGTCAGAGAGTTGAGCCTCCCTAAACTCCTGCCTGTGGCCCTCAATCTCTCCTAAATTGGGACACTCTACAGGGGGATCTAGGGGGGGACTACTAGGGTCAGTCTGGTAGGGGTCAGTCATGGAAAAGTCAATGTGGTTTCTCATACTCACCGCCGGAGTTGGCAAACCACTTGGGTCAGGAGCATCATTGGGCACCCCCACAGGATCAAACGAGCTGGAACCGACATCCTCTGCGTTGCTAGTGGACGTGGGCATACCAGAGGCAAAAGGCATGCGGGGTAGATGTGCTGATCTAGCCGCTGTAATCTTTTCCTCTGGGCTGGTTGATGCTGTGGTTGGCTGTGCTGGCAGTTGTCTAGCAGCTGTAGTCTTTTCCTCTGGGCTGGGCTGTGCTGGAGTAGCTGATGTCAACGGTGGGTTTGGAACTTGACTCCGGGGAATGGCGCCAACAAACGTAGTGACGATCCCACCACCCAGGTCATTTCCTAGGACCACATCAGTTGGGAGACCATCCATGACGGCAACTTCTCGCAACTCTGGTCCAGCTCCCCAGTCCAGGTAGACTCTTGCCATGGGAACCGCTTTTTCTGTTCCTTCTGCCAGGGTGATCGTGGCAGTGCGACCCTGCAATACTGCAGCAGGATCTATAAGGTGGGGGCTCACCACAGTGATTGAGGCCCCAGAGTCTCTTAGGCCTTCCCCCTGCAGGGGTCCCACGTGGACCGGCTGCAGGTGCCTCCACATGTTGTGTAGGGGCTGTTTGGCCATGCAGGTGACTCTCTCCGCAGAGTGCACCTGTCTCTCGCCACACTCCATCGGACTGACTGGAGGAGGAACAGTCTCTGTAGGCTCATCTCCTCTCGTCAAACAAGCGATCCGGGCTCCAGCACTCGGATTTGGGGCACGAGTCTGGGGTGCTTGGGATGCAGGACAGTTCATCCTCAGATGTCCGATTTTCCCACAGCCGTAGCACTTCTTCTCCAGTCGTGGCACCGATGATCTCTGATCAGTTGCAGGGACGCTGCGGTGCGGTTGCTGTCCAAGAGCACCCGGGTTGGAAGATGCTTGTCTTTGGGGGTGATGAGCTGAAGAGGGGGGTCCCCTTGGTGGTACAGTCTGTTGGAGCTGGCTGCTGGCGGGGCGCTTCTGCCCCCGTGGCCGAATTGCCACATATTTGTCGGCTAATTGGGCAGCCATTTTTAAGCTGGGTGGCTCCCGATCTAGCACCCACTCCTTCACTTCTTGGGCGCACCTGCGGTAGAACTGCTCCCTGCAGATCAGGTCGATCAGTGCGTCCCATGTAGTGGCTTCCGAATCCTTCACCCACTTCACCACGTACTGCCGCAGCTGGGTGGCGAACTGCTCATGGGTGCTGCTAGGATTCTTAGGCAAGTCTCTGAATTTCTTCCTGTAAGACTCTGGAGTGATGAAGAATCGCTGGAGGAGGGCCTTCGCGACTTCGTCGTAGTTCCCGCAGTCCTCCGTCGCCACTCCTCGATAGGCCTCCAAGGCCTCTCCATGCAGAGTGGGCACAAGGTGTCTCACCCACTCTGACTTGGGTAGATCGTGTAGTTTACAAGTCCTTTCAAAAACTTGCAAATGTCCATCAATGTCCCCATCACTGTCTGCAAACTTGGCAAACTGAACTCGTCCTGATCTGTGCACAACAGCTGACAACGGCTCCCGGGGTACCACGACCTGTGGTGCCCGCTCCGCATGCCACATCCGAATGACAAGCATGCGTTCTTGCTCCGTTGCCCTTTCCCCCAATTCCGCTAGCCGATCTGCTAGGGTATCCGGGTCGCCCCCCCTGGGACGTTGGGATCCTGGCCCTGCTAGGGATTGCTGGGAAACATGGCTGTTGTGAGAGAGGGCGGGGCTTGTGGATCTCACCGGTCCTGTGCGAAGGTCCACTGTTGGGTCGTCCTCTGCGATGCTGACGCCATCAGTGTTTTCCACCTCTACCCGATGAGACTCCTCCCAGCTCCTGAGCGCCGCCTTCATGACGCTTCTGGACGCGTTGGAAGGGATATCCACACCCTTCCCCTGGCATACGATCTCCAGATCCTCCTTGGACATTCCGCTGAATTCCGCCATCTTGTGCGTTCTCCTGCGCTGCAGTTACTCCTCTCCTGAGTAACTCGGCTTCTCCAATTGGGTGATGAAAAGCCGCCTGGGACTATCCCACCACTATGCCACCAATTTCTGTGACAGGACGATACCGTACGAAAGCACTCGCAGCTTCCGCGTCCCGTTGACTGCGCACAGAATGGAAGGTCAAGCCGCACGAGGCCTGACCACATAGGGGATTCCCGCTTACCGTCAGTAACCGCCTGTTACTGACTCCACCCACTGCGCTGTGGGCGGGTTCTCGCTGCCACCACCAAACTCCTAACCTGCCGTGGCGTTTGGAACCACGGTTCTGCTCTGTATGTGCCGACGCACTGCTTTACCACACCTGCGTGGTGTCGACGAATCCCCACTAGCCACTTGCTAGGCCTCTACCGGTAGCTGGCGGAAGGCGGAGCTTGGAGACGTCAGGTGCTTCCCTGGACAGCCGGAGAACGGGGCTAGGTTTGGCCTAACCCTGTTGGTCACAAGATGAAGCAGTCTTCTTGAGGCAAAGGTGTTTTATTGCTCAAAAACCTTGAAAAAGGCTCCTCCCTATTGCTAGGGGCAACAGCATACAATTAAGATGTTTCAGCAGAAGAAGATGTTACAATACACAATCCTATGGGCCAACTGCCCTCCTTTTATCCCTCTCCAAGACCCTCTACCACAGGGGGTAAGCCCGCCCTGTGGTGTACAACCAATCAATGTTTACCCATGAGCTGTGCATGCTCTGGACTCATGCACACCTAACATTGTCCCCAATGGACAGTGGGGAGTGGCCGGTCTCCTTTGTCTCTCCCATCTGGGAGAGCAGGCTACTCCCACGGTGCCGTTCAGTCTGGCTGGGGGGAAGTTTTTCCCTCCTAAACTGACTTCCAGAAACCTGCCCGGGACCCCTCTCACTGCCTGCAGCCTGGATTTGGGCTCCAGAGCTGGGCAGCCTGGCTCCCCGGTCCAGGTCTCTGGTTCACTACGGCTGATCTCCAAGAAACCCCTCAGCTTGTTCTATAGCTGAGCTGCTTCTCTTTCTCCCTGTCCCTATTGGAACTGTGAGGCTGGATGGGAATGCATTCCGTTTTTAGGGAAAAGGTCTGGGAGAATCCATCAGCCTGCACAGCTATGGATTCCCCCCTCCTGGGACACACAATCAAGTAAGTGCATTTTATCTTTAAATACATTACATTTTTGAATCACACTGTACATTTCCCTTTGTTAAATATACACTGAGCCTGTGCCCTGCACAGGCTCTACATACTCAGGCACTGCAGTGCCTTCCCTAGCCCTGCAGCCTGGCTGCGAGGGCTCTCTGTGTGCTGGAGGTATGGGGCTGGCTTCCCCCATCCTCCAGCCTGCTTTTCTGCCTCTGGGGTTCCAGGGAGCTGGCTCTCCCTGTCCCCCCAGGGAGGCACTAATCAGTGGCCTCGCCGCACGCAGCGGCGCACCCCCCTGTACCATAAGCCCGGCGGACCGGGACACTTGTCCCGGCCGCCGTGACCCTGGCTTGTTTCAGCGCTGAGGCGCCGGGAGCGTAGCTCCCGGACCCCAGCGCTCACCATCCTGCTGGCCCGCCTAATGTGCCCACGCCGCTAGGGAGCCGGCTAGCCCGGTCCCCCATGAGCGGCGCCTGTCTGTTGGCCTCGCTGCAGCGTCCGGCGGGGAGCCGGGCTGCAGCGCACCCCCCTCGCCGCCTAGCAGCCCGGGACGTCCGTCCCGGCTGCTGCGGCTGGCCACCCGTGCTGTGCTGAGGCGCTGGGAGCAGAGCTCCCGGCCCCCAGCGGCGGCTCTCACATAGAGCACTGCAGCGGGAGCCGAGCTCCCAGCCGCAGCGCTCACCCTTCTCCCCGGCGCGCACACTCCAGGGCGCCCGGGGCTACACTGACCGCTGCCGGGAGCGGAGCTCCCGGACTCCGGCGGTCAGAGGCTGCCTCCTCTCCCCCGGCGCGCACACTCTGCTGAGCGCGCCGGGGCTGTCCTCCCTGCCGTGGTCTCCGGAGGGGTCCGGGACCACGGCACATTTAAAAATACATAAAAATACATTTTATACATTTATAAAACACGGCGCCTAGCGCCCGCAATGCAATTCAAATTTGGCGCCAAGAGCCCCTTTGTCTTGGCGAATGGCGCCGGGCACTAAGGATTAACCCCTTCAGTGCCAGGGCGGCCATTTGCCTCGTGGCTGGGGGCTCTCCGGCCACAGGGCATTACTGGGTTGTGGCTGGAAGGTGACAGGGAAGTGGCTTAGTGTATTCATGAAGATAGGCTATAGTATAGGAGAGATATGGGAGTGTCACTGGAGTGTTGCTGAAGTGGTTGCAAACTCATAGAGACATAGGGGTACTGTATATTTACTAAAGTGCAGGTTTTGTAGATGTTGCCCATAGCAGCCATTCAGATTCTCCTCTTCATTTATCTAGCAGCTTCTAGAAGACATTAGCTAGAATCTTACTGGTTGCTATGGACATCTCCACTTCCTAAAAACCTGCACTTTATTAAATATACCATAAAATCACTCACATTGAGGCTATACTCTGATGGAGAAGCATGAGGCTGGTGCAAGTTTCGATAATTGCGTCAAAGTGGGTGTCTCGGTTCTTGAACATGCAGATGCATATGCTTGTACACCAGGGAATGCCTTGTAGCAGTCATAGGCAAATGCATTGGAGGTTTCCCCTCCTCTTGGCAAGTGGCTCAAATTATGACAACAATAGCAATGGTATATAATGAGATTACTAGAGCTGCCAACACATTATGCAGTTTAAGAGACATAGCAGAGCTGCTGTACATGCCCAGTGGTAGAAGCTTTTTCTACCAAGTTTGCTGTGTGTGTGGATCTGAGGCTCAATCAGTGCACTAAACCAGAGAGTAGCTACCAGGAAGAGGAGATAGGAGCCTTGACTGTGGTATGTTAGGTAGATAAGACTTAGGTCGACAGTGTCTAGTATTGACGTGCGGTGGGGTGAGGCAGGTGAGGCAGAGCCTTTCCTGTCATACTAACATTTGTGCCAGAGTTTTGACTGCATAAAGTATATGAAAAATACAAAGAATATGTTTGAAATATCTTCTTCGCATTATTCTAATATTTTTTATAGCCAAAACTCTGGAGTAAAAAGTATGGCAGGTGAGGCAGTGCCTCACCTGGGTAACTTTTCTGCACATCTCTAATCAAAACTCACCAAATTTTCAGGAGTTTTTATACTGCTGCACCTGTGTATAATGCCCAGATGTACGCTTTGGTTCATATATTGCATGTAAATCTGGCTCTGGTGCTAGCCAGTGCCTCCTGAGCTATTTAGCTCACCGCACGTCCCTAGTGTCTAGGTCGACCACTATTGGTCAACAGTAAGTAGGTCGACAGGGACTCTAGGTTGATATGCACTAGGTTGACATAAGAAAAGGTCAACATGAGTTTTTTTACTTTTTTGGTGTCATTTTCTCCAGACAGTGATCGGCAACCCCAATTAGTGCACTGTGTCCCCTTGCAAGCTTCGGGCAAGGTGCCTCACTGCGCTCGGCACAGTTTACCATTCCCAATTGTAGTCCGCATCGATCGTAAAGTATGAAAAAGTTTAAAAAATGAGAAAAAAATTGTGAAAGACTCAAGTCGACCTTTTGTCATGTCGACCTAGAACATGTTGATGTCGACCTAGAAACCATGTCGACCTACTTACTGTCGACCAATAGTGGTCGACCTAGACAGTATTGGCCTACAGACTGGAATCCCAGGAGCCTTACCATGAGGTGGGGGAATGTGTGCTTAGAAAGTGCAGTACTGGTTCTATTATGTTTGTGTATTTATTATGGTATGTTTAACCTTTTCCTGACCATTTATTTATATTATGTAAATGTTTGATATAGCCTATACTATAGACTATCTATAGTGTTAAATATTAATACTGTCTTCCATACAGTATCCAGTGTATAAAAAGACCAATGTTTACATTAATGTCCAGAGTCGTTACTAGGATCTTCTACCGCTTCCCCAGACTCCCGCACTTACTGCAATGTTCCGCAGAGTGGGAGATTGTGGACTATATTTGGAAACCCCCCTGTATGCCATTGGCAGTATTTGCAAAAAGTCACGGAAGCAATACTGGCAAAAGATGCACACACCGATGTGACCTGAAATGTGCTAAAGCCATAAAATCTTACATATTTCCTTTTCTCTACCAGATGGAGTGCCAAGAGACATTCATGCCTGATTACTGAATTCAATTGCAGGCAGGAAATTCAAAAAACCCCATGGCAAAGGGTTTTCTCCGCAGCCAAAGGGTTTTGCTAATCAATTGCAGGACTGAAAACGTCATGACGTCTTTTTCAAATGAAGCTAGATGAGGCCAGCTCAAAGCTTTGTACATTTAATACACCAGAAGGTCGATACAGATTTCTTCGACTACCATATGGAATATTGTCTGCTCCAGAAGTATATCACTAAAAGATACACATGATTTTTGAACATATTCCAAGTATTGAAACAATGATGGATGACATTATTGTCTGGGGATCTACAAAGGAAGAACATGATGCTAGATTGAGACAAGTAATGGAACTTGTCAAGAAAGTGATTCTAAAGCTAAACAAGGACAAATGTGAATTTGGCGTGAATACACTTACCTTTATGGGCGTCGTGGTCTCGGATCAAGGTGTAAAACCAGACCCAAGGAAAATATCAGCCATAGTGAACATGGAACGTCCTAACAACAAAGACGACGTCAGAAGATTCCTAGGAATGATTACTTACTTAGGAAAGTTTATTTCTCAACTCTCTGAACGAACAGCCTCTCTTAGATGGTTGTTGGACAAAGATAACGAGTTGATGTGGTCACATGAACAAGGAGAAAGTTGGCAAAACTTGAAACAGATCATTACAGAGCAACCAGTGCTAAAATTCTTTGATCCTGCGAAAAGAATAAGAATTTCAGCAGATGCTTCGCAATTTGGCCTAGGCTCAGTGCTGTAACAAGAACATGAGGATACATGGCAACCAGTAATCTATGCATCAAGAGCACTGACAAATGCTGAAACAAGGTATGCTCAGATAGAAAAAGAACTTCTAGCGATCACATATGCATGTGAGCGATTTCATCAGTTTGTGTATGGTCAAACATTTACAGTGGAAACTGACCACAAGCCATTGGTAGCTGTCATGACTAAATCATTACATGACTGTCCCATGAGAATTCAACGAATGCTTATCAGACTACAGAAATATGATGTACACTTGCTGTACTGTCCCGGCAAATACATGTACATTGCTGATCCCCTTTTCGTGCTGTGGACAAAAGTGAAGGTTCCAAAAGTCTGATGGATGAAGAGATAGAAGCCTATGTTAATTTGATTGTAGCTTCTCTACCAGTATCTCTTGCAAGACAAGAACAGATTAGGAAAGAAACTGAGACAGATGACACAATGAAAGTGTTGAAAGATATCATTCTGAAAGGTTGGCCAGCAGAAAAACATGCGTGCCCGCTGTCTATCCATGATTATTGGATGTACCGCAGTGACCTTACAGTTGTCAATGGTATTATTTACAAAGGCAATAGGTTTGTAATACCTGCACGACTAAGAAAAACTATGCTGTGCAAGATACATGAAGGCCACTTAGGAGAAGAAAAATGTAAGCGGAGAGCGCGTGAAGTTATGTATTGGCCAAGAATGAACCAAGACATAGCACAGACTACAGCTACATGTGAATAATGTCTTACGTATAGACCGAAACAACAAGTCGAGCCACTGAGTCCTCACGCAGTGCCAGAGAGACCTACCAGAAAGTTGGCGCAGATTTGTTTGATTGTAATGGGAAAATGTACATTGTCGTGACTGATTATTACTCTAACTACCCTGAGGTGAAGACACTACATACAACTACTAGTATAGCCGTAATCAATTGCATGAAGTCAATCTCTGCAAGGCATGGTGTTCCTATGGAAGTGTTCACTGACAATGGTCCTCAGTTTTCCAGTGCTGAATTTAGACAATTTGCTGATGAGGGGGAATTTGTCCATACTACGTCAAGTCCCCACTATCCACGCTCAAATGGGTTGGTGGAAAGTTCAGTAAAAACTGTAAAGAGTCTCATAAAAAAAGCTCAAGAAGGTAAAGAAGATTTCTACAAAAGTCTTTTAATCTACCGCAGTACACCTTTACAGAATGGACTTTCTCCTGCACAAATGCTGATGGGAAGGAGGATTAGAGCAAATATCCCGATACATGATTAACTGCTTAATACACATAACTCAGTGTTGGTCAGACTGAGTAAGGAACGTCGTCAGGCAAAACAGAAACTGTTCCATAACAGACAAACAAAAATCTTATCTGATCTAAAATCGGGTGACCAAGTCCGTCTCAGAGATCACGAGAAAGGTATTTGGGTGCAGAAAGGTATTGTGCAAGCACAAGTAGCACCAAGATCTTATACTATACGTACAGAGCGTGGAACGGAAGTAAGAAGAAATCGGGTGGATTTAAGATCTCAACCTAACCATAATGAAGACAACATGACTGAAGAATTCCCTTCATCTGACATGTATGATGATCCTGATAATGGTGAACCAACCACGATTCTAGAAAGGTCCAACATGGTTGATGAAACACAGACTGTGTATGAAAGACCCAAAAGGGAAATACGCAGACCTGAGAGACTCATTGAAACGTGTTAGATGATGTTCTTAATATGACGTTGTTAATTGTTGCATTGAAGCGTACAGGGCTTATCTTTAAAGAAAAGAGGATGTGATGTTAGTGTATTAGAATGCTTAATATTTATAGACACTCCCTTACTAATATGTGTAAGCCTGAATCTTCAGTGATGGTCCCTAGGACCAGGGGGATGCTGGGAAGTGGGTGGTCCAGTGTGCAGTGTGTCTGGAGTTGGTGATGGAATAAAGCAGCACAGCAGTGAACTCACATGTCTCTGTGTCCTTATGACTGGATTTACAAACATATGAACAAAACATACACAGAAGCATGTACACCTGCCAGGAGGTGTTTCTGATCTGCACATAACTGTGAATGAGGTAGACCTCTACGCAGAAGCCTATACACCTGCCAGGAGGTGTTTCTGATTCGGGTGCTGGATGGTTGTTGTAACGAGACACAATGAAACAATCTGCAGCACTAAGCAGCTGCTTCTTATTGGATGTTTGGAGATTCACCTGTGAAGCTTGTTGTACGTGAAGTTGCCGCTGTCTATATGCAAGGATTGATATTTCCATTTGCTCTGTGACAGGAAAGGTTCCAAAGGTAAAATAACTGCTGTTTGCATTTCATTTCATTTTAATTCACTTAATTTGGATTTGTCTTTGGCTTTAATCATATTTTACATGGGAAGTGCAATTTTCACATATACAGTATGACACTGCTCAGGTGCTGTTCCACTTTATATTATACTTTATTATATTAATTTATTGTGTTGAAATAGGATAATGTGACTTCCACCATGACTACTAACACTATCATGCCACATTTCTATGCTTTCTCTGCATATACTAGTAGCCAGAGGTTAAAGTGAGCCGGAACAGGGGGGAACTGAGCCGGAGTGCAGTTCCGCCTCCTCCGGCTCACCTAACCTAAGTAAATGCCGGGTGCCAGCTGAGACTGTGTTACCAGCGGGCGCCGGCTCTTTCCCCCTAAGCCGCAGCCGGAAGCCAGAGCTCACTCCTAAGCTCTGGCTTCCAGCTCAGGCAGTGTGCGGCTGGGCGGCGCTATGGGAGAGACGTCATGACGTCTCTCCCATAGTTGTGAGGAGCGGGCGACAGATGGAGGCTGCGGTCCAGGAGCAGGAGCGGGGCTGGTGAGTATTGGGTTTTTTTGTTTTTTTTTGGGGGGGGGGGGTTTGTGTGTAAGCAGCGATACTGGAGGGGGGAGCTGGGGGCATATTTACTGGGGGGGCAAACAAACTAGAGGCATAACTACTGTGGGCATAACCAACTGTGGGCATAACCAACTGGTGGCATAATTACTGGGGGCATAACTAGCTGGTGGCATAACCAACCGGGGATATAACTACTGGGGCATAACCAACTGGGGGCATAACTACTCAGTGCACACCAACTGGGGGCATAACTACTCGGGGCACCAACTTGGGGCATAAATATTGGGGGCACAACCAACTTGGGGCATAAATATTGGGGGCACAACCAACTTGGGGCATAACTACTAGGGGTATAACCAACTGGGGGCCTAACTACTAGGGACATAACCAACTGAGGGCCTAACTACTGTGGGCATAACCAACTGGGGGCTTAACTACTGGGGACATAACTACAGGTGGCATAACTACGGGGGCATTACTACTGGGGGCAATACTAATGAGAGTATTGCATGGGGGCACATAATAAGGGACATCACTCCTGGGGACATAAGGGACACCAATACTATGGGCTCTACATAAGGGGCACTACAACTGTGGGCACTACCACTACAGTGGGTATTGCATAAGGGGCACTACTGCTGTAGCCATTATATGTATTTGGGGTGCTACTACTGTGGGCAATAATGTGTTTCATAACATGAATAAGGGTGGTGTAATGTGGTATAATGTGATTGGGCTACTGTGCGGCGTAATTTGAATTGGGGATACTCTTGGGTGACCACACCCCTTTCTTTTCTAGACCATGCCCTTTTACGCAGGCACGCGCCATCCCTTTGTTTCACAAGCATGGGATGGGGGGCCGAGGGAGTTGAGAGCCACCACCTCTCTAGGACCACTTTAAGCACTGCTAGTAGCATTGTAGACCTGAATGCATTGGACCTTATTCAGCGCAGCACGCAATCCTGATGATAACGGAGTTGAGAGTATTTTTGCAACTGCACAAGTGCAAAAATCCCTAAAAACTCCTATGGCTCAGTGTGTGCACAAAGGCGCTGTAGTGATAGAGACGCACGGTATCAGAAATATCTTGGAAAGGTGCTGGGCATTCCTAGGCGGTGACTGGGAGGTGGCTAAACAGACTCATGCAGATGGCTCTTCATATGGACATACTAATGGAGTGTTGTGGGTGGGTTGCTGAAGTATTTACATACACAGACACTCAATTGCTCACTCCGGATGCCACACTCAGACGTATACTCCTCACCTGCCAAAGGACTGCACCAAGACTGATGGTGTGAATGATGGTGGCATCTAAAGATGAAACTGCAACATTGGAGTGTGAAACCCCAATATCTCCAATATGGGTGTGGTTCATAGGGTCGACCACACTTAGGTCGACAGTGTCTAGGTCGACAGTAACTAAGTTGACACCTAAGTCGACTCTCTCGCCATGCTTTGGTCAAGGTGCCTCGCTCCGCTACCACTGCACTCGTCACAGTTACCGTTCCCAATTGTAGTCCACATGGATCGTAAAGTATGAAAACGTTTTTAAAAAATGAAAGAAATTGTGAAAAACTCATGTCGACCTAAAACATGTCGACCTAGAAACCATGTTGACCTGATGCGTGTCGACCTAAGTGTGGTCGACCTAAAGACCAGATACCCTCCAACATTGCTACTGCTGAAAGTAAATACATTATACCATTTGTCACTTTATTCTCTACACCAGTAATCAATTGCTTTAATCTTTCTATACTTCCTTGCAATTTCATTTCCCATTCATCAAATTCCAGTGAACAATGGGTTGACCTAATGGACAATGGGGTTTTACTATACACAGATGTGTCCACGGTTATCTTACCCGTGAACGGGTCACACGTGTGGCCGCATCGCAATTGTGACTAGCCAATCCTGCGTGTGACCTGTTCGTGGGAGTGTTTGCTCCTATGCAATCCTATGGATCGCGGCTAAGTACACAGTGCACATACATGGCCACGGGCATACTAATTGCAGCAAACGACCTGCGGCTGCTCAGCTAGGACTCATCTGTAGTAATCTATACTGTGGTTACATTCTGTATACGTAGATGTAAAGATAAGCTGTGTGTCTGCATAGTATACAATGCAAGACAATGGCATACTGTGTTCCATTATCTCCTTTATATAATTTACAATATCTCGCCCACTGCCATTTCTCATCATGTTCCCTTTGCCCTTTGCCCTCTCCATTAGATCCTCATTATTTTTTTCATTTACTTCTTCTTTTTTTTACCATCAAGACTCTGCATTGTGCTGTAGTGTTTTGAATCACCCTGGTTTTAGTTAGAGGGATAATGGAAAAGTTACCTGCAAAGATGGTCATTTTTGCGCTTTGCAGATACTGTATAACAAATCAGCAGCAAGACATTGGTAGTAGATAGTATTTGCTAAAGACTGTATCCCCAGCAATTTTATACTTTCTATGAATTACATTTATAGATGTGTCCTACTCATATGGATTTAGGGGGTAATTCAGAGTTGATTGCAGCATCAAATTTGTTAGCAGTTGGGCAAAACCATGGGGGTCATTCTGAGTTGATCGCTCGTTAGCAACTTTTTGCAGCACTGCGATCAGATAGTCGCCGCTTATGGGGGAGTGTATTTTTGCTTTGCAAATGTGCGAACACCTTTGCAGCCGAGCGGTACAAAAACAGTTTGTGCAGTTTCTGAGTATCTCTGGACCTACTCAGCCGCTACGATCACTTCAGTCTTTTTGGTCTCGCAATTGACGTCAGACACCCGCCCTGCAAACGCTTGGACACGCCTGCATTTTCCCAAACACTCCCAGAAAACGGTCAGTTGACACCCATAAACGCCCTTTTTCTGTCAATCACCTTGCGATCGACGATTCTTCGTTAAATCCATCGCCCAGCACCGATCCTCTTTGTACCCATACAACGCGCCTGAGTGCAATGCACCGCAATGGTGCATATGCATGCGCAGTTTTGCCGAGTTTTAACCTGATCGCAGCGCTGCAAAAAGTTGCTAGCGAACGATCAACTCGGAATGACCCATGTGCACTGCAGATATAACCAGGGCCGGTTGTAGCCCTTGTGGTGCCCTGGGCAAAAAAGGGCCGTGGCTTCCTATGAGGGCATGGTCAGTTATGCCCCCATATGTGGCCACTGTAGAGTAGCGCCGCTGAAAGAAAAAAATAATAATACTTACTTTCCCCGCTCCTGATTTCCGACCGCTGCAGACCTCCGCCGGCGCTGCTCCTCTCCTCGGATCTATGGGAGAGACGTCATGACGTCTCTCCCATAGCACAGCATAGACACTAGAGGTCAATTATGACCCCTAGCGTCTGTGCCAGTCCAACAATGCTGTGCGGTGCGCGATGACGTCATTGCGCACTGCACAGCAAAGGTCCTCTCCACGAAGGGAAACTAGACGGGTAGCGTCTAGTTCCCTTCACAGCGGGGGACCAGCGGGGGACACAGCGGTAGCGGGGGGCACAGTAGCGGATCTTGCCATGATATGGCGCCCTCCGGATGGCGCCGGCGCCCTCCGGAAGGTGGCGCCCCGGCCAAAAGTCCTGCTTGCCCGTGGCAAGATCCGCTACTGGATATAACATTTGCAGAGAGAGTTAGATTTGGGTGGGCTATTTTATTTCTGTGCAGGGTAAATACTGCTTGCTTAATTTTTACACTGCAATTTAGATTTCAGTTTGGAACACACCCCACACAAATCTAACTCTCTCTGCACATGTTATATCTGCCCCCCCTGCAGTGCACATGGTTTAGCCCAACTACTAACAAATTTTCTACTATGATCAGGTCTGAATTACCTCCTTAGTACTTTGTGATATTGTTGTCTTTTATTTGAGATTCTTCCTGCAGCTTTTGCATAATTCCGCATAGCCACTACATACAGCTAGAGATGAGCGCCGGAAATTTTTCGGGTTTTGTGTTTTGGTTTTGGGTTCGGTTCCGCGGCCGTGTTTTGGGTTCGACCGCGTTTTGGCAAAACCTCACCGAATTTTTTTTGTCGGATTCGGGTGTGTTTTGGATTCGGGTGTTTTTTTAAAAAAACCCTAAAAAACAGCTTAAATCATAGAATTTGGGGGTAATTTTGATCCCAAAGTATTATTAACCTCAAAAAACATAATTTACACTCATTTTCAGCCTATTCTGAACACATCACACCTCACAATATTATTTTTAGTCCTAAAATTTGCACCGAGGTCGCTGTGTGAGTAAGATAAGCGACCCTAGTGGCCGACACAAACACCGGGCCCATCTAGGAGTGGCACTGCAGTGTCACGCAGGATGGCCCTTCCAAAAAACCCTCCCCAAACAGCACATGACGCAAAGAAAAAAAGAGGCGCAATGAGGTAGCTGACTGTGTGAGTAAGATTAGCGACCCTAGTGGCCGACACAAACACCGGGCACATCTAGGAGTGGCACTGCAGTGTCACGCAGGATGTCCCTTCCAAAAAACCCTCCCCAAACAGCACATGACGCAAAGAAAAAAAGAGGCGCAATGAGGTAGCTGTGTGAGTAAGATTAGCGACCCTAGTGGCCGACACAAACACCGGGCCCATCTAGGAGTGGCACTGCAGTGTCACGCAGGATGTCCCTTCCAAAAAACCCTCCCCAATCAGCACATGATGCAAAGAAAAAGAAAAGAAAAAAGAGGTGCAAGATGGAATTATCCTTGGGCCCTCCCACCCACCCTTATGTTGTATAAACAAAACAGGACATGCACACTTTAACCAACCCATCATTTCAGTGACAGGGTCTGCCACACGACTGTGACTGATATGACGGGTTGGTTTGGACCCCCCCCAAAAAAGAAGCAATTAATCTCTCCTTGCACAAACTGGCTCTACAGAGGCAAGATGTCCACCTCATCTTCACCCTCCGATATATCACCGTGTACATCCCCCTCCTCACAGATTATCAATTCGTCCCCACTGGAATCCACCATCTCAGCTCCCTGTGTACTTTGTGGAGGCAATTGCTGCTGGTCAATGTCTCCGCGGAGGAATTGATTATAATTCATTTTAATGAACATCATCTTCTCCACATTTTCTGGATGTAACCTCGTACGCCGATTGCTGACAAGGTGAGCGGCGGCACTAAACACTCTTTCGGAGTACACACTTGTGGGAGGGCAACTTAGGTAGAATAAAGCCAGTTTGTGCAAGGGCCTCCAAATTGCCTCTTTTTCCTGCCAGTATAAGTACGGACTGTGTGACGTGCCTACTTGGATGCGGTCACTCATATAATCCTCCACCATTCTATCAATGTTGAGAGAATCATATGCAGTGACAGTAGACGACATGTCCGTAATCGTTGTCAGGTCCTTCAGTCCGGACCAGATGTCAGCATCAGCAGTCGCTCCAGACTGCCCTGCATCACCGCCAGCGGGTGGGCTCGGAATTCTGAGCCTTTTCCTCGCACCCCCAGTTGCGGGAGAATGTGAAGGAGGAGATGTTGACAGGTCGCGTTCCGCTTGACTTGACAATTTTGTCACCAGCAGGTCTTTCAACCCCAGCAGACCTGTGTCTGCCGGAAAGAGAGATCCAAGGTAGGCTTTAAATCTAGGATCGAGCACGGTGGCCAAAATGTAGTGCTCTGATTTCAACAGATTGACCACCCGTGAATCCTTGTTAAGCGAATTAAGGGCTGCATCCACAAGTCCCACATGCCTAGCGGAATCGCTCCGTGTTAGCTCCTTCTTCAATGCCTCCAGCTTCTTCTGCAAAAGCCTGATGAGGGGAATGACCTGACTCAGGCTGGCAGTGTCTGAACTGACTTCACGTGTGGCAAGTTCAAAGGGCATCAGAACCTTGCACAACGTTGAAATCATTCTCCACTGCACTTGAGACAGGTGCATTCCATCTCCTATATCGTGCTCAATTGTATAGGCTTGAATGGCCTTTTGCTGCTCCTCCAACCTCTGAAGCATATAGAGCAGCGGTGGCCAACCTGTGGCTCTTGAGCCACATGTGGCTCTTTCTTTCTTCAAATGTGGCTCCTAACACACAAAGTCACATGACCACAACAGATCCGGTAACCACTGCTCTCCAGAAAAACACGTAGCAGCACTACGGGGACTTAGAACTGAGGGAGCCAAATACTAGAGATGAGACACCCACCAGCCAACAGAGGACACATAAGGGGTTGCTGCAGTGGCATGAATTGGGGGAAGCTGAAGTGACACATGAGGGTGCTGGCTGAAGTGACAGCAGGGTGCTGGCTGAAGTGACAAGAGGGTGCTGGTTGGAGTGACAAGAGGGGGCTGGTTGGAGTGACACATGGGGGAGCTGAAGTGTATTATGTGAATCTGGATCTTTTATATATATATATTATGTGGATCTGGCTTTTACAATTATTTTATGTGGAAGTGGCTTTTGTTCAATGTATTTTATGTTGTATCTGGCTTTTTCAATGTATTTTATACCAGGGGCGTGGCCTAGAAGGCACAAGGCCACACCCCATTTTTGCATGTGCGCTTTCGGCTCGAAGTCGGCTCTTTGACGCACCTAACACATTTTTTGGGGCTCTTTGTCTCTGACTGGTTGGCCACCCCTGATATAGAGGGTTGAATTCCACCTCGTTACCACTTCTTGCTTCAGATGATGGCAGGGCAGGTTCAGTAGTTTTTGGTGGTGCTCCAGTCTTCTGTACGTGGTGCCTGTACGCCGAAAGTGTCCCGCAATTTTTCTGGCCACCGACAGCATCTCTTGCACGCCCCTGTCGTTTTTTAAAAAATTCTGCACCACCAAATTCAAGGTATGTGCAAAACATGGGACGTGCTGGAATTTGCCCATATTTAATGCACACACAATATTGCTGGCGTTGTCCGATGCCACAAATCCACAGGAGAGTCCAATTGGGGTAAGCCATTCCGCGATGATCTTCCTCAGTTGCCGTAAGAGGTTTTCAGCTGTGTGCGTATTCTGGAAAGCGGTGATACAAAGCGTAGCCTGCCTAGGAAAGAGTTGGCGTTTGCGAGATGCTGCTACTGGTGCCGCCGCTGCTGTTCTTGCGGCGGGAGTCCATACATCTACCCAGTGGGCTGTCACAGTCATATAGTCCTGACCCTGCCCTGCTCCACTTGTCCACATGTCCGTGGTTAAGTGGACATTGGGTACAACTGCATTTTTTAGGACACTGGTGAGTCTTTTTCTGACGTCCGTGTACATTCTCGGTATCGCCTGCCTAGAGAAGTGGAACCTAGATGGTATTTGGTAACGGGGGCACACTGCCTCAATAAATTGTCTAGTTCCCTGTGAACTAACGGCGGATACCGGACGCACGTCTAACACCAACATAGTTGTCAAGGACTCAGTTATCCGCTTTGCAGTAGGATGACTGCTGTGATATTTCATCTTCCTCGCAAAGGACTGTTGAACAGTCAATTGCTTACTGGAAGTAGTACAAGTGGGCTTACGACTTCCCCTCTGGGATGACCATCGACTCCCAGCGGCAACAACAGCAGCGCCAGCAGCAGTAGGCGTTACACGCAAGGATGCATCGGAGGAATCCCAGGCAGGAGAGGACTCGTCAGACTTGCCAGTGACATGGCCTGCAGGACTATTGGCATTCCTGGGGAAGGAGGAAATTGACACTGAGGGAGTTGGTGGGGTGGTTTGCGTGAGCTTGGTTACAAGAGGAAGGGATTTACTGGTCAGTGGACTGCTTCCGCTGTCACCCAAAGTTTTTGAACTTGTCACTGACTTATTATGAATGCGCTGCAGGTGACGTATAAGGGAGGATGTTCCGAGGTGGTTAACGTCCTTACCCCTACTTATTACAGCTTGACAAAGGGAACACACGGCTTGACACCTGTTGTCCGCATTTCTGGTGAAATACCTCCACACCGAAGAGCTGATTTTTTTGGTATTTTCACCTGGCATGTCAACGGCCATATTCCTCCCACGGACAACAGGTGTCTCCCCGGGTGCCTGACTTAAACAAACCACCTCACCATCAGAATCCTCCTGGTCAATTTCCTCCCCAGCGCCAGCAACACCCATATCCTCCTCATCCTGGTGTACTTCAACACTGACATCTTCAATCTGACTATCAGGAACTGGACTGCGGGTGCTCCTTCCAGCACTTGCAGGGGGCATGCAAATAGTGGAAGGCGCATGCTCTTCACGTCCAGTGTTGGGAAGGTCAGGCATCGCAAACGACACAATTGGACTCTCCTTGTGGATTTGGGATTTCAAAGAACGCACAGTTCTTTGCGGTGCTTTTGCCAGCTTGAGTCTTTTCAGTTTTCTAGCGAGAGGCTGAGTGCTTCCATCCTCATGTGAAGCTGAACCACTAGCCATGAACATAGGCCAGGGCCTCAGCCGTTCCTTGCCACTCCGTGTGGTAAATGGCATATTGGCAAGTTTACGCTTCTCCTCCGACAATTTTATTTTAGGTTTTGGAGTCCTTTTTTTTCTGATATTTGGTGTTTTGGATTTGACATGCTCTGTACTATGACATTGGGCATCGGCCTTGGCAGACGACGTTGCTGGCATTTCATCGTCTCGGCCATGACTAGTGGCAGCAGCTTCAGCACGAGGTGGAAGTGGATCTTGATCTTTCCCTAATTTTGGAACCTCAACTTTTTTGTTCTCCATATTTTATAGGCAGAACTAAAAGGCACCTCAGGTAAACAATGGAGATGGATGGATTGGATACTAGTATACAATTATGGACGGACTGCCACGGTTAGGTGGTATAAAAAAACCACGGTTAGGTGGTATATATTATAATAATAATACAATTATGGATGGACGGACTGCCTGCCGACTGCCGACACAGAGGTAGCCACAGCCGTGAACTACCGCACTGTACACTGGTTGATAAAGAGATAGTAGTATACTCGTAACAACTAGTATGACACTATGACGACGGTATAAAGAATGAAAAAAAAACCACGGTTAGGTGGTATATATTATAATAATAATACAATTATGGATGGACGGACTGCCTGCCGACTGCCGACACAGAGGTAGCCACAGCCGTGAACTACCGCACTGTACACTGGTTGATAAAGAGATAGTAGTATACTCGTAACAACTAGTATGACACTATGACGACGGTATAAAGAATGAAAAAAAAACCACGGTTAGGTGGTATATATTATAATAATAATACAATTATGGATGGACGGACTGCCTGCCGACTGCCGACACAGAGGTAGCCACAGCCGTGAACTACCGCACTGTACACTGGTTGATAAAGAGATAGTAGTATACTCGTAACAACTAGTATGACACAATGACGACGGTATAAAGAATGAAAAAAAAACCACGGTTAGGTGGTATATATTATAATAATAATACAATTATGGATGGACGGACTGCCTGCCGACTGCCGACACAGAGGTAGCCACAGCCGTGAACTACCGCACTGTACACTGGTTGATAAAGAGATAGTAGTATACTCGTAACAATTAGGATGACACTATGACGGTATAAAGAATGAAAAAAAAACCACGGTTAGGTGGTAGGTATATAATAATAAATAATACAATTCTGGTCGGACGGACTGCCTGCCGTGTGCCGACACAGAGGTAGCCACAGCCGTGAACTACCGCACTGTACACTGGTTGATAAAGAGATAGTAGTATACTCGGAACAATTAGGATGACACTATGACGGTATAAAGAATGAAAAAAAAACCACGGTTAGGTGGTAGGTATATAATAATAAATAATACAATTCTGGTCGGACGGACTGCCTGCCGTGTGCCGACACAGAGGTAGCCACAGCCGTGAACTACCGCACTGTACACTGGTTGATAAAGAGATAGTAGTATACTCGTAACAATTAGGATGACACTATGACGGTATAAAGAATGAAAAAAAAACCACGGTTAGGTGGTAGGTATATAATAATAAATAATACAATTCTGGTCGGACGGACTGCCTGCCGTGTGCCGACACAGAGGTAGCCACAGCCGTGAACTACCGCACTGTACTGTGTCTGCTGCTAATATAGACTGGTTGATATTTAAAGAGATATTAGTAGTATACAACAATACTATACTGGTGGTCAGGCACTGGTCACCACTCCTGCAGCAAAAGTGTGCACTGTTAATTAATATAATTGTACTCCTGGCTCCTGCTAACAACCTGCAGTGCTCCCCAGTCTCCCCCACAATTAATTATAAGCTTTTAATTTATACATTGATGACTGTGCAGCACACTGGGCTGAGCTGAGTGCACACAGACTGAGTCACACTGTGTGACTGACTGTGCTGTGTATCGTTTTTTTTTTCAGGCAGAGAACGGATATAGCAGAGAGAAGTGAACGGATATATTATATTAAATAAAAGTTAACTAGCAACTGCACTGGTCACTGACTGTGGTAAACTAACTCTGTCTGCGACTCTGCACAATCTCTCTCTATCTAATCTATCTATCTCTATTCTAATGGAGAGGACGCCAGACACGTCCTCTCCCTATCAATCTCAATGCACGAGTGAAAATGGCGGCGACGCGCGGCTCCTTATATAGAATCCGAGTCTCGCGATAGAATCCGAGCCTCGCGAGAATCCGACAGCGTCATGATGACGTTCGGGCGCGCTCGGGTTAACCGAGCAAGGCGGGAAGATCCGAGTCGCTCGGACCCGTGGAAAAAAAAGTGAAGTTCGTGCGGGTTCGGATTCAAAGAAACCGAACCCGCTCATCTCTACATACAGCTACCTTATCCCATAGCGCATACCTCACATACCCTTCCCATGGCACCAAGCACAGATAACACAAAGTGCATACCTCACATATCACATGGCACCTGGCACAGATAACCCATAGCACATACCTCACATATCCTTCCCATGGCACCTGGCACAGATAACCCATAGCACATACCTCACATATTCTTCCCATGGCACCAAGCACAGATAACCCATAGCGCATACCTCACAAATCCTTCCCATGGCACCCGGCACAGATAACACAAAGTGCTTACCTCACATATCCCATGGCACTCAGCACAGATAACCCATAGCGCATACCTCACATATCCTTCCCATATCCTTTACCATGGCACCCAGCACAGATAACCCATAGTGTATATCTCACCTATCCTTCCCATGGCACCCGGCACAGATAACACAAAGTGCTTACCTCACATATCCCATGGCACTCAGCACAGATAACCTATAGCCCATACCTCACATACCCTTCCCATAGCATCCAGGACAGATAACCCATAGCACATACCTCACATATCCTTCCCATGGCACCTGGCACAGATAACCGATAGCACATACCTCACATACCCTTCCCATGGCACACAGTGCAGAGAACCCATAGCGCATACCTCACAAATCCTTCCCACGGTATCCGGCACAGATAACCCATAGCTCATACCTCACATACCCTTCCCATATCCTTTACCATGGCACCCAGCACAGATAACCCATAGTGTATATCTCACCTATCCTTCCCATTGCATCCGGCACAGATAACCCATAGCCCATACCTCACATATCCTTCCCATATCCTTTACTATGGCACCCGGCACAGATAACCCATAGCACATACCTCACATACCCTTCCCATAGCATCCAGGACAGATAACCCATAGCCCATACCTCACATACCCTTCCCATGGCATCCAGGACAGATAACCCATAGCACATACCTCACATATCCTTCCTATGGCACCCGGCACAGATAACCTATAGCACATACCTCACATACCCTTCCCATGGCACACAGTGCAGAGAACCCACAGCGCATAACTCACATATGCGTCCCATGTCACTCGGCACAGATAACACACAGTGAATACCTCACATATCCCATGGCACCAAGCACAGATAACACATACTGTATCTTACAAATCCTTCCCATGGCACCTGGCACAGATTACCTATAGCACATACCTCACATATCGTTCCCATGGCACTCGGCACAGATAACCCATAGCCCATACATCATAGCACAAAGAATAAGTACCAATTGCACATGCCACTAATCCCAATTAATGTTGCTCAGACACAGTTGCCATAGACTTAATTGGTATGGAATCCCCAAACCATTGAAAAAACAGATGACTGCACTGGGCACCGGTGCCTAGAGACGGGATGGTGCGAAAAAAGCAATCACACGGGCGATCGCAAGGTGATTGACAGGAAGATGCAATTTGTGGGTGACAACTGACCATTTTACAGGAGTGTCCGGAAAAATGCAGGCGGGCTCAGGCATTTGGATGGAGGGTGTCTGACATCAGCTCCGGCCCTGATCAACAGGAATCCATTGCAGTGGCTAAGAAAGTCCTGGGCTGTGCAGAGACTGCACAAACTAATGTTTGTGCAGCTCAGCTACAAATGCGATCACACACCTGCACAGCACTTTTCCCCTACCCCTGTAGGCGGTGACTATCTGATCGCAGGGCTGCAAAAAACACACCCTAGCGATCAGGTCTAAATTACCCCCTTTGTTTGCAAGCTCCATAATAAGCTGTATCTAAGCCATCCTGGAGTTCCAGTCCATACATGATTTGGGGAAGATTTATCAAATCTTGGAGAGAGATTAAGGGGTCTGTTTACTAACTACAATATTCAATTACCCCGACAGCAAGTCAGGTGATAAGTCTCGCCACCGGGGCTATCTAATTAGCCCCAATAAGCCGGTGCGTGCCGCAGCTTATCGGGGATTTTGTTTCACCTGCATCCGGCAGACGAAGAAACATCCCCGATAACAGCGCTATTTCACCCAAAAACACACAGGTTTCACTGAACCTGCGTGTTTACGGGTGAAACAGTACGTTTTATCGGCCGGGCTAATCAAATAGCCCGACCGCAGCACCCGAAGAAACATCGGGGGGTTTTACTCCCAATGTCTCTTCGGGACAAATTGAATATCCCCCTAAGCCTTAGATGGAGATAAAGTGCACGGAGATAAAGTACCAGCCAACCAGCTCCTAACTGTCATTTTTCAAACCCAGCCTGTGACATGGTAGTAAGGAGCTGACTGGCTGCTCATTTATCTCTGTGCACTTTATCTCAATCCAATGCTTAGTAAATAGACCGCTAAGTCATACCTGCCGTCAACCTGACTTTACTCACTAAGTGGGCGGCCGGGCAGAGGGGGACCTTAAAAATCGGGAGACTTGCCTGCTCTTCCGGGGTGCCGGGATGGCCACCCTATTTTCGGGAGCCATTCCAGGAGAGTAGGCAAGTATGGATTAAGTAGAGAAGTTGCTCATAGCAACCAATGAGCCTCTTACTGTCATTTTTCTAGCACAGTCTATAAAATGGCAGAAACTGCCATTGGTTGGTGTGTTTACCTTCCCTGCTTTATGTCACCTAAGGATGCTCCACCAGTGGCTGCAGGGTGCCATTCCAGGCAGGCAGTGACAGTGCTACCCCGAGGGCCCTGCACTCTGTACCGCAGCAACATTTGTATACCCCTAGCAGGGCCGGTGCAAGTTTTCTTGGCACCCTAGACAAAACTTAAGCCTACTGCCCCCAACCACCACAAATACCTACTTCCCAGCCCTTCAGATAAAAGTATGACTTATTAGTTCCACAGCCACCACTTGCATTAAGTAGAACAAGAGTACTTCAGAGATATCCCTAATTTTGTGATCCTGGCGACCCCAGATCCTGGCGCCATAGGCAGCTACCTAAAGTTGCCTAATGGTAGAGCCAACCCTGAACCCTAGTTACAGCCTTGCATATAGTATCCTTGCCAAGCTGGGTGCATCTTGTATATGTAACCAGCTACTGTATGCAAAATCCCTTGTCCTCCAGGGCACATTTTGCGTCTGTAATGTAAACGCAAACTACATCCAACTCAGCATGAACCCTGTTTGTCCCTTTACTTTTTAGAACTTGTTAAACTCCTCTAATATTTGAACATTAAATTAAGTGGTGGTTACATAAAGGGCCTAATTCAGACCTGATTGCAGCAGCAAATATGTTAGCTAATGGCCAAAACCATGTGCACTGCAGGTGGAGCAGATATAACATTTGCAGAGAGAGATAGATTTTGGTGGGTTATATTGTTACTGTGCAGGGTAAATACTAGCTGCTTTATTTTTTACACTGCAATTTAGATTTCGGTGTAATCACACACCCCACCCAAATCTAACTCTCTCTGCACATGTTATATCTGCCCCACCTGCAGTGCACATGGTTTTGCCCATTAGCTAACAATTTGCTGCTGCAATCAGGTCTGAATTAGGCCCAAAAAGAGAAAGTAGACAAGACTTTAAACACCCAAATCTAACTCTCTCTGCACATGTTATATCTGCCCCACCTGCAGTGCACATGGTTTTGCCCATTAGCTAACAATTTGCTGCTGCGATCAGGTCTGAATTAGGCCCAAAAAGAGAAAGTAGACAAGACTTTAAAGTGTGTTATTTATTTCATGAAATTAAAACTTCCATCTGGGTCTGTAACAGTAAAGGGGGACATGCAGAATGCCTATCTGGAAGCAAATCTCAAAGAGAAACGTATGTATACGGTACATCTTTATACGGCTTGTGCAAAACTAAATGCATTGTGACTAAATGGCTGTTTCAGACAGATACTGTGAATAGCAAGCTGGTCCCTTTCAGAATACTCGTACTAAGAGTAGCATTGAAGAATGTTATGTCTATGTAGAGAATGTTATATGGAAATGGAACATTAGAGAAAGAAATGATAAACACAACATATGGTGGATATTTCATTCTCTTTCATGATATGTTTTTGAAAATTTGCAGGATGACAGATGCTCTTTAAAGTAATGTTATAGGTTTCCTTTTAGATATTAGCATTTTCATCTGTTTCCTTAGACTTCTTTGCCACTGGCAATATTTATAAAGGAATAAGAAGGCACAAATGTAAGGAGTACCCTTGTAGTTTAGAATGAAAGTCCTTGCCACCGTCACTTTTGTGAGATTAATGAAACATAATTCATTACATAAATTCCTTATTGTTTATAAAACAGTTTTCTCAGCAAATCTGATTTTGATGTTAAAATAAGATTAACCCATTAACGTGCTTTATGTGTTCATAAGGGATCCGGAAGTGTACCTCTCAGGCAGCTGTCTATTGCAGGAAGATCTGGGGCAGCAATACATGCAAATAGTCACATTAGCAGGGATCTACAAGTGTTAGCATGTATTGCAGGCAGCCACTAATAGGGCATGTGGGACTTCCACACCTGGTAGCAAGGCAGGCTCCAGGCCTACTAGCACCCTGATCAGGAAAATTTCAAAGCGTAATCCCCCCCATGCGCGCACCGAAGGCACACGCACTCCTGGAAAAGTGGGCATAGCCTCACAATTTCATATTATCAAGCCATAAATAAATATATCTTCACCCCCCCTCTACGCACACAATTAGCAGCCTTACACATAGCAGCTACAGTAGTGTTCCTTACACATAATGTCTCCAGTATAGGACAAGCTACACAGGACATGCCCCCTCAGCAGTGACAGCTACACAGGACATGCCCCCCCCCCCCCCCCAGCAGTGGCGAATCTTGCCACAGGCAAGCAGGACTTTTGCCCGGGGCGCCGCCTTCCGGAGGGCGCCGGCGCCATCCGGAGGGCGCTGCACCATGGCAAGATCCGCCACTGTGCAGAGTGCCCCCCAGCAATGCCCCCGCGCTGTGCCTCCCCCCGCTGTGAGAAGGGAACCAGACGCTACGCGTCTAGTTTCCCTTCATGGCGCTGGTCCCCCCCGCTGTGAAGGGAATCAGACGCTAAGCGTCTAGTTTCCCTTCATGGAGAGGACCTTTGCTGTGCGGGGCGCGATGACGTCATCGCGCACAGCATTGTAGCACAGACGCTAGGGGTCATAAATGACCTCTAGTGCCTATGCTGTGCTATGGGGGAGACGTCATGACTGACGTCTCTCCCATAGATCCGAGGAGAAGAGCAGCGCCGGGGGGAGGTCTGCATGTCTGGAATCAGGAGCGGGGTATAGTAAGTATACTTTGTTTGTTTGTTTTTTAATTTCCTTCAGCGGCGCTACAAATGGGGGCGTGACTGACCATGCCCCTGCATTAAGCCACGCCCCTAACTTTTGCCCAGGGTGCCACAAGGGCAAGAACCGGCCCTGAGTGCCAGCTACACAGGACATGCCCCCAGCAGTGCCAGCTACACAAGACATGCCCCACTAGTAGTGCCAGCTACACAGGACATGCCCCACCAGCAGTGCCAGCTACGCAGGACATTCCCCCCCCAGCAGTGCCAGCTACACAGGACATGCCCCCCCCAGCAGTGCCAGCTACACAGGACATGCCCCCCCCAGCAGTGCCAGCTACACTGGACATGCCCCACCAGCAGTGCCAGCTACACAGGACATGCCCCGCCAGCAGTGCCAGCTACACAGGACATTCCCCCCCAGCAGTGCCAGCTATACAGGACATGCCCCCCAGCAGTGCCAGATACTTAAATGCCCCCAGCAGTGCCAGATACATGAATGCGCCCACAGTGCCAGATATGCCTCAACAGTACCTGCTGTCCGGCATCAGCGACGAGGGAGGGGGACTGCTGTGATGCAACCGTGGCTGCCACGTCCACGTGCTGCCTCCACTTTTTAGCCACGACCCAGTTATGCCTCTTTGATGCGTCACTACGGCCCTCCCCGCTCCCTGCTGCACCAAGCTGGCTGCCCTCTCCTGGAGAGAGCAGCCAGAAAGTAGGTAGCCCTGCTCTAGATGCACCCCTGCTCTCCATACCTTGCAGCCAATTTAGACATTCTCTGGTGAGCCTTCCAGCCTTGTATATTAAGGTTTCAGCAGCTGCTATACAGGATTTGCTACAGATGTGGCCAGCCTCATCTTTGCTGCTAGCTATGGCAAAAGCAGATCATTTGCCATGACTAGGTGTGCCCTCGAATGCACGCACTGCGCATGCACCCGTGACCCTTTCACAGGAAAGATGAAGCTAGCCACACCTGTATCTTCGCACTTAGCTTAATACTGTACATGTATTCACAGCAGTGAGACCAGATGCGGTTTACCAGGACCCCAATAGTCAGATTATACTGGTAAAGTGGATCCCTCTCATGTGATAAGTCCATAAACACTATTCACATGAATTAATTTACTACCTTTAGTGCCACATTTGCCATTTCAGTTATATATACATACATACAGTATACAGATAGATAGATAGATGTGTGTGTGCGTGTGTGTGTGCGTGTGTGTGTGTGTGTGTTCTGCCATATCATTATACTTTATTTGATATAAGCGCATTACCGCTAGTGGTTATCTTTTTGCTAATTGTTTAATAGTGTAAATAACCTCACATCTGGAGTTTGCAGCTATAGCGGGGTATCCTCTTACCCACTGTAAAACATTGGGCGTTTTCTGCGATTTTTCCCAATGTTTCACCAATTTTTTTTTTTTTTACAGGCTATCCTATTAGATCACGTGTAAAACAAATTTCCTTTCTCCCGAAAACACACGGGTTGAGTGAAACCTGTGTGTTTTTGTCTGAAACAGCCCTGTTTCCGCTTGAAAATGGGACTGTTACCGGGGATTTGGTTTCGCCTGTCTGAGGCAGGCGAAACAAAATCCCAGATGACCGCGGACAACCTGCAGTGACCTATGCCCGCTGCAGCAGCAGCAGGCTGGGACTGCAGGCATGGCGACGCAGCCCAAAAGCTGCCACTTGGCGCGGTGACCTTCGGCGGGGAAGCCAGGGCAGCGCCATGACCCGCATCCCCCCCCTCTCCCCCGGCAGCGGTCACATGACGGGGGAGCGGCCATGTGACCGGGAAGCTGGAGGAGTAGCGCTGCATCGGGCGCTGTCAGCAGCCAGCACCCGGTGCAGCAACAGGTAACCCCCAATAAGCCACCACTCGTGCTGGCATATCGGGGCTTATAGGATAGCCCCCAGCAGGACAATTAGCCCCGGAAAATTACCGGGGCTAATTGGATATCCCCCATAGTAGTTTTAATACCCAATTTAGATTTCTTCCATATTATTTTATTTCAGTGCCTGGTCACTTATTGTATTATTTGAAACAATATCTTCCTTTATCTCCTGTGTCAATCAGTATTACATTATAGCATTGTGCATTAAATATGTATAAAGAATATTTTTGTTGTTCTCTAGCTGTACTTTAAGATGCATTAGCATTTATTTTATGAATTATGCTATATTGATGTATTTTGCTGAATGTTTTTACCGTTGTTCTTTATTTAGCTTGCTCAGTTATCATTACCATTTCCAATTTCTGTTTTAATAAGAGTTATTTCATTTAAAGTGTAACTAAATATGTTTCTTAGTATCTGAAACAAAAATCACTAGGCACATAAACAAATAAAATATTTGCAAATAAAAAGCTCCAAACTGCATTTTTGTTGATTCACTTACAGTATTCCTGTGCTTACCTAACCGTTTGCTGAAAATGTCTCCATTAAAAGAGAAAAAAAACACAGAAAAGGGGGTCACTTCTGGACTTCTTTGCCCCGTGTTCCGCAGTGGTTCCTGGCTTGCGGTTCCTCCTAGTAAACAGTAATAAAATGTTTGTTCTTTTTAAAATATATTTATTTGTAATTATTTCACTGCCTTAAGTTTGGTAAAATGTTTCATGGGATGTATACTACTGCTTATCTCAAAGTAAATAGTCACAAATAGATTTATGTTAGCTAGTAGGCTGGCCTAAAAGGCAATCGGACCTATTTCTTATAGGGAGTTTTCACTAGAGATAGGGTACTTCCCTATCAGGGCCGGTTCTAGCCCTTGTGGTGCCCCGGGCGAAAATAGGGGCGTGGCTTCATACAGGGGCGTGGTCAGTTATGCCCTCTGTAGAGTTGTGCCCCCATTTGTGCCCACAGTAGAGTTGTGCCCCAGTTGAGTAGCGCCGCTTACAAAAAAAAAAATATTAATGCTTACTATCCCCGCCGGCGCCGCTCCTCGGATCTATGGGAGAGACGTCATGACGTCTCTCCCACAGCACAGCATAGACACTAGAGGTCAATTATGACCCCTAGCGTCTATTTGCCAGTCCCACAATGCTGTGCAGTGCGCGATGATCATCGCGCACCGCACAGCAAAGATCCTCTCCGCGAAGGGAAACTAGACGGGTAGCGTCTAGTTTCCTTCACAGCACAGCACCGGGGGGCACTTACCAACAGTAGCGGATATTGCCATGCGGCGGCGCCCTCCGGAAGGCGGCGCCCCGGGCAAAAATTCCGTGTGCCCGTAGCAAGATCTGCTACTGTTCCCTATCTAACAAGCCCTCGCTGCATGTAAAAACTATTGCAAAGTATCATCAAACCATAGAAAAGTCTTATTTTAAAAGGACAGCAGCAGTACGAGTACTACCACAGTCTTCCAATTAATATCACCATAGCAGAGGAAAACATTTGAACAAAGACTTTGGGGTCTATTTACTAAGCCTTGGATGGAGATAAAGTGGACGGAGATAAAGTACCAGCCAATCAGCTCCTAACTGTAATTTTTTCAAACACAGCCTGTGACATGGCAGTTAAAAGCCGATTGGCTGGTACTTTATCTCCGTCGACTTTATTTCCATCCAAGGCTTAGTAAATAGACCCCTATATATTTAAAAAAAATATCTTCTTATGATCAGATTTAATAAAAAATATATATATTTGAAAAATTGGATTTTTATTCTTATATATTGTATAATTGTACTAAAAATGTAACTGAAAATCTGGGTCGTCTACAGTTCCAGCACACAGCGTTATCGGGCAAGCTGGTTCATGCATGCACAGATGAAACTAAGGCTGGTTAGCAAGGAGTACTCATACTACTGCTGTGATATTCTCCTAAAATCAGGCCATTTTGGAAAAGGGCATAGACAGGAGTGTAGCAAGAATATTATGGGGCCTATAGCAAGATTTTGAAGAAGATCCAGGCTCAATGCTTCTAGGAGATACCTATCCCTGCAGCAGTTGTTCATTGTATACTCCACAGCAGTGCACAAGTCAATGTTATTCCCCACATTAGTGCCCTAGTTAAAATTATGCCCAATAGTAGTGCTCAGGTCATTGTTATTCCCCACATTAATGCCCTAGTTAATGTTATGCCCCATAGTAGTACCCTGGTTAATGTTATACCCCATAGTATTGCCTTATTAAATGTTATGACCCATAGTAGTGCCCTAGGTTCATGTTATGACCCATAGTAGTGCCCTAGGTTCATGTTATGACCCATAGTAGTGCCCTAGGTTCATGTTATGACCCATAGTAGTGCCCTAACTAGTGCTATGTACCCTACAGTAAGTAATGTTATGCCCCATAGCAGTACCATAGTTAATAATGTGTAGTGCCCTAGTTAATGTTATGTCACATAGTAGCACCCTAGTTAATAATATGTTGCTACCTAGTTAATGGTATGCCCCATAGTAGTGCCCTGGTTAATGTTATACCCCATAGTATTGCCTTATTTAATGTTATGACACATAGTAGTGCCCTAGGTTCATGTTATGACCCATAGTAGTGCCCTAACTAGTGCTATGTACCCTACAGTAAGTAATGTTATGCCCGATACCAGTACCATAGTTAATAATGTGTAGTGCCCTAGTTAATGTTATGTCACATAGTAGCACCCTAGTTAATAATTTGTTGCTCCCTAGTTAATGGTATGCCCCATAGTAGTGCCCTAGTTAATGTTATACCCCATAGTATTGCCTTATTTAATGTTATGACCCATAGTAGTGCCCTAGGTTCATGTTATGACCCATAGTAGTGCCCTAGGTTCATGTTATGACCTAGTAGTGCCCTAACTAGTGCTATGTACCCTACAGTAGGTAATGTTATGCCCCATAGCAGTACCCTAGTTAATAATGTGTAGTGCCCTAGTTAATGTTGTCACATAGTAGCACCCTAGTTAATAATATGTTGCTCCCTAGTTTATGGTATGCCCCATAGTAGTGCCCTAGTTAATGTTATACCCCATAGTATTGCCTTATTTAATGTTATGACCCATAGTAGTGCCCTAGGTTCATGTTATGACCCATAGTAGTGCCCTAACTAGTGCTATGTACCCTACAGTAGGTAATGTTATGCCCCATAGCAGTACCCTAGTTAATAATGTGTAGTGCCCTAGTTAATGTTATGACCCATAGTAGCACCCTAGTTAATAATATGTTGCTACCTAGTTAATGGTATGCCCCATAGTAGGGCCATAGTAAATGTTATTTCCCATAGTAGTACCCTAGTTAATAATATGTAGTGCCCTAGTTAATGTTATGTACCCTAGTTAATGTTATGCACCAGAGTAGTACCCTAGTTATTAGTATGTCGTGGCCTAGTTAATGTTATGCTCCATACTAGTGCCCTATTTAATATTATGGCATTTTGTTGCAAGCAGAGGGTTTCAGTGGCACGTGGTTGAATTTTGGAGTAAGTGTGGGGTATGTGGTGGCATTATGGGAAGAGAGGTGTGGTGGTGCCAAAATCAGACCATTATGGGGTTGTTTTTACATTCTGATATTAATGCTAATGTCACTGTGTAGCCTTTATGAGGGTTGAAGGGCCCTTGCCACATGTTAGTTTGCCCAATGCTGTCTAAGGTGGGAAGTCAATTGTTTATTGCACCCGATCTCCCATCTAAAGTGACAGGAGATCGAGGGGAGATATTCAAATGTTTATTTTTATCGCGCTGATCGTGCCCAGAGTGGCCAAATGTAGTTGAGTGAAATGGGCAAACTTGGCCAAAGTGCTGGTCATGACACAAAAAGTGCTATTGGGGTGCCCAAACAGGGTCACTTTTCGCATATTTCAGCTTGCCAACATGTGCATTAAATATAAGGATACATATGTAGCCCTTATTAAAAGGTCCCTGTGGCATAGAACAGTAAGATTGTGGAACCCTAATCTAACCTGATGTTTGTTGGTCTGCACAAGCGCAAACCCAATCTGTGCATGTGCTGAACAGATTCTGCATGCTTGCTTGCAGCCTTCCCCCCCATAGCCACAGCATAATAGACATGCTGCTGCAATTGGTGGGGCAAGCAGGGACAACAACCGGGACCATTTTCCAAATGGTTGCAATGGTGATCCGATGCTGGGTCATCGGAAGCAGCACTTGGATCGCAGATGCTAGCTGGAGGAGTCTATTATATATAGTATTTGAATTTTACTTGTTCATTATTTCACAGCAGCTTCCATGTGGCTGTCAAATACCATCCTCATCAGAATCAGGCACAGTATCTGCATAAAGACCTTGGACCACATTAGCAAATTTGTGCCCAGCTTTGGTTTTGCACTGGTGCTTCTAGTACAGCAGTGTAGGGCCTTTCTGATCCGAAGGCCGAATCAGGCACAGTATCTGCATAAAGACCTTGGACCTCATTAGCAAATTTGTGCCCAGCTTTGGTTTTGCACTGGTGCTTCTAGTACAGCAGTGTAGGGCCTTTCTGATCCGAAGGCCGCATTGGTAGATCATACAATTAACAAGGACTTCACTATTAGGCATGCTTTGCTGATAGTTGACACCACACATGTGGTATATTATGACCTGGGGACACTACCATGGTTCATATTATGAACTCGGGGAATGTTTTTTGGTCAACGCTTTGAGTAAAACCTTATTTACACTCTCTAGTGATCAATAGAAATTTTTTTTTTTGAGATATGTACATTATTATTCTTATCACTTGCTCTGTACAATCTCATGTAAATAGTGCCATGATCCATACTGTTTGGTTACTATGGGTCCTTGTACTTTTAAACTATTTTTAAATATTAGTCCCATACATAGGTGTTGGGACATGGGGGGCACAAGGAGGTGCCCCCCTCCCCCCAAAATATTTGAGAGGTGACAGTCAATGGACTAGGTTGTGGGGTGCAGAGTGGCCACCATCTAGGCTTTCCATGAGCAGGATGGAGATAATCCTTTTTCTGGCTGTTCCACCTACTCCCTCACCACAACCCTCCGCCTGTGTCCACCCTCAACCCAGCAGCCTTTACAGTGTGTGGCTATTTACTGTGGGCTTGCCCCTCCTCTGGGACCAGCCCTGCTCCCTTCTCACCTCCCACTTCATATGCTCCTCCCTTCTTCCCCCTTTAGCTCCCCCTTTGTCCTTATACTGTATATCTGTCAGGTAGGTGGTGTGGCATGTAACTCCAGCTGCCCTTGAGGTGGCCACATTCAGCAAGTTAGGGGCACCAAAATGAAATGATATCTTGCCCCCTACCGACCTAAAAACACTAAGGTGCCCCTTTTCCCTTATATAATACCTTCAAATACTGTATATCTCCAGAGTTTCAAGTATTTCTCCTATACATAACATGATAAATAATTGGACACATCCCTCTATTTTCCACCTACTGGATAATCCATTCTAGGCCAAGTCCCAACCCTTGTCTGTTCCAGTTATTTCCCTCTAGATGTGTCCTGTTGCTGCCAGCTTTCCCCTGTCCCTCTAGTATTCAGCTGCTTGTTCAGCAGAAAAGTGTCTTGTAATCCGCTGAATACAGTAAGTAATGTAACCAGTCGATCGATATTAAGAAGGAATTAACATCACACTTCATGTAAAAGAGAAAAATTACTTAATTAAAAAACGTAACTCAAATGAGCCTGGTAAAAGATAGATATATCAAAGCAGATCATATACAAGAAGTGCATTGTGTATATGAATGCTGCAGGGGTTATAAGCTGCATGACTGATAGCAGGAGAGAGTGGGGAGTAGAACAGAGAGAGACAGCTGCAGGGATTCAGTTCCAAGAATAAAGATGACCTGTTACATTTTATATGGAGATATACCATCCAGTGCTGTTAACAAATTCAAAGAGGTCTCAGTGTGGCTGTAAGACACAGTAACTCTTCAGTGATTGCAAATTGGCATATTGTCCCTTTTTTGCCCTCTCCCTGATTGGAACGATGCTCCAGCAAACTGGAGCTGTGGTAGAATTAGTGAGCACATTCTCATGCTGTTGACCTGCTGAGCAGAAAGGTGACTTAAGTCCTCTCTTAAAGAAGAAGAGGAAAGAAGCCAAGCTAAGGGAAGAAGCCAATATGGTGATTTTTCTATTGCAGAAAAGATGCTAACTTGCATCTTTTACAGCTGAGCCAGGGCCCAGTTGAATTTTCTATCAGTGCCACGTAGCATAACTGTGTGCAAAAGCCAGACAGGACTTTTTAATATTTCATGTTTGATTCCCTTTAAGAAGAAGATGAAGAGATGAGAAGACGGTTTGAAATTGACTAGGGCTACAGTTCCAGTAATAAATAAATACGTGACAAGTCACAACTGACTTTAATCTCAGGTTTTAACTGGCTTCATAGGAATGTCTCGAGTGGTTAAGCTTGGTGGCTTTTACCGAGTCCCCTTAGGTGATTGCCTGAATTGGACAAGTTAAACCGGAAGGCATATACTGTGTGTGAGTCTTTCTGTTCAAAGGACAGAGTCAATCAATGCGTGAGTATAGATCAGAACAGATTCGCCAACAGAAATGTGAGAGTGGCATTGCTGTCCTTTGAGCAATGCGAGTCTGCACATACAGTACAGTAAGGTGAAATTGCACATTTTAATTCATATCCCCAAACTAATAACAAGATGATTTAAAATTGTTGTTAAAAATGTGTATGCTGCCTCCTGGTGGAAACAAGAATATTTAAAAGTTGCCTATAACATATTTACCCAAGAGATGGTGACCAAGGGCACACTTAGGGGGGTCTCTGGCTGATTGGCTGATGAGTTTTTTTTTCTTTACATTGATGGTGCAAGGTTGATTTTTTACACCATTGATGGTCACAGTCAATGGGCAAATAACAGTAACATCATTTTAAGGTTTGATGTGTCATCTCAACAGTCCGGGCATGAGTGGTGTAGGGTGGGTACAAATTGCTTGAGGACAGGTCAGCTTGGGAGGTGATGCTATGGTGCACATTCTTCACAGAGCAGGATGTGACCACACCCCCACCTTTAGTCACACCCCTTCTAGCTCCAGGGCCCGACTAATGTCTTAGCGGCCCTTACCGCTATTGTAGCCACATAATTTAAAAGGCATTTTCCCTTCTATGCTCTCCACGCTACTTATAGCCATAAAGAAAGCAGGACACAGCCATATAGTATAAATCACATGGTGCCGATCCAGCAACAACTTCTACTCAAGTAAAGTGGCACACCACTGACTCAATCCTTACCCTTCATTTCTCTGACGTCCTAGTGGATGCTGGGAACTCCGTAAGGACCATGGGGAATAGACGGGCTCCGCGGGAGACTGGGCACTCTAAAAGAAAGATTAGGTACTATCTGGTGTGCACTGGCTCCTCCCTCTATGCCCCTCCTCCAGACCTCAGTTAGAATCTGTGCCCGGCCAGAGCTGGGTGCTCCTAGTGGGCTCTCCTGAGCTTGCTAGAAAAGAAAGTATTTGTTAGGTTTTTTTTATTTTCAGTGAGATCTGCTGGCAACAGACTCACTGCTACGTGGGACTGAGGGGAGAGAAGCAAACCTACCTGCGTGCAGCTAGCTTGTGCTTCTTAGGCTACTGGACACCATTAGCTCCAGAGGGTTCGAACACAGGGCCTGACTTCGATCGTCCGTTCCCGGAGCCGCGCCGCCGTCCCCCTTGCAGAGCCAGAAGACAGAAGAAACGACGAAAACGGCGGCTGAAGACTCCTGTCTTCATTAAGGTAGCACACAGCACTGCAGCTGTGCGCCATTGCTCCCACAGCACACCACACACTCCGGTCACTGTAGGGTGCAGGGCGCTGGGGGGGGGGGGGGGGGGCGCCCTGGGCAGCAATTATAATACCTTTTGGCACAAATTATACACATAATACAGTCTGTCACTGTATATGTGTGCAAACCCCCGCCATTAAGTCTCACAAAACGCGGGCAGAAGCCCGCCGCTGAGGGGGCGGGGCCTTCTTCCTCAGCACACCAGCGCCATTTTCCCTTCACAGTTCCGCTGGAAGCAGCTCCCCAGGCTCTCCCCTGCAGTATCTGGATACAAGAAGGGTAAAAAAGAGAGGGGGGGCACTTAAATTTAGGCGCAAATAAGATAAGTAAGCTGCTATTGGGAAAAATCACTTATTATAGTGTACATCCCTGTGTTATATAGCGCTGTGGTGTGTGCTGGCATACTCTCTCCCTGTCTCCCCAAAGGACTTTGTGGGGTCCTGTCCTCAGTCTGAGCATTCCCTGTGTGTGTGCGGTGTGTCGGTACGGCTGTGTCGACGTGTTTGATGAGGAGGGTTACGTGGAGGCGGAGCAGAGGCAGATAAGTGTGGTGTCGCCCCCGACGGGGCCGACATCTGATTGGATGGATATGTGGAAGGTCTTAACCGACAGTATCAACTCCTTACATAAAAGGTTCGATGACGCAGCAGCCTTGGGACAGCCGGGGTCTCAGCCCGCGCCTGCCCAGGCGACTCAGAAGCCGTCAGGGGCTCATAAACGCCCGCTAGCTCTGATGGTAGACACAGATGTCGACACAGAGTCTGACTCCAGTGTAGATGAGGATGAGACAAATGTACAGTCTACAAAAGCCATCCGATGCATGATTACTGCAATGAAAGATGTATTGCACATTTCTGATATTAACCCGGTTACCACCAAGAGGGGTATTATGTTTGGGGAGAAAAAGCAGCCAGTGACTTTTCCCCCATCTGATGAATTAAATGAGTTGTGTGAAGAAGCGTGGAGTTCCCCTGATAAGAAACTAGTAATTTCTAAGAGGTTACTGATGGCGTACCCTTTCCCGCCAACGGATAGGTTACGTTGGGAAACATCCCCTAGGGTGGACAAGGCGCTAACACGCTTATCTAAAAGGGTGGCACTGCCGTCTCAGGATACGGCCGCCCTAAAGGATCCTGCGGATAGAAAGCAGGAAGCTATCCTGAAGTCTGTGTATACACACTCTGGTACTCTACTGAGACCTGCTATTGCTTCAGCCTGGATGTGTAGTGCTGCAGCAGCATGGACTGATACCCTGTCAGACAACATTGATTCCCTCGACAGGGATACTATTTTGCTAACCATCGAACATATAAAACACGTCGTCTTATATATGCGGGATGCACAGAGGGACATTTGCCTGCTGGCATCTAGAATTAATGCAATGTCCATTTCTGCCAGGAGAGTATTATGGACTCGGCAGTGGACAGGTGATGCTGATTCTAAAAAAACACATGGAGGTTTTGCCTTATAAGGGTGAGGAATTGTTTGGGGACGGTCTCTCGGACCTCGTATCCACAGCAACTGCTGGGAAGTCGACTTTTTTACCTCAGGTTCCCTCACAGCCTAAGAAAGCACCGTATTATCAAATGCAGGCCTTTCGGCCTCAGAAAGGCAAGCGGGTCAGAGGAGCATCCTTTCTGGCCAGAGAAAAGGGTAGAGGAAAGAAACTGCACCAGGCAGCCAGTTCCCAGGAACAAAAATCCTCCCCTGCTTCCACTAAGTCCAACGCATAACGTTGGGGCTCCACAGGCGGAGCCAGGTGCGGTGGGGGGCGCGTCTCCGAAACTTCAGCAACCAGTGGGTTCGCTCACAAGTGAATCTCTGGGCTGTACAAATTGTATCTCAGGGATACAAGCTGGAGTTCGAGGCGACTCCCCCTCGCCGTTACCTCAAATCAGCCTTGCCAGCTGCTCCCAGGGAAAGGGAGCTAGTACTGGCAGCAATTCACAAGCTGTACCTCCAGCAGGTGATAATCAAGGTCCCCCTCCTTCAACAGGGCAGGGGTTACTATTCCACAATGTTTGTGGTACCGAAACCGGACGGTTCGGTGAGACCCATCCTGAATTTAAAATCCTTGAACACTTATATAAAGAAGTTCAAGTTCAAAATGGAATCGCTCAGAGCGGTCATTGCAAGCCTGGAAGAGGGGGATTTTATGGTGTCGCTGGACATAAAAGATGCTTACTTGCATGTCCCAATTTACCCACCTCACCAGGAATACCTCAGGTTTGTGGTACAAGACTGTCATTACCAATTCCAGACGTTGCCATTTGGTCTCTCCACGGCACCGAGAATATTTACCAAGGTAATGGCCGAAATGATGATACTCCTTCGGAAGAAGGGAGTTCTAATTATCCCGTACTTGGACGATCTCCTCATAAAGGCGAGGTCCAGAGAGCAGTTGTTGCTCAGCGTAGCACTCTCTCAGGAAGTGTTGCAACAGCACGGCTGGATTCTGAATATCCCAAAGTCGCAGCTGATTCCTGCGACGCGTCTGCTTTTCCTGGGCATGATTCTGGACACAGAACAGAAGAAGGTGTTTCTCCCGGTGGAGAAGGCCCAGGAATTGTCATCTCTGGTCAGGGACCTCCTGAAACCAAAACAGGTATCGGTGCATCACTGCACGCGAGTCCTGGGAAAGATGGTGGCTTCTTACGAAGCAATTCCCTTCGGCAGGTTCCATGCAAGGATCTTTCAGTGAGATCTGTTGGACAAATGGTCCGGATCGCATCTTCAGATGCATCGGTTGATCACCCTGTCCCCAAGGGCCAGGGTGTCTCTGCTGTGGTGGCTGCAGAGTGCTCATCTTCTCTGGGGCCGCAGGTTCGGCATACAGGACTGGGTCCTGGTGACCACGGATGCAAGCCTCCGAGGATGGGGGGCAGTCACTCAGGGAAGAAACTTCCAAGGACACACTTCCGGGCACAGTTTCCCTAACTGAGGTCTGGAGGAGGGGCATAGAGGGAGGAGCCAGTGCACACCAGATAGTACCTAATCTTTCTTTTAGAGTGCCCAGTCTCCTGCGGAGCCCGTCTATTCCCCATGGTCCTTACGGAGTTCCCAGCATCCACTACGGACTACGAGAAATAGAATTACCGGTGAGTAAATTCTTATTTTTTATGTGTTTCGTAAGTGTCGTTTTCCCATTTATGTTACCCTATTCAATATCGCATGTGCTCCTCTCTGTCTCACTATGGTGTGTTTTTCTTTGGCTCTATTGTGCTTGTGTGTGGAAAAACAACAGAAATACTTTATATTTATTTTAATCATATATAAAAAAAACACCCTTGATACAAAATGAATAAAGCAATTTTTAATGTGGGCAGTACGGCTGGTGTAATGGTTAGCATTACTGCCTCACAGCACTGAGGTCATGGGTTCCATTCCCACCATAGCCCTAACTGTGTGGAGTTTGTATATTCTCCCTGTACTTCGTGGGTTTCCTCCGGGTACTCCGCTTTCCTCTTGCAATCCAAAAATATACTGATAGGTTAATTGGATCTCAACAAAATTAACCCTAGCGTGACTGTGTGTGTACTAGGGAATATGGATTGTAAGCTCCACTGGGGCAGGGACTGATGTGAATGGGCAAATATTCTCTGTAAAGCGCTGCGGAATATGTGTGTGCTATATAAATAACTGGTAATAATAATGATAATAATAATGATGCTTATCTGGTAGAACAGGTATTGCGGCTGCGGTATACCGACACCTAGAAATTCTGTGTTACCAAATGAAAATGTACTAGTCTAGACAGTCATACAGTACTAAGCCTTTTTCCTATTCATTAAAATATAATTGATTAATACAATGACAATATTTTCCCTTCGATGCAGCAGTTTTACAGATGTAGCCAGAAACGTATACACTATGGTGGTCAGAATAAAAATGTCACATTTTATTAAAATGATCCTTTTCTGTTTTACACCTGAAATACTGCTTATTACAGCTTCAGTTATGTCTTACATTAATTACAGTAAAGAAAAACCAGGATTCTCTTTATTACACATTTGACTGTTTGCATATTTTTATTACATTGGTGTCTGTATAAAATAGGTTTTCTATTTTACATTATATTGTAGTTTACCAATTACTGGCTCCTCCAATTATAAAGAACAAACCCTTTTTTAATAGCAGAAAGAGGTGACCAACCAAAAACAGGGAAAGCCCTTAAATGTGCCCCCCTTCACCATTTCAGTCTATTAAAATAACTTGTTTGCAAAATAAAATCTATATTATCTACTGTATGCCCAGCCCTTATTTAGAGCCTTATTCAGTAAGGATTGCAGATTCTGCTTTTAAGCAGAATCTGCAATCCTTTCAATCACATGCTCGGGGCCGCCCATCGCAAGGTAAGGAACCCCAGCAATGGCGTCACAAGGGAGGTGCGGGTGGTGCGGCCCGCTCCCGGATGTCATCCGCCGAGGGGTGACACTAAAATGCCGGCTCCTGCACAGTGACAGGAGCCGAGTGCTGCACTGTTATATTACAGTATTTGCAGCACTCGGCTCCTGTCACTGTGTAGGAGCCAGCACTGCAGGGACAGCAAACCTGGGAGTCAGCCCTCACCTCACACACACCCCCAGTGACAAAAAATGGGTGTCGGGACGTGAGGCCCTGCCCCTCCCTCAAAGCCCCGCCCCCTTTTTCGTGCCTCCAATGGGCTAAAAACGGGTGCCGTCCACGAAGCCCCGCCCCTCTATTTAAGTCCCACCCATTTCCACGAAGTCCCACCCCCTTCCCTCCTGCCGCAACGGGTGTTACAGAGGAGAATGACGCCTCTGAACCCCAGCATGCTACCAGCTGCCCACCCACTGCGATCATGCTGTAATTGCGATCGTAACACAATTAGAGCGTGGTTGCTGAAACTATTGAGAAGTTCGATAGACTTCTTGGAAAGCAGCCACTAACTCCTATTGCACACTGTAACTGAAGCCACTGCGGCCGCTGTAATAAATACTTTACCTACGTACTCTGTCCCCAGTTAGCGTACACAGTCCCGTACTGTGCACGCACTTTGCGTACAGACGCCGGAATAGCCGTGCAGCTTACACTCAGTGCATACACACAGACCGACACGCTGAGAGCACGAGGCAGCTCTAGGTATGGCAATTACACTATACAAACGCTCAACAGAAACTGAATGCGACACCAGTATTTGATTGTAAGTTGTGGTCCAAAGCAGCAACAAGTAATAATATATTTGAAAAAGGGGGTTACAATAAGTTACAATATAAATGGTACAACACAATACAATTCAATCACAGAGAGAGAGTCACACCCAATGATACGTACGCTTTGTCGCTTGCGCCACCTGGATCCGGTCCCCAGTCGTCTGGCGAGACGACCTATGAGTCTTTAAAAAGCAGAGAGAGAGAGTGACTGTACAAAAAGAAAATAGAAAGCGCTAAACTGAATTATGAATCGGCTGTCACAATTAATTGGCATCAGTATAGACTGCAGCCCTCAAGAAAGGGGGTGTTGAATCCCACTAATTTTATCAAAATACAAAAAAACACAAATTGAGGGCGCTGTCTAAAGATAGAAATAATTTATTAAAAATAATTTATTAAAATTATATATATATCTTTCAATTGTACATAAAACAATATTGCACCATTCAATTACTCTTACTTTAAATGCATCAATTAAACAGTAGTTTGTATTACTTTAAAAATTGACTGCTAGCACAGTCATAATTAGTATTCCTGCTTAAGGATACATAAACTAATCACACCATCTGAAACAATTATATCACAGTGAGATATCTTTTTTTAGATCCTGCCTCTTAAGGAATAAATGTCCAGACTTATCCAGAGGAATAAAATTCCACATGCAGTGGTATTTAAATGCTCATATCCTCCCGCTGGTATAGATATTCACAATATTGTTCCTGAATAACGGATCTTTTTAAAAAGAAGCTGGTCAGTTTTTGCGGGTGTAGCATACACAGGTAATTAACGGGCGTCCCCGTATTTCATAGTCAGTAAAAACCCCTGTTTTTTAATGCTCACCCGTATCTCGTTATGACTGGCAGCCGAGAACTGCGTCTCTTTTCCGGTGTCCGTCTCCATGCTCACCCCAACGGTATTGCCGCTGCGCCGGAGGACTCACAGTGTGGCCGTCTGCCTCTGATCGAATCTGTTGAGGGCAGCTGGAGTCCAAGATGAATTTGCGGCTTAATGCAGGAGCGGCTGTGATGGTTTAGCCAGAGGCGTCTCCCGAGTTCCGTGGGTGCAGCAAATTTGGATCTCACCGATATGGAAATTGATCTTTAGTTCAGATGGTTGTGTCCACAGGTATAAGGGTGACACTTAACGCGTTTCTCAGCCCTGTGTCGGTGGCTGTTTCCTCAGAAGTGACTGGCCCAGGTGCAAGGTTTATATACCCTTGCCCAAAATACAATACAATGGGGTTGTATGCTCTCCACTGATTGGTTGGAGGGATGGTCGTTAACAGTACAGGAGAGGTCATTGGTCGGTTTGAAGAGATGGGCGATGCCTTGATCCAGGGGTGTGTACAGCTGGTCAGCTCTGGATTCCCACCGCATACCAAGTACATAATAAACACAAATATACCTTTAATCTGCCTTTGCGAATAACTATTCGCAATGACATGCGATCTTCTCCAAACCAACGCCGGATTATTACTCATAATTATCCGAACACGTAGATACCATGCATGATGCTCTGATCAGTTACTGTCCCCTTGCATACTGTAAAGGTGTATAATTCCCTTGTTGTGCCTTGTAAATAAGTAAAAGTTGCATGAGGGGAAAGGGGAGACTATGTGTAATGTGTGTACTAAGTTTGGGAAATATGTAATGTGTGACAGATATTTCCATGTTCATTAGGTTACTTTGTTATGTTATCTCCAGGCAACATGATCCTACACATGAAATGACCAACCATTCTCAAGATACACACAAATATATATATATATATATATATCTATATATATATATATATTTATAAGTGTTTCCCTGCTATTATATCTATCTTTCAAAGGTTTTCTAGACTGCAGGCTGCCAGTAGTTAATAATTTGCAACCGCAGGCTTGTGTGTATCTATTGGGATATTTGTCTCCCATTGTTCTGGCCCCCACCAAACGATGTCTTGTTTGGTTTGTGTTTGTCTTTTTTCACAGACAGGGGGTCTGTTCAAACATTGGAGTGAACAAGACATTGTGTTGGAAGGATGTGCATGTTTGGTTAGATTAGTGTGTGTGTGAACAGTGACTCGACACAGGCTGGGCACTGTGGCATGTGTCTGTAATAATTTTCCATTGCAAGTAAGAATCTTTCTGTAATTGCTCATACCATGCACATACGCGCACTTCCGTGGGAGGCGATTGTACGCAATTTGCGAGTATGCGCATGCACGGCAGACTGAGTACATGCATGGATGCCATCTTTGTGGTGTTTGCATGTGGTGTGTGTATTGCAATATTTTTCAACTTCGACACTATGGAAGCCTGCGGAAGGCGTCCCGTCGCCATTTTTTCGATTGGAGCAGCTGTGTGTGACGACAATCAGCTGCCCTGAAAACGCTGCCAACACCCAATGTTTCCCCCGGCACCGCCCCAAAAATGCTTGGTCGCCGCCCCTCGCCCACCCCGCTAATGCCTCTGACTGTCAATCAGAGAGATGCGTTCGTAGTTATTGCGGGCAGACCGCATTAACTGTGCGCACATGTGCAGGACGGGACCTGCGCATGCACGCATGGGTCCCGTCGCTGAATTAGCCCCTTAGCTATGAATATCCCAATTTGTTCAGCTCTACCTATGATAAGACTTAAAATGTTGTAGCCCAGAAATGTTCCCACCTCAATGTACTGTACCAATAAGCTTCCCGTATACACTGATGCTGTTGTGCAAATAGGTGCGCAGTAATAGAAATGGCAGATTCGGTGAAGGGTACTTTGTGAGTACAGTAGTTTTTTTTATTGTTATTATCAGTCTGAAGTGTTAGTGGTGTTGATCTTGTGTACTATTGATGTGCAGTGTGTGTAGAAAGGATTGCCTATGTACTGTTGTCAACCAATAACTCCAATTAAATTTTAAGAACAAGCAGTATATCAAAAGAAGGACATGAGTGGGAGTTTTTTGTAAACAAGCGCAAAAAGCAAAAACAAAACACAAATTGAGAATCTATAAAAGATGTTCGGGAGTTGGAGCATAATTCCACAACTGACAAGATAAAGTACGTAAGAGACAAACAATAAAAATAAAAAAAGAACTATCTAGAATATAAATATTATATTAATAGTCTTCTAAATAAAAATCTCTTTCTCTCCTATGTGTGTGTGTATATATATATATATATATACACACAGTATATATATATATATATATATATATATATATATATATAAGAGATGTGTGGTGGGCACTTTTCGTGTTTTGTGCTTTGGTTCTGGTTCCATGCTCGTGTTTTGGATCTGGACTGGTTTTGCCAAAACCAGCCTTTCATGTTTTGGTTTTGGTTTTGGATGATTTTTGGGGAAAAAACATAAAAACAGCTAAAATCACATAATTTGGGGGTAATTTTGATCCTACGGTATTATTAACCTCAATAACATCCATTTCCACTCATTTCCAGTCTTTTCTGAACACCTCACACCTCACAATATTGTTTTTAGGCCAAAAGGTTGCACCGAGGTAGCTGTATGACTAAGCTAAGCGACACAAGTGTGCGGCACAAACACCTGGCCCATCTAGGAGTGGCACTGCAGTGGCAGACAGAATAGCAGATTTAAAAACTAGGCCCCAAACAGCACATCATGCAAAGAAGTAAAAGAGGTGCAGTGAGGTAGCTGTATGACTAAGCTAAGCGACACAAGTGTGCGACACGAACACCTGGCCCATCTAGGAGTGGCACTGCAGTTGCAGACAGGATGGTGTGATGTTAGTGTATTAGAATGCTTAATATTTGTAGACACTCCCTTACTAATCTGTGTAAGCCTGAATCTTCAGTGATGGTCCCTAGGACCAGGGGGATGCTGGGAAGTGGGTGGTCCAGTGTGCAGTGTGTCTGGAGTTGGTGATGGAATAAACAGCACAGCAGTGAACTCACATGTCTCTGTGTCCTGATGACTGGATTTACAAACATATGAACAAAACATGGTGTCAGAAGAAGTTTAACTTGGACTGCTAGTGCTCTCAGAGTGTGAAAGAATCCTGCAGCAGTCTGTAAGGCTGTGATAGTGTCTGCAAAGCCTGCCGTGTGCTCCTCTCTTCAAACAGTGAGTAACCATGGATAAACTGGCTCCTCCAACTGGCATGCTGATGTCTGGTAACTTGTCTGAAAACTGGAAAATATTTAAGCAAAGGTTTAATATATATCTTGCTGCATGTGGAGCTGATACAGAGGCTGACAAAACGAAGGTATCCATTTTCCTCCATGTGATAGGAGAGGATGTGCTGGACATTTATAATAGTTTTCAGTTTGATGAGGGGCAAAATATGGTGCTATCTTCTATAATGCAAAAGTTTGAAGATTACTTTGTGCCAAGGAAAAATGTGACATATGAAAGATATAAGTTTTTCAAATGTGATCAGAAGTCTGTAGATGGATTTGATCAGTATGTTACAGAGCTGCAATCACTCAGTAAAACCTGTGAGTTTGGTGATTTAAAAGATTCACTAATTAGAGATCGTATTGTCTGTGGAATACCTGATAATGGACTCAGAGAGAGATTGCTGAGGGAGCAAGACCTAACACTAGATAAGGCAGTGACTATGTGCAGATCTGCAGAAATAACTAGATTTCAAGCCAAAACGTTACACAAGGAAGTTGATGCTGCTGTCCATGTAGTGCACAACACAGAGCCAAGCATACCTCCATTCTCAAGAATGAAGCAGTCTAAACCACAGTCTAATAAGGAAATGTGTAGTAGATGTGGAAATGCTCACAATCCTAAAATGTGCCCGGCTTATGGTAAAACCTGCATGAAATGTGGTAGACTTAATCACTTTGCCAAATACTGTAAAATGAAAACGGAAACAACCAATGTGCATGCTGTTAAACAAACAGAGGAATTCTTTGAGGATTGCATTGAACTTTGCAGTGCAGATAAGAAAGAATGGATTGTCCCTTTAACTGTGAACGAGATTGTCATTCCCTTTAAGCTTGATACTGGCGCGCATGTGAATTTAATATCGTTTCAAGACTATAAGACTTTTAGAGTAAAACCTAAAATTCATCCAGCCAAAGTGAAAGTTACAGGGGACACTGGGGAGGAAATTCCTGTGAAAGGTACATGCTTAGTGACACTGAAATATAAGGGACAACAGTTTAAAACATCTCTACTGATTGTGGATAAAAATGTGCAACCGATTCTAGGATTAAGTTCCTGTGAGAAACTAAGCTTGCTAAAGAAAGTTTTTATGGTGACATCACAAGTAGAAGATGACTGCAAATCAATGTTTACAGAATACAGAGACTTGTTTGAAGGTCTAGGTTGTTTGCCTGGAGAGCATACAATAAATATAGACACACAAGTTTCTTCAGTGATACACACCTGTAGAAAAGTGCCGTTTGCGCTGAGAGAAAAACTGAAACAAGAGTTAAATCGCATGGAAGCCTTGGGTGTGATACAGAAAGTTGATGAGCCTACTGAATGGGTAAGCTCCTTAGTAATTGTTGAAAAGAAAAATGGACAACTCAGAATATGTCTAGACCCCAGAGATTTAAACAAAGCTATTAAACGAGAACATTTCAAACTACCAACCAGAGATGAAATCATGTCGCAATTTGCGGGAGCAAAATGGTTCAGTTAATTGGACGCATCTTCAGGATTCTGGCAAATGAAGCTATATGAGGCCAGCTCAAAGCTTTGTAGATTTAATACACCAGAAGGTCGATACAGATTTCTTCGACTACCATATGGAATATTGTCTGCTCCAGAAGTATATCACAAAAAGATACACATGATTTTTGAACATATTCCAGGTGTTGAAACAATGATGGATGACATTTTTGTCTGGGGATCTACAAAGGAAGAACATGATTCTAGATTGAGACAAGTAATGGAACTTGTCAAGAAAGTGAATCTAAAGCTAAACAAAGACAAATGTGAATTTGGCATGAATACACTTACCTTTATGGGTGACGTGGTCTCGGATCAAGGTGTAAAACCAGACCCAAGGAAAATATCAGCCATAGTGAACATGGAACGTCCTAGCAACAAAGACGACGTCAGAAGATTCCTAGGAATGATTACTTACTTAGGAAAGTTTGTTTCTCAACTCTCTGAACGAACAGCCTCTCTTAGATGGTTGTTGTACAAAGATAACGAGTGGATGTGGTCACATGAACAAGAAGAAAGTTGGCAAAACTTGAAACAGATCATTACAGAGCAACCAGTGTTAAAATTCTTTGATCCTGCAAAAAGTATAAGAATTTCAGTAGATGCTTCGCAATTTGTCCTAGACTAAGTGCTGTTACAAGAACATGAGGATACATGGCAACCAGTAATCTATGCATCAAGAGCACTGACAAGTGCTGAAACAAGGTATGCTCAGATAGAAAAATAACTTCTAGCGATCACATATGCATGTGAGCGATTTCATCAGTTTGTGTATGGTCAAACATTTACAGTGGAAACTGACCACAAGCCATTGGTAGCTATCATGACTAAATCATTACATGACTGTCCCATGAGAATTCAACGAATGCTTATCAGACTACAGAAATATGATGTACACTTGCTGTACTGTCCCGGCAAATACATGTACATTGCTGATACACTTTCTAGTAGAGATGAGCGGGTTCGGTTCCTCGGAATCCGAACCCGCCCGAACTTCAGCATTTTTTACACGGATCCGAGCGACTCGGATCTTCCCGCCTTGCTCGGTTAACCCGAGCGCGCCCGAACGTCATCATGACGCTGTCGGATTCTCGCGAGGCTCGGATTCTATCGCGAGACTCGGATTCTATATAAGGAGCCGCGCGTCGCCGCCATTTTCACACGTGCATTGAGATTGATAGGGAGAGGACGTGGCTGGCGTCCTCTCCATTTAGATTAGAAGAGAGAGAGTGAGATTGAGACAGAGACACTTGATTTACTGGAGCTTAGGAGTACTAGAGAGTGCAGAGTTTACTAGTGACTGACCACTGACCAGTGACCACCAGTGCAGTTTTATTTAATATAATCCGTTCTCTGCCTGAAAAAAACGATACACAGTGACTCAGTCACATACCATATCTGTGCTCAGCCCAGTGTGCTGCATCATCTATGTATAATATCTGACTGTGCTCACACAGCTTAATTGTGGGGGAGACTGGGGAGCAGTTATAGGTTATAGCAGGAGCCAGGAGTACATACATATTATTAAAATTAAACAGTGCACACTTTTGCTGCAGGAGTGCCACTGCCAGTGTGACTGACCAGTGACCTGACCACACTGACCACCAGTATAGTATACTATATTGTGATTGCCTGAAAAAGTTAAACACTCGTCGTGTGACTTGTGTGGTGTTTTTTTATTCTATAAAAAACTCATTCTGCTGACAGACAGTGTCCAGCAGGTCCGTTATTATATAATATATACCTGTCCGGCTGCAGTAGTGATATATATATATTTTTTATATCATTATTTATCATCCAGTCGCAGCAGACACAGTACGGTAGTTCACGGCTGTAGCTACCTCTGTGTCGGCACTCGGCAGTCCATCCATAATTGTATACCACCTACCCGTGGTTTTTTTTTTCTTTCTTCTTTATACATACTACATCTCATTATCATCCAGTCTATATTAGCAGCAGACACAGTACAGTACGGTAGTCCACGGCTGTAGCTACCTCTGTGTCGGCACTCGGCAGTCCATCCATAATTGTATACCACCTACCCGTGGTTTTTTTTTTCTTCTTTATACATACTACATCTCATTATCATCCAGTCTATATTAGCAGCAGACACAGTACAGTACGGTAGTCCACGGCTGTAGCTACCTCTGTGTCGGCACTCGGCAGTCCATCCATAATTGTATACCACCTACCCGTGTTTTTTTTTTCTTTCTTCTTTATACATACTACATCTCATTATCAACCAGTCTATATTAGCAGCAGACACAGTACAGTACGGTAGTCCACGGCTGTAGCTACCTCTGTGTCGGCACTCGGCAGTCCGTCCATAATTGTATACCACCTACCCGTGTTTTTTTTTTCTTTCTTCTTTATACATACTACATCTCATTATCAACCAGTCTATATTAGCAGCAGACACAGTACAGTACGGTAGTCCACGGCTGTAGCTACCTCTGTGTCGGCACTCGGCAGTCCGTCCATAATTGTATACCACCTACCCGTGGTTTTTTTTTCTTTCTTCTTTATACATACTACATCTCATTATCAACCAGTCTATATTAGCAGCAGACACAGTACAGTACGGTAGTCCACGGCTGTAGCTACCTCTGTGTCGGCACTCAGCAGGCTGTCCATAATTGTATACCACCTACCCGTGGTTTTTTTTTCTTTCTTCTTTATACATACTACATCTCATTATCATCCAGTCTATATTAGCAGCAGACACAGTACAGTACGGTAGTCCACGGCTGTAGCTACCTCTGTGTCGGCACTCGGCAGTCCATCCATAATTGTATACCACCTACCCGTGGTTTTTTTTTCTTTCTTCTTTATACATACTACATCTCATTATCATCCAGTCTATATTAGCAGCAGACACAGTACAGTACGGTAGTCCACGGCTGTAGCTACCTCTGTGTCGGCACTCGGCAGTCCATCCATAATTGTATACCACCTACCCGTGGTTTTTTTTTCTTTCTTCTTTATACATACTACATCTCATTATCATCCAGTCTATATTAGCAGCAGACACAGTACAGTACGGTAGTCCACGGCTGTAGCTATATCATTACCTAATAAATATATTATCTACCTGTCCGGCTGCAGTACTAGTGATATTATATATACATACATATATATATTGATTTCATCTCATTATCAATCATCCAGTCTATATTAGCAGCAGACACAGTACGTTAGTCCACGGCTGTAGCTACCTCTGTGTCGGCACTCGGCAGTCCATCCATAAGTATACTAGTATCCATCCATCTCCATTGTTTACCTGAGGTGCCTTTTAGTTGTGCCTATTAAAATATGGAGAACAAAAATGTTGAGGTTCCAAAATTAGGGAAAGATCAAGATCCACTTCCACCTCGTGCTGAAGCTGCTGCCACTAGTCATGGCCGAGACGATGAAATGCCAGCAACGTCGTCTGCCAAAGCCGATGCCCAATGTCATAGTACAGAGCATGTCAAATCCAAAACACCAAATATCAGTAAAAAAAGGACTCCAAAACCTAAAATAAAATTGTCGGAGGAGAAGCGTAAACTTGCCAATATGCCATTTACCACACGGAGTGGCAAGGAACGGCTGAGGCCCTGGCCTATGTTCATGGCTAGTGGTTCAGCTTCACATGAGGATGGAAGCACTCAGCCTCTCGCTAGAAAAATGAAAAGACTCAAGCTGGAAAAAGTACAGCAAAGAACTGTGCATTCTTCGAAATCCCAAATCCACAAGGAGAGTCCAATTGTGTCGGTTGCGATGCCTGACCTTCCCAACACTGGACGTGAAGAGCATGCGCCTTCCACCATTTGCACGCCCCCTGCAAGTGCTGGAAGGAGCACCCGCAGTCCAGTTCCTGATAGTCAGATTGAAGATGTCAGTGTTGAAGTACACCAGGATGAGGAGGATATGGGTGTTGCTGGCGCTGGGGAGGAAATTGACCAGGAGGATTCTGATGGTGAGGTGGTTTGTTTAAGTCAGGCACCCGGGGAGACACCTGTTGTCCGTGGGAGGAATATGGCCGTTGACATGCCTGGTGAAAATACCAAAAAAAATCAGCTCTTCGGTGTGGAAGTATTTCACCAGAAATGCGGGCAACATTTGTCAAGCCGTGTGTTCCCTTTGTCAAGCTGTAATAAGTAGGGGTAAGGACGTTAACCACCTCGGAACATCCTCCCTTATACGTCACCTGCAGCGCATTCATAATAAGTCAGTGACAAGTTCAAAAACTTTGGCCGACAGCGGAAGCAGTCCACTGACCAGTAAATCCCTTCCTCTTGTAACCAAGCTCACGCAAACCACCCCACCAACTCCCTCAGTGTCAATTTCCTCCTTCCCCAGGAATGCCAATAGTCCTGCAGGCCATGTCACTGGCAATTCTGATGATTCCTCTCCTGCCTGGGATTCCTCCGATGCATCCTTGCGTGTAACGCCTACTGCTGCTGGCGCTGCTGTTGTTGCTGCTGGGAGTCGATGGTCATCCCAGAGGGGAAGTCGTAAGACCACTTTTACTACTTCCACCAAGCAATTGACTGTCCAACAGTCCTTTGCGAGGAAGATGAAATATCACAGCAGTCATCCTACTGCAAAGCGGATAACTGAGGCCTTGGCATCCTGGGTGGTGAGAAACGTGGTTCCGGTATCCATCATTACTGCAGAGCCAACTAGAGACTTGTTGGAGGTACTGTGTCCTCGGTACCAAATACCATCTAGGTTCCATTTCTCTAGGCAGGCGATACCGAAAATGTACACAGACCTCAGAAAAAGAGTCACCAGTGTCCTAAAAAATGCAGCTGTACCCAATGTCCACTTAACCACGGACATGTGGACAAGTGGAGCAGGGCAGGGTCAGGACTATATGACTGTGACAGCCCACTGGGTAGATGTATGGACTCCCGCCGCAAGAACAGCAGCGGCGGCACCAGTAGCAGCATCTCGCAAACGCCAACTCTTTCCTAGGCAGGCTACGCTTTGTATCACCGGTTTCCAGAATACGCACACAGCTGAAAACCTCTTACGGCAACTGAGGAAGATCATCGCGGAATGGCTTACCCCAATTGGACTCTCCTGTGGATTTGTGGCATCGGACAACGCCAGCAATATTGTGTGTGGATTAAATATGGGCAAATTCCAGCACGTCCCATGTTTTGCACATACCTTGAATTTGGTGGTGCAGAATTTTTAAAAAAACGACAGGGGCGTGCAAGAGATGCTGTCGGTGGCCAGAAGAATTGCGGGACACTTTCGGCATACAGGCACCACGTACAGAAGACTGGAGCACCACCAAAAACTACTGAACCTGCCCTGCCATCATCTGAAGCAAGAAGTGGTAACGAGGTGGAATTCAACCCTCTATATGCTTCAGAGGTTGGAGGAGCAGCAAAAGGCCATTCAAGCCTATACAATTGAGCACGATATAGGAGGTGGAATGCACCTGTCTCAAGCGCAGTGGAGAATGATTTCAACGTTGTGCAAGGTTCTGATGCCCTTTGAACTTGCCACACGTGAAGTCAGTTCAGACACTGCCAGCCTGAGTCAGGTCATTCCCCTCATCAGGCTTTTGCAGAAGAAGCTGGAGACATTGAAGGAGGAGCTAACACGGAGCGATTCCGCTAGGCATGTGGGACTTGTGGATGGAGCCCTTAATTCGCTTAACAAGGATTCACGGGTGGTCAATCTGTTGAAATCAGAGCACTACATTTTGGCCACCATGCTCGATCCTAGATTTAAAGCCTACCTTGGATCTCTCTCAAGCGGAACGCGACCTGTCAACATCTCCTCCTTCACATTCTCCCGCAACTGGGGGTGCGAGGAAAAGGCTCAGAATTCCGAGCCCACCCGCTGGCGGTGATGCAGGGCAGTCTGGAGCGACTGCTGATGCTGACATCTGGTCCGGACTGAAGGACCTGACAACGATTACGGACATGTCGTCTACTGTCACTGCATATGATTCTCTCACCATTGAAAGAATGGTGGAGGATTATATGAGTGACCGCATCCAAGTAGGCACGTCACACAGTCCGTACTTATACTGGCAGGAAAAAGAGGCAATTTGGAGGCCCTTGCACAAACTGGCTTTATTCTACCTAAGTTGCCCTCCCACAAGTGTGTACTCCGAAAGAGTGTTTAGTGCCGCCGCTCACCTTGTCAGCAATCGGCGTACGAGGTTACATCCAGAAAATGTGGAGAAGATGATGTTCATTAAAATGAATTATAATCAATTCCTCCGCGGAGACATTGACCAGCAGCAATTGCCTCCACAAAATACACAGGGAGCTGAGATGGTGGATTCCAGTGGGGACGAATTGATAATCTGTGAGGAGGGGGATGTACACGGTGATATATCGGAGGATGATGATGAGGTGGACATCTTGCCTCTGTAGAGCCAGTTTGTGCAAGGAGAGATTAATTGCTTCTTTTTTGGGGGGGGGGTCCAAACCAACCCGTCATATCAGTCACAGTCGTGTGGCAGACCCTGTCACTGAAATGATGGGTTGGTTAAAGTGTGCATGTCCTGTTTTGTTTATACAACATAAGGGTGGGTGGGAGGGCCCAAGGACAATTCCATCTTGCACCTCTTTTTTCTTTTATTTTTCTTTGCGTCATGTGCTGTTTGGGGAGGGTTTTTTGGAAGGGACATCCTGCGTGACACTGCAGTGCCACTCCTAGATGGGCCCGGTGTTTGTGTCGGCCACTAGGGTCGCTTATCTTACTCACACAGTCAGCTACCTCATTGCACCTCTTTTTTTCTTTGCGTCATGTGCTGTTTGGGGAGGGTTTTTTGGAAGGGACATCCTGCGTGACACTGCAGTGCCACTCCTAGATGGGCCCGGTGTTTGTGTCGGCCACTAGGGTCGCTTATCTTACTCACACAGTCAGCTACCTCATTGCGCCTCTTTTTTTCTTTGCGTCATGTGCTGTTTGGGGAGGGTTTTTTGGAAGGGACATCCTGCGTGACACTGCAGTGCCACTCCTAGATGGGCCCGGTGTTTGTGTCGGCCACTAGGGTCGCTTATCTTACTCACACAGTCAGCTACCTCATTGCGCCTCTTTTTTTCTTTGCGTCATGTGCTGTTTGGGGAGGGTTTTTTGGAAGGGACATCCTGCGTGACACTGCAGTGCCACTCCTAGATGGGCCCGGTGTTTGTGTCGGCCACTAGGGTCGCTTATCTTACTCACACAGTCAGCTACCTCATTGCGCCTCTTTTTTTCTTTGCGTCATGTGCTGTTTGGGGAGGGTTTTTTGGAAGGGACATCCTGCGTGACACTGCAGTGCCACTCCTAGATGGGCCCGGTGTTTGTGTCGGCCACTAGGGTCGCTTATCTTACTCACACAGTCAGCTACCTCATTGCGCCTCTTTTTTTCTTTGCGTCATGTGCTGTTTGGGGAGGGTTTTTTGGAAGGGACATCCTGCGTGACACTGCAGTGCCACTCCTAGATGGGCCCGGTGTTTGTGTCGGCCACTAGGGTCGCTTATCTTACTCACACAGCTACCTCATTGCGCCTCTTTTTTTCTTTGCGTCATGTGCTGTTTGGGGAGGGTTTTTTGGAAGGGACATCCTGCGTGACACTGCAGTGCCACTCCTAGATGGGCCCGGTGTTTGTGTCGGCCACTAGGGTCGCTTATCTTACTCACACAGCGACCTCGGTGCAAATTTTAGGACTAAAAATAATATTGTGAGGTGTGAGGTATTCAGAATAGACTGAAAATGAGTGGAAATTATGGTTTTTGAGGTTAATAATACTTTGGGATCAAAATGACCCCCAAATTCTATGATTTAAGCTGTTTTTTAGGGTTTTTTGAAAAAAACACCCGAATCCAAAACACACCCGAATCCGACAAAAAAAATTCGGTGAGGTTTTGCCAAAACGCGGTCGAACCCAAAACACGGCCGCGGAACCGAACCCAAAACCAAAACACAAAACCCGAAAAATTTCCGGCGCTCATCTCTACTTTCTAGTGCTGTGGACAAAAGTGAAAGTTCCAAAAGTCTGATGGATGAAGAGATAGAAGCCTATGTTAATTTGATCGTAGCTTCTCTACCAGTGTCTCTTGCAAAACAAGAACAGATTAAGAAAGAAACTGAGACAGATGACACAATGAAAGTGTTGAAAGATATCATTCTGAAAGGTTGGCCAGCAGAAAAACATGCGTGCCCGCTGTCTATCCATGATTATTGGATGTACTGCAGTGACCTTACACTTGTCGATGGTATTATTTACAAAGGCAATAGGTTTGTCATACCTGCACGACTAAGAAAAACTATGCTGTGCAAGATACATGAAGGCCACTTAGGAGAAGAAAAATGTAAGCGGAGAGCACGTGAAGTTATGTATTGGCCAAGAATGAACCAAGACATAGCACAGACTACAGCTACATGTGAATTATGTGTTACGTATAGACCGAAACAACGGGTCGAGCCACTGAATCCTCACACAGTGCCAGAGAGACCGTACCAGAAAGTTGGCGCAGATTTGTTTGATTGTAATGGGAAAACGTACATTGTCATGACTGATTATTACTCTAACTACCCTGAGGTGAAGACACTACATACAACTACTAGTATAGCCGTAATCAATTGCATGAAGTCAATCTTTGCAAGGCATGGTGTTCCTATGGAAGTGTTCACTGACAATGGTCCTCAGTTTTCCAGTGCTGAATTTAGACAATTTGCTGATGAGGGGGAATTTGTCCATACTACGTCAAGTCCTCACTATCCACGCTCAAATGGGTCGGTGGAAAGTTCAGTAAAAACTGTGAAGAGTCTCATGAAAAAAGCTCAAGAAGGTAAAGAAGATTTCTACGAAAGTCTTTTAATCTACCGCAGTACACCTTTACAGAATGGACTTTCTCCTGCACAAATGCTGCTGGGAAGGAGGATTAGAGCAAATCTCCCGATACACGATGAACTGCTTAATACACATAACTCAGCGTTGGTCAGACTGAGTAAGGAACGTCAACAGGCGAAACAGAAACTGTTCCATAACAGACAAACAAAAAGCTTATCTGATCTAAAATCGGGTGACCAAGTCCGTCTCAGAGATCACGAGAAAGGTATTTGGGTGCAGGAAGGTATTGTGCAAGCACAAGTAGCACCAAGATCTTATACTATACGTACAGAGCGTGGAACGGAAGTAAGAAGAAATCGGGTGGATTTAAGATCTCACCCTAACCATAATGAAGACAACATGACTGAAGAATACCCTTCATCTGACATGTATGATGATCCTGATAATGGTGAACCAACCATGATTCTAGAAAGGTCCAACATGGTCGATGAAACACAGACTGTGTATGAAAGACCCAAATGGGAAATACGCAGACCTGAGAGACTCATTGAAACGTGTTAGATGATGTTCTTAATATGACGTTGTTAATTGTTGCATTGAAGCGTACAGGGCTTATCTTTAAAGAAAAGAGGATGTGATGTTAGTGTATTAGAATGCTTAATATTTGTAGACACTCCCTTACTAATCTGTGTTAGCCTGAATCTTCAGTGATGGTCCCTAGGACCAGGGGGATGCTTGGAAGTGGGTGGTCCAGTGTGCAGTGTGTCTGGAGTTGGTGATGGAATAAACAGCACAGCAGTGAACTCACATGTCTCTGTGTCCTGATGACTGGATTTACAAACATATGAACAAAACAGATAGCACTTAAAAACACTAGGCCCCAAACAGCACATCATGCAAAGAAGTAAAAGAGGTGCAATGAGGTAGCTGTATGAATAAGCTAAGCGACACAAGTGTGCGGCACAAACAACATAGGACGTGCTGTAATTTGCCCAGATATACAATATACAATACTGGTGGCACAGGAGAGCGTACCCCTAAACCCCCCATACACACGGCAAAGCCTATAGAATTAATTTGGATAACAATAAGTTATAACCCTTTTAATTGGAGCTATTATGCTATATGCAGCACAGGCGAGCGTACCCCTACACCACACAGGGCACATCCTGTAAAAATTATTTGGATAATAATATATTTAATGTATATAAGCATTTTATTTGGAGTAAATAATATATAGTACAGGACACCACCACTGGACTTATGGCAGCACAAGACACCACCACTGGACTGATGCAGCACAAGACAGCACCACTGGACTGGACTTATTCGGCAGTACCCCTGGACTTAAACGGCAGTACCCCTGGACTTGTACGGTAGTGTCAGACAGTGTTAGACAGGATGGCACTTTAAAAAACTAGTCCCCAAACAGCACATGATGCAAAGAAAAAAAAGAGGTGCAAGATGGAATTGTCTTTGGGCCCTCCCACCCACCCTTATGTTGTATAAACAGGACATGCACACTTTAACAAACCAATCATTTCAGCGACAGGGTCTGCCACTCGACTGTGGCTGAAATGACTGGTTTGTTTGGGCCCCCACCAAAAAGAAGCAATCAATCTCTCCTTGCACAAACTTACTCTACAGAGGCAAGATGGTGACCTCATCATCATCCTCCGATTCCTCACCCCTTTTAGTGTGTACATCCTCCTCCTCACAGAGTACTAAATTGTCCCCACTGAAATCCACCATCACATGTCCCTCTGTACTTTCTGGAGTCAATTGCTGGTAAAGGTCTTCCCGGAGGAATTTATAATTAATTTTGATGAACATCATCTTCTCCACATTTTGTGGAAGTAACCTCCTACGTCGATCGTTGACAAGGTTACCGGCTGCACTAAACACTCTTTTGGAGGACACACTGGAGGGGGGGGGGAGCAACTTTGGTAAAATAAATCCAGTTTGTGCAAGGGCATCCAAATTGCCTCTTTTTCATGCCAGTATATGTACGGACTGTCTGACATGCCTACTTGGATGTTGTCACTCATATATTACTCCACCATTCTTTCAATGGTGACAGAATCATATGCAGTGACAGTAAACGACATGTCAGTAATCGTTGGCAGGTCCTTCAGTCCAGACCAGATGTCAGCACTCGCTCCTGACTGCCCTGCATCACCACCAGTGGGTGGGCTAGGAAATCTTATCCTTTTCCTCGCTGCACCAGTTGCAGGAGAAAATGAAGGAGGAGCTGTTGATGGGTCACGTTCCGCTTGAGTTGACTATTTTCTCTCCAGCAGGTCTTTGAACCTCTGCAGACTTGTGTCCCCCGGAAAGAGAGATACAGTGTAGGCTTTAAACCTAGGATTGAGCACGGTGGACAAAATGTAGTGCTCTGATTTCAACAGATTGACCACCCTTGAATCCTGGCAAAGCGAATGGGGCTCCACAAGTCCCACATACTTTGCGGAATTGCTCTGTCTTAGCTCCTTCTTCAATTTCTCCAGCTGCTTCTGCAAAAGCTTGATGAGGGGAATGACCTGACTCAAGCTGGCAGCGTCTGAACTGACTTCACGTGTGGCAAGTTCGAAGGGTTGGAAAACCTTGCACAAGACGGAAATCATTCTCCACTGTGCTTGAGTCAGGTGCATTCCCCCTCCTTTGCCTATATCGTAGGTGGATGTATAGGCTTGAATGGCCTTTTGATGCTCCTCCATCCTTTGAAGCATATAGAGTGTTGAATTCCACCTTGTTACCACCTCTTGCTTCAGGTGATGGCAGGGGCAGGAGTGTTTGCTAGCGCTCCAGTCTTCAGCACGCAGTGGCTGAATGTCGAAAGTGGCCCGCAATTTTTCGGGCCACCGACAGTATCTCCTGCACACCCGTGTCATTTAAAAAAAAATGCTGCACCAAATTAATTATATGTGCAAAACATGGGACATGCTGGAATTTGCCCAGATGTAATGCACGCACAATGGGGGTAATTCCAAGTTGATCGCACATAGCAACTTTTTGCTGCTCGTGCGATCAACTAGACGCTGCCTATGGGGGAGTGTATTTTAGCATAGCAGGGTGTTATGATTCCCGTACTCCAGACCAGAGGAGATCTTATGGCAGAGGTCTGAGTACTGGAAAGATATACTGGTTGTGGGAGCAGGAGAGCCTAGTAACCCCTGGCGCCCTAACTCCGTTGTCTCGCCCGTGTTATCAGAAATCCCCTGCGAGACTATGGTTGCTTGAGCCCATGGCAGCCGCGTTCGAAGGGCGGATTATGTCTGCCCAACCCCGATGTCCCCTCAGGTCTTAATGGGAGACAAAGGGAAATCCGAGACAGGGTGATAACAAGGGGCCCTCTGACTAAGCAACCAGGCCAGGGGTTACAAGCTAACTAACTAAACCAAAAAGTATGTGCGGACTAGCCGCCAGGGAAAAGGACAACCAAAGATCCACTGATCCGTAACTCCTATCCAGCACCGCTGGATACCAGAGTGGATCAGGGGGAGTGGAATCCTCCGCAAAAGCTCCAGGACACAAAGATACAAAATAATAAACAGTAAGCGGTCAAGCCGCAACACACGGCTACGCCGCGACTCACGAACACCACAGGATGTTAAAGGTGCTCGGTCAGACTCCAGGAACAGATGACAATTTCCGAGTACAGGATCACTGAGGACAGGAACAACCGGATTGAGCAGGACTGGAAACTCTCTGTAACCAACACAGGCAAACAGGAAGCTATCACCGGCGTCTGTGAGAAGTCCAAAGGGTGCTTATAACTGTGAGCTCCCCAATCAGGAGCCAGACTGGGTAATCACAAGTAATGCCGTGCAGCTTGCATGCTGCACGGCCAGCACACCATTATACAATTAGAAAAGACCCAGCAACGGGGAACGCGGCCCGAACGTGGCGTCCCCGTTGCTAGGGTCTGAGCGGCTCCGTGCGCCCGGCGTCTAGCGTTGCCAGGGAGCCGGCGGCTGTACGCGCACGGCGTCCCTGGTTGCTAGGCGCCGGGCCGCACCGACGAGCGGACCCCGGCGCCTAACAGTACCCCCCCCTTGAGGAGGGGTCAAGGAACCCCTAAAGCCCGGTTTCCGAGGAAATTCTCGAAAAAATGCCCTCTTGAGCCTCGGGGCATGGAGATCCTTATCCAGGACCCAAGACCTTTCTTCTGGACCATAACCTCTCCAATGCACCAAAAAATAAAGCCGACCCCGGGACAACTTGGAATCGAGAACCTTCTCCACCAAGAACTCCTGCTGACCCTGTACAACAATTGGTGATCTCCCCTGAGATATCTTACGAGGAAATCTACTGGACGAAACATATGGTTTCAGCAATGAGCAATGGAAAGTATTTCCGATCCGTAAAGTTTTTGGTAAACGTAACCGGAAGGCAACTGGATTGACTTTTTTGATAATGTGAAATGGTCCAATAAATTTAGGATCCAATCTGGCTGAGGTTTGTCGAAGTTTAATGTTGCGAGTCGACAACCACACCCTATCTCCTACTTTAAAAGTGCACGGCCGCCGGAGCCTGTCAGAAAATCTCTTTTCCTGAAATGCCGCTTTTCTGAGAGCCAGGTGCACTTTTCTCCAAATGAGCCTAAGATGAGAGGTCAAGGTCAGTGAGGAGACAGAGGAATGTTGAAAAAAGGAATTAGCTCTGGGGTGAAAACCAAAAACTGCAAAAAATGGAGACACATTGGTGGAGGAATGACAGGCATTATTGTAAGCTAACTCCGCCAATGGAAGAAACTCAGACCAGTCATTTTGGAGTTTGGCCGAGTACAACCGCAAATATTGTTTTAGTGATTGATTAACTCGCTCAGTCTGCCCGTTGGATTGGGGATGGTAGCCTGACGTTAAAGATAATTTCATCTTCAATGAGACACAAAAAGATTTCCAAAACTGTGCAATGAATTGTGGACCCCGATCGGAAACAATATCAGTGGGTAACCCATGGAGTCTGAAAACATGGCGGAGGAACAAGACTGCCAATCCCTGGGCAGATGGCAATCGGGGAAGAGCAATGAAATGGGCCATTTTACTAAAACGGTCCACTACCACCCATATGACTCGGCATCCGGCTGACAGAGGGAGGTCCACCACAAAATCCATGGAGATATGAGACCATGGCCTAAGAGGAACATTCAAGGGCATAAGCTGACCGATAGGCAAAGAACGGGGAACTTTATGCTGTGCACAGACCTGACACGAAAAAACAAACTCCTTAATGTCTTTGGAAAGACCAGGCCACCATACTGAGCGGGAGACTAATTCCAAAGTCTTAGCGATTCCCGGATGCCCGGCAACTTTGCTATCATGAAACTCCGTCAAAACAGTTGCTCTCAAAAACTCAGGGACAAAAAGACGACCAGCAGGAGTATTTCCAGGAGCCTGATGTTGAAGCAGCTTTAACTGGGTAAATAAATCCTGTGTGAGGCCTGCCCGAATGACTGAAGACGGAAGTATGGGAGTAACAGGACTGTTGTCTTGAACTGGAAGAAAACTGCGTGACAGGGCATCTGCCTTGGTATTCTTGGAACCTGGCCTGAAGGTGATAATGAATTTGAAACGAGTAAAAAATAAAGCCCAACGAGCCTGCCGGGCATTCAGTCGTTTAGCTGATTCAATGTATTGAAGATTTTTGTGATCAGTCAAAACTGAAATGATATGAGTCGCTCCCTCAAGCCAATGCCTCCACTCCTCGAAAGCCCATTTAATAGCCAGCAATTCCCGGTTACCAACATCGTAGTTGGACTCAGCAGAAGAGAATTTTCTGGACATAAAGGCACAAGGGTGTAATTCAAGGGAATCCGGATCCTTCTGAGATAGGATAGCCCCTACTCCAACCTCTGAGGCATCAACCTCAACAATGAAAGGCAATTCTGGGTTGGGGTGTCTGAGGACAGGGGCTGAGACAAAGGCCTGTTTCAAGGCCTGAAAAGATAGCTCGGCTTCACGTGACCAATTGGTAGGATCCGCTCCCTTCTTAGTCAGTGCCACAATGGGAACAACTAGGTCAGAGAAAGAGTGAATAAATCTTCTATAGTAGTTCGCAAACCCTAAAAAGCGCTGAATTGCTTTTAAGTTGGTGGGTTGTGCCCAACTAAGGATGGCTTGGAGCTTCTTTGGTTCCATACGGAATCCCCGAGGGGAAATAATGTATCCTAAAAAGGATACCTCCGTGACATGAAATTCACACTTCTCCAGCTTGGCATATAGGTGATTTTCACGTAATTTTTTTAGAACCTGACGCACCTGGGTAACATGTTGTTCTACAGAGTCAGAATAAATCAAAATATCGTCCAAGTAGACTACAACGAATTTTCCAAGAAATTCACGGAGCACATCGTTAATGAGATCCTGGAAAACTGCCGGAGCGTTAGACAGGCCGAATGGCATAACCAGATACTCATAGTGGCCTGACTGAGTACTGAATGCCGTTTTCCACTCATCCCCTGACTTGATTCTGATGAGGTTATATGCTCCTCTCAGGTCAATCTTAGAAAAAATCACAGCCGAACGTAGCTGATCAAAGAGGACAGAGATCAGTGGCAGAGGGTAAGTATTTTTTACTGAGATTTTATTCAAGGCTCTAAAGTCAATGCAGGGTCTGAGTGAACCATCCTTCTTCTCTACGAAGAAGAAGCCTGCACTTAAAGGGGACTTAGATGGCCTGATAAATCCTTTCCCTAGGCTTTCTTTAACATACTCATTCATGGCCACAGTTTCAGGTCCGGACAATACATATAACCTTCCCTTAGGCAAAGTGGCACCAGGAATTAGCTCAATAGCACAATCATAAGGCCTATGGGGAGGCAGAATATCCGCATTGCCCTTGGAAAAAACATCAACAAAATCCTGGTATTCCACAGGAATGGGTGCGGGAATGGCAGCAGCTATTCTGATGGGAAGCGTAATACATTCCTTATTACAGATGGTACCCCATTGTGAGATCTCCCCCGACTGCCAATCAATGATGGGATTATGAAAGGCCAGCCAAGGGTGACCCAGAACCACTGGAACTGCTGGGCAATGGGTGAGGAAAAACTCAATTTTTTCAGAATGCAGAGCTCCTACCGAGAGTAGAACAGGAGGTGTACAGAGAGAAATAACCCCATTGGACAAGGGACTCCCATCTAAACCATGCATGGTGATACACCTACCCAAGGCTAACTGAGGAATACCTAAGGTCTTGGCCTATGTCAAATCCATAAAGTTCCCTGCAGCTCCACTGTCCACAAAAACAGAGACCGAGGAACAGAGGCTGCCAAAGGAAACTTTAGCTGGGACTAACAGTGAATTATTTGAGGAGATAAGCTGCAGACCAAAGTGAACCCCCTCACAATTCACTTGGTCGAGACGTTTCCCGACTTGTTCGGACAACTACGGGCAAAATGTCCCTTACCTCCACAGTATAAACAAAGACCAGAATTTTGCCTTCTGGTTCTTTCTTCAGAAGACAGTTTGGAGAGACCTATCTGCATAGGCTCCTCTATGTCCACAGGGATGGAAAAAACACAAGGAGTTGACCCGACAGATGCTCCTTTTTCAGCCCTCCGCTCTCTGAGCCGACGATCAATCTTAATAGAGAGCTCCATGAGTTTATCGAGAGTCTCAGGAGCGGGATACTGAAGGAGACTGTCTTTTATAGACTCAGCTAAGCCGAGGCGAAACTGACTGCGCAGGGCTGGGTCATTCCATCCACAGTCGTTCGACCAACGGCGAAACTCCGTACAATAAATCTCTGCGGGATTCCTACCCTGTCTGAGAGCACGCAACTGACTCTCGGCGGATGCCTCTCTATCAGGGTCGTCATACAATAGCCCTAAAGACTTTAGAAAGGCGTCTACAGAAAATAAAGCCGGATCGTCTGTCTTTAAACCAAAAGCCCAGGTCTGAGGATCCCCCTGAAGCAGAGAAATAATAATTCCAACCCGCTGAGCCTCCGTACCTGAGGAGACTGGTCTCAAACGAAAATAAAGTTTACAAGACTCTTTAAAATTAAAAAACTGTTTTCTATCCCCAGAAAAACGGTCAGGCAGATGCATTTTTGGTTCAGGAATGACCCTCGGGGAAGTCCGTAACAGATCTTCCTGTGACCTCACCCGAAGAGACAGATCCTGAACCATCTGAGTAAGCTCTTGAATCTGGCTAACTAGAAGCTGGCCAGGATTTGGCCCGACACCGGTGGGATTCATGAGGCCGACAAATCTCCCAACTGAACAAGGGAAAAAATTAACTCCTGTTTAATTTTAAATTTAGTCTGGCCGGTGATAATGTTATGATTCCCGTACTCCAGACCAGAGGAGATCTTATGGCAGAGGTCTGAGTACTGGAAAGATATACTGGTTGTGGGAGCAGGAGAGCCTAGTAACCCCTGGCGCCCTAACTCCGTTGTCTCGCCCGTGTTATCAGAAATCCCCTGCGAGACTATGGTTGCTTGAGCCCATGGCAGCCGCGTTCGAAGGGCGGATTATGTCTGCCCAACCCCGATGCCCCCTCAGGTCTTAATGGGAGACAAAGGGAAATCCGAGACAGGGTGATAACAAGGGGCCCTCTGACTAAGCAACCAGGCCAGGGGTTACAAGCTAACTAACTAAACCAAAAAGTATGTGCAGACTAGCCGCCAGGGAAAAGGACAACCAAAGATCCACTGATCCGTAACTCCTATCCAGCACCGCTGGATACCAGAGTGGATCAGGGGGAGCGGAATCCTCCGCAAAAGCTCCAGAACACAAAGATACAAAATAATAAACAGTAAGCGGTCAAGCCGCAACACACGGCTACGCCGCGACTCACGAACACCACAGGATGTTAAAGGTGCTCGGTCAGACTCCAGGAACAGATGACAATTTCCGAGTACAGGATCACTGAGGACAGGAACAACCGGATTGAGCAGGACTGGAAACTCTCTGTAACCAACACAGGCAAACAGGAAGCTATCACCGGCGTCTGTGAGAAGTCCAAAGGGTGCTTATAACTGTGAGCTCCCCAATCAGGAGCCAGACTGGGTAATCACAAGTAATGCCGTGCAGCTTGCATGCTGCACGGCCAGCACACCATTATACAATTAGAAAAGACCCAGCAACGGGGAACGCGGCCCGAACGTGGCGTCCCCGTTGCTAGGGTCTGAGCGGCTCCGTGCGCCCGGCGTCTAGCGTTGCCAGGGAGCCGGCGGCTGTACGCGCACGGCGTCCCTGGTTGCTTGGCGCCGGGCCGCACCGACGAGCGGACCCCGGCGCCTAACACAGGGCTGCGATCACTTGTGCAGCCCTGCTATGCTAAAAAAGATTTGTGCAGAACAAGACTAGCCCTGCAGTTACTTACCCTGTGCGATGGATCCAGCGATGAAGGTCCCGAAATTGACGTCAGACAACCGCTCTCCAAACACCTGGACACGCCTGCATTCAGATCTCCACGCCCAGAAAACGGTGAGTATCCGCCCTGAAACGCCTCCTCGTTGTCAATCTTCTTGTGATCGCACTAGTGATCACTTTCTTCTGTCTTCTGGTCGTTGCCCGGTGACGGCTGTCGCTGGGCAACGACGTGTGTGCACCTTGCGGGCACCGCGCATGAACATATCTGACCCGTTCGCACCGCATCGATGAACCGCAGTGTGCAAACGGGTCGCAATGACCCCAAATATTGATGGCGTTGTCCGATATCACAAATCCCCAGGAGAGACTAATTGGGGTAAGCCATTGTGCGATGATGTCTCTCAGTTTCCGTAAGAAGTTGTCGGCGGTGTGCCTCTTACGGAAAGCGGTGATACATAGCATAGCCTGCCTAGGAACGAGTTGGCATTTGTGAGATGCTGCTACTGGTACCGCTGCTGTTGTTGCTGCAGGAGGCATTACATCTACCCAGTGGGCTGTTACAGTCATATAGTCCTTAGTCTGCCCTGTTCCACTTGTCCACATGTCCGTGGTTAAGTGGACAGTGGGTACAACTGCATTTTTTAGGACACCGAGGACACTTTTTCTGATGTCTCTGTACATTCTTGGTATCGCCTGCCTAGTGAAGTGGAACCTAGATGGGATTTGGTACCGGTGACACACTACCTCCATCAATTCTCTAAGTCCCACTGAACTAATGGTGGATACCGGACGCACGTCTAACACCAACTAAACTGTTAAGGCCTCAGTTATCCGGTTTGCAAAAGGATGACTGCTGTCATATTTCATCTTCCTCACAAAGGACTGTTTGACAGTCAATTGCTTAGTTGAAGTAGTACAAGTGGTCTTCCGACTTCCCCTCTGGGATGATGATCAACTCCCAGCAGCGACAACAGCAGCAACAGCAGCAGTAGTAGGCGTACCACTCAAGGATCCTCGGGAGCAATCTCGGCTAGGAGAGGACTCCTCAGTCTTGCCAGTGACATGGCCTTCAGGACTACTGACATTCCTGACTGAGGAGGAAGTTGACATTGAGGGTGTTGGTGGTGTGGCTTGCAGGAGCTTGGGTACAAGAGGAAGAAGGGATTTAGGTGTCAGTGAACTGCTTACACTCTTACCAAAAGTTTCAGAACTTGACACTGACTTCTGATGAATGTGCAGCAGGCAACGTATACGAGAGGATGTTCCTAGGTGGTTAACGTCCTTACCCCTACTTATTACAGATTGACAGAGGCAACACACGGCATGACAACCTGTTGTCCGGATTTGTGGAGAAATAATTCCACACCGAAGAGGTGGCTTTTTTATATTATGCCCAGGCATCACAATGGGCTTATTCATCCCATGGACAACAGGTGTCTCCCTCGGTGCCCGATTTCAACAAACCACATCACCATCAGAATCCTCATCGTCAACTTCCTCCTCAGCACCAGCAAGACCCATATCCTCATCCCGGTGTACTTCAACAGTGACATCTTCAATTTGAATATCAGGAACTGGACTGTGGGTGCTACTTCCAGCACTTGCAGAGGGCATGCAAATGGTGGAAGGAGCCACCTCTTCCCATCCAGTGTTGGGAAGGTCAGGCATCACAACTTGGACTCTACTTGGTTAATTTGTGATATCATTTTAGAACGCACAGTTCTTTGCTGTGCTTTTGCAAAGCTTAACTCTTATCATTTTTCTAGCGGGAGGATGAGGGCTTCCATCGTCGTGTGAAGCTGAACCACTAGTCATGAACATTGGCCCGTGCTTTTGCCGTTCTTTGCCACTCCATGTCGTAAATGGTATATTGGCAAGTTTACCTTTCTCCTCAGACCATTTAAATTTCCTTTTTTGGGTCTTTTTACTGAACTTTGGCTTTTTGGATTTTACATGCCCTCTACTATCACATTGGGCATCGGCCTTGGCAGACGACGTTGATGGCATTTCATCATCTATGTCATGACTAGTGGCAGCAGCTTTAGTACTAGGAGGAAGTGGTTCTTGATCTTTCCCTATTTTATCCTCCTAATTTTTGTTTTCCATTATATTTCTGGAGTTATATAACAATATGCGGTACAGGAGAGCGTACCTCTACACCACACAGGGCAAACCCTGTGAAAATTATTTGGATTAAATATTATATAACCCCTTTGTTTGGAGTAAATAATATACAGCACAGGACAGCACCACTGAACTTATATGGCAGCACCACTGGACTGGATTTATACGGCAGTACCACTGGACTGGATTTATTTGGCATTTTTACTGGATTTATACGCCAGTACCACTGGAATTATACGGCAATATCACTGGAATTATATGGCAGCATCACTGGAATTATTCAGCAGTATCACTGGAATTATACGGCAGTACCACTGGACTTATACGGCAGTACCACTGGACTGGATTTATATGGCAGTATCACTGGATTTATACACCAGTACCACTGGAATTATACGGCAGTACCACTGGAATTATACGTCAGTATCACTGGAATTATACAGCAGTATCACTGGAATTATATGGCAGTGCCACTGGATTTATATGGCAGTACCACTGGACTGGATTTATTCTGTAGTATCACTGGATTTATACGCCAGTAGCACTGGAATTGTGCAGCAGTATCACTTGATTTATACGTCAGTACCACTGGAGTTATACGGCAGTATCACTGGAATTATACGGCAGCATCACTGGAATTATTCAGCAGTATCACTGGAATTATACGGCAGTACCACTGGACTTATACGGCAGTACCACTGGAATTATACGGCAGTACCACTGGAATTATATGGCAGTATCACTGGAATTATACAGCAGTATTACTGGAATTATATGGCAGTATCACTGGAATTATATGGCAGTGCCACTGGATTTATATGGCAGTACCACTGGACTGGATTTATTCTGCAGTATCACTGGATTTATACGCCAGTAGCACTGGAATTATGCAGCAGTATCACTGGAATTATACGGCAGTACCACTGGATTTACTCGGCAGTACCACGGGACTGGATTTATACGGCAGTATCACTGGATTTATACACCAGTATCACTGGAATTATTTGGCAGTATCACTGGAATTATACGGCAGTATCACTGGAATTATACAGCAGTATCACTGGAATTATATGGCAGTATCACTGAAATTATATGGCAGTACCACTGGAATTATACTGCAGTACCTCTGGACTGAATTTATACGGCAGTATCACTGGAATTATACGCCAATACCACTGGGATTATGCAGCAGTACCACTGGAATTATATGGCAGTATCACTGGATTTATATGCCAGTACCACTGGATTTATGCGGCTGTACCACTGGACATATACGTCACTATCACTGGATTTATACGGCAGTACCACTGGACATATATGGCAGTATCACAGGAATTATATGGCAGTATCACTAGAATTATACGGCAGTACCACTGGATTTATATGGCAGTACCACTGGACTGGATTTATATGGCAGTACCACTGGATTTATACGGCAGTACCACTGGAATTATACGGCAGTATCACTGGAATTATACAGCAGTACCACTGGACTCATACAGCAGTACCATTGGACTGGATTTATACGGCAGTATCACTGGAATTATATGACAGTATCACTGGCATTATACAGCAGTACCACTGGAATTATACGGCAGTACCACTGGACTGGATTTATATGCCAGAACCACTGGAATTATACAACAGTATCATTGGATTTATACGCCAGTACCACTGGACATATACGGCAGTATCACTGGATTTATACGGCAGTACCACTGGACATACTGTATATACGGCAATGTCACTGGAATTATATGGCAGTTCCACTGGACATATACGGCAGTACCACTGGACATATACGGCAGTATCACTGGATTTATATGGCAGTACCGCTGGACATATACGGCATTATCACTGGACATATACGGCAGTATCACTGGACATATACCGCAGTACCACTGGACATATACAGCAGCACAGGGACATCACCACTGGACTGATGCAGGACAACACAGCACCACTGTAATGGGCTGGACTTATACAGCGGCACTGGACATATGGCAGCAGAGGACACCACCACTGTGACTGGACTGATGCAGCACAAGACACTAACACTGAACTGATGCAGGACACTGAGGACGGAGAGACGTCCTCTCGCTACACTCTCCAATGCTGGAGTGAAAATGGCGGCTCCTTATATGGAATCCAAACCCCGCCAGAATCCGACAGCGGGATGATGATGTTTTGCCTCGTTCTGGTTTCCAAGTCAGACGGGAAAACCCGAGCCTGACTCGGATCCAGGCTCGGAGTGTGAAGTTGTTGTTTTTTTTTTTTGGGGGGGGGGTTCGGTTCTCAGGGGACCGAACCCGCTCATCTCTTATTTATATATATATATATATATATATATATATATATATATATATATACGAGTCATATTATTATGTCCACCTCCTACATTTGACGTCTGCAGCACGTAGCCCATGAAGTACTTCATGTGTCGTGCGCTGGCTTGGTGAATATACAAGGAGTGTGATAGGCCGCAAGCACACATATCACTCATTCATGTCATGGGTAAAAGGCGATTTATACAAGTTGCTAAAAGAGATGATTATCAGCTTTTGGGCCAAGAGTGGCAGTTTTCCTGATAACAGCGCAGTTTGTGAACTGTTCGCGTGCTGCTGTGGTGAAGGTTTATCGTGACTGGACAAAGGGCACCATTGCGAGGTCAACGTCAGCTACGAGGGTACGTGAGAGCCAACCGACACTCTACAGTGGAGCAGATCCCCGTCATACTGTACCTGTGCCAACCTACCAGCACCTTTTTGTAATGTGACTCGACCATGTATAATATACTATGCTAATATGCTATACAATATTAAACTAACTAAATATCAGTGTAACCAGTCAATATCACCAAAGGCACAATATACTGTAGATTCAGTAATACATTAAATATAAAACACATTATTTTTTAAAGCTTAATCTTTAATTCCCAAACCAGCAGGGAGCAGTGTATCTAGGAGAGTGCTCATTGTGCAGTATGTATATATGTCACCAGCTGAAACAGAAGTGAATCTGTGTAATTTGTATAAATAATTGATATCTTATCAATTTTGTAGTTTACAGACAATAGTTGTTGTTCTCACTATATAAGTAATGATAAATCCTCCATATGATAGAGCGCTCCATCTCCATGGGAAATGAAAAGACCACAATTGCCTCAAGATGTGTAATAACTAGAGATGAGCGGGTTCGGTTCCTCTGAATCCGAACCCGCCCGAACTTCAGGTTTTTTACACGGGTCCGAGCAGGCTCGGATCTTCCCGCCTTGCTCGGCTAACCCGAGCGCGCCCGAACGTCATCATCACGCTGTCGGATTCTCGCGAGGCTCGGATTCTATCGCGAGACTCGGATTCTATATAAGGAGCCGCGCGTCGCCGCCATTTTCACACGTGCATTGAGAGTCATAGGGAGAGGACGTGGCTGGCGTCCTCTCCGTTTAGAGAAGAGAGAGACACAGTATTTTCGGGGAGCATTATTAGGAGGAGTACTACTGTATACTACTATACTACTTGCTGAAGTGATATATAGATTAGATAGTGTGACTGTAAGTGTATTATCTGACTTGTGGGGGAGACACTGACAGTGGGGAGCAGTTAGAGTCTGAGAGCAGGACTCAGGAGTACATATAACGTACAGTGCACACTTTTGCTGCCAGAGTCAGTGCCACACTGCCATTGTTGTGACCACACTGACCACCAGTATAATAATATATTTTGTGATTGTCTGCTTAGGCCTCGGAGTACTAGTTGCAAGTTGCAACGTGACCTGTCCTGAAGTGACCACCAGTTTAATAATCAATCACCACCAGTTTAATATATATATATATATATATATATATATAATTGTATATAATATATATATATATATAATATTGTATACCACCTACCCGTGGTTTTTTTTTTTTTCATTCTTCTTTATACATACTACTATAGTAGCTTACTGTAGCAGTCTGCGGTGCTGTGCTGACCTGACAGTGTCCAGCAGGTCCGTCATCAGTCATTACATAATAAATAAATATAGTACCTGTCCGGCTGCAGTACTAGTGATATTATATTGATTTCATCTCATTATCAATAATTTATCATCCAGTCTAGACTCTATATTAGCAGCAGACACAGTACGTTAGTCCACGGCTGTAGCTACCTCTGTGTCGGCACTCGACAGTCCATCCATAATTGTATACCACCTACCCGTGGTTTTTTTTTTTTCTTTCTTCTTTGTACATACTACTATAGAGTATAGTAGCTTACTGTAGCAGTCTGCGGTGCTGCTGAGCTGACAGTGTCCAGCAGGTCCGTCATCAGTCATCATTACCTAATAAATATATTATCTACCTGTCCGGCTGCAGTACTAGTGATATTATATATACATACATATATATATTGATTTCATCTCATTATCAATCATCCAGTCTATATTAGCAGCAGACAAAGTACGTTAGTCCACGGCTGTAGCTACCTCTGTGTCGGCACTCGGCAGTCCATCCATAATTGTATACCACCTACCCGTGGTTTTTTTTTTTCTTTCTTCTTTGTACATACTACTATAGAGTATAGTAGCTTACTGTAGCAGTCTGCGGTGCTGCTGAGCTGACAGTGTCCAGCAGGTCCGTCATCAGTCATCATTACCTAATAAATATATTATCTACCTGTCCGGCTGCAGTACTAGTGATATTATATATACATACATATATATATTGATTTCATCTCATTATCAATCATCCAGTCTATATTAGCAGCAGACACAGTACGTTAGTCCACGGCTGTAGCTACCTCTGTGTCGGCACTCGGCAGTCCATCCATAAGTATACTAGTATCCATCCATCTCCATTGTTTACCTGAGGTGCCTTTTAGTTGTGCCTATTAAAATATGGAGAACAAAAATGTTGAGGTTCCAAAATTAGGGAAAGATCAAGATCCACTTCCACCTCGTGCTGAAGCTGCTGCCACTAGTCATGGCCGAGACGATGAAATGCCAGCAACGTCGTCTGCCAAGGCCGATGCCCAATGTCATAGTACAGAGCATGTCAAATCCAAAACACCAATTATCAGTAAAAAAAGGACTCCAAAACCTAAAATAAAATTGTCGGAGGAGAAGCGTAAACTTGCCAATATGCCATTTACCACACGGAGTGGCAAGGAACGGCTGAGGCCCTGGCCTATGTTCATGGCTAGTGGTTCAGCTTCACATGAGGATGGAAGCACTCAGCCTCTCGCTAGAAAACTGAAAAGACTCAAGCTGGCAAAAGCACCGCAAAGAACTGTGCGTTCTTCGAAATCCCAAATCCACAAGGAGAGTCCAATTGTGTCGGTTGCGATGCCTGACCTTCCCAACACTGGACGTGAAGAGCATGCGCCTTCCACCATTTGCACGCCCCCTGCAAGTGCTGGAAGGAGCACCCGCAGTCCAGTTCCTGATAGTCAGATTGAAGATGTCAGTGTTGAAGTACACCAGGATGAGGAGGATATGGGTGTTGCTGGCGCTGGGGAGGAAATTGACCAGGAGGATTCTGATGGTGAGGTGGTTTGTTTAAGTCAGGCACCCGGGGAGACACCTGTTGTCCGTGGGAGGAATATGGCCACTGACATGCCTGGTGAAAATACCAAAAAAAATCAGCTCTTCGGTGTGGAAGTATTTCAACAGAAATGCGGACAACAGGTGTCAAGCCGTGTGTTGCCTTTGTCAAGCTGTAATAAGTAGGGGCAAGGACGTTAACCACCTCGGAACATCCTCCCTTATACGTCACCTGCAGCGCATTCATAATAAGTCAGTGACAAGTTCAAAAACTTTGGGTGACAGCGGAAGCAGTCCACTGACCAGTAAATCCCTTCCTCTTGTAACCAAGCTCACGCAAACCACCCCACCAACTCCCTCAGTGTCAATTTCCTCCTTCCCCAGGAATGCCAATAGTCCTGCAGGCCATGTCACTGGCAATTCTGACGATTCCTCTCCTGCCTGGGATTCCTCCGATGCATCCTTGCGTGTAACGCCTACTGCTGCTGGCGCTGCTGTTGTTGCTGCTGGGAGTCGATGGTCATCCCAGAGGGGAAGTCGTAAGACCACTTTTACTACTTCCACCAAGCAATTGACTGTCCAACAGTCCTTTGCGAGGAAGATGAAATATCACAGCAGTCATCCTACTGCAAAGCGGATAACTGAGGCCTTGGCATCCTGGGTGGTGAGAAATGTGGTTCCGGTATCCATCATTACTGCAGAGCCAACTAGAGACTTGTTGGAGGTACTGTGTCCCCGGTACCAAATACCATCTAGGTTCCATTTCTCTAGGCAGGCGATACCGAAAATGTACACAGACCTCAGAAAAAGAGTCACCAGTGTCCTAAAAAATGCAGCTGTACCCAATGTCCACTTAACCACAGACATGTGGACAAGTGGAGCAGGGCAGGGTCAGGACTATATGACTGTGACAGCCCACTGGGTAGATGTATGGACTCCCGCCGCAAGAACAGCAGCGGCGGCACCAGTAGCAGCATCTCGCAAACGCCAACTCTTTCCTAGGCAGGCTACGCTTTGTATCACCGGTTTCCAGAATACGCACACAGCTGAAAACCTCTTACGGCAACTGAGGAAGATCATCGCGGAATGGCTTACCCCAATTGGACTCTCCTGTGGATTTGTGGCATCGGACAACGCCAGCAATATTGTGTGTGCATTAAATATGGGCAAATTCCAGCACGTCCCATGTTTTGCACATACCTTGAATTTGGTGGTGCAGAATTATTTAAAAAACGACAGGGGCGTGCAAGAGATGCTGTCGGTGGCCAGAAGAATTGCGGGACACTTTCGGCGTACAGGCACCACGTACAGAAGACTGGAGCACCACCAAAAACTACTGAACCTGCCCTGCCATCATCTGAAGCAAGAAGTGGTAACGAGGTGGAATTCAACCCTCTATATGCTTCAGAGGTTGGAGGAGCAGCAAAAGGCCATTCAAGCCTATACAATTAAGCACGATATAGGAGGTGGAATGCACCTGTCTCAAGCGCAGTGGAGAATGATTTCAACGTTGTGCAAGGTTCTGATGCCCTTTGAACTTGCCACACGTGAAGTCAGTTCAGACACTGCCAGCCTGAGTCAGGTCATTCCCCTCATCAGGCTTTTGCAGAAGAAGCTGGAGACATTGAAGGAGGAGCTAACACGGAGCGATTCCGCTAGGCATGTGGGACTTGTGGATGGAGCCCTTAATTCGCTTAACAAGGATTCACGGGTGGTCAATCTGTTGAAATCAGAGCACTACATTTTGGCCACCGTGCTCGATCCTAGATTTAAAGCCTACCTTGGATCTCTCTTTCCGGCAGACACAAGTCTGCTGGGGTTGAAAGACCTGCTGGTGAGAAAATTGTCAAGTCAAGCGGAACGCGACCTGTCAACATCTCCTCCTTCACATTCTCCCGCAACTGGGGGTGCGAGGAAAAGGCTCAGAATTCCGAGCCCACCCGCTGGCGGTGATGCAGGGCAGTCTGGAGCGACTGCTGATGCTGACATCTGGTCCGGACTGAAGGACCTCACAACGATTACGGACATGTCGTCTACTGTCACTGCATATGATTCTCTCAACATTGAAAGAATGGTGGAGGATTATATGAGTGACCGCATCCAAGTAGGCACGTCACACAGTCCGTACTTATACTGGCAGGAAAAAGAGGCAATTTGGAGGCCCTTGCACAAACTGGCTTTATTCTACCTAAGTTGCCCTCCCACAAGTGTGTACTCCGAAAGAGTGTTTAGTGCCGCCGCTCACCTTGTCAGCAATCGGCGTACGAGGTTACATCCAGAAAATGTGGAGAAGATGAAGTTCATTAAAATTAATTATAATCAATTCCTCCGTGGAGACATTGACCAGCAGCAATTGCCTCCACAAAGTACACAGGGAGCTGAGATGGTGGATTCCAGTGGGGACGAATTGATAATCTGTGAGGAGGGGGATGTACACGGTGATATATCGGAGGATGATGATGAGTTGGACATCTTGCCTCTGTAGAGCCAGTTTGTGCAAGGAGAGATTAATTGCTTCTTTTTTGGTGGGGGTCCAAACCAACCCGTCATTTCAGTCACAGTCATGTGGCAGACCCTGTCACTGAAATGATGGGTTGGTTAAAGTGTGCATGTCCTGTTTATACAACATAAGGGTGGGTGGGAGGGCCCAAGGACAATTCCATCTTGCACCTCTTTTTTCTTTAATTTTTCTTTGCGTCATGTGCTGTTTGGGGAGGGTTTTTTGGAAGGGACATCCTGCGTGACACTGCAGTGCCACTCCTAGATGGGCCCGGTGTTTGTGTCGGCCACTAGGGTCGCTTATCTTACTCACACAGCTACCTCATTGCGCCTCTTTTTTTCTTTGCGTCATGTGCTGTTTGGGGAGGGTTTTTTGGAAGGGACATCCTGCGTGACACTGCAGTGCCACTCCTAGATGGGCCCGGTGTTTGTGTCGGCCACTAGGGTCGCTTATCTTACTCACACAGCTACCTCATTGCGCCTCTTTTTTTCTTTGCGTCATGTGCTGTTTGGGGAGGGTTTTTTGGAAGGGACATCCTGCGTGACACTGCAGTGCCACTCCTAGATGGGCCCGGTGTTTGTGTCGGCCACTAGGGTCGCTTATCTTACTCACACAGCTACCTCATTGCGCCTCTTTTTTTCTTTGCGTCATGTGCTGTTTGGGGAGGGTTTTTTGGAAGGGACATCCTGCGTGACACTGCAGTGACACTCCTAGATGGGCCCGGTGTTTGTGTCGGCCACTAGGGTCGCTTATCTTACTCACACAGCTACCTCATTGCGCCTCTTTTTTTCTTTGCGTCATGCGCTGTTTGGGGAGGGTTTTTTGGAAGGGACATCCTGCGTGACACTGCAGTGACACTCCTAGATGGGCCCGGTGTTTGTGTCGGCCACTAGGGTCGCTTATCTTACTCACACAGCTACCTCATTGCGCCTCTTTTTTTCATTGCGTCATGTGCTGTTTGGGGAGGGTTTTTTGGAAGGGACATCCTGCGTGACACTGCAGTGACACTCCTAGATGGGCCCGGTGTTTGTGTCGGCCACTAGGGTCGCTTATCTTACTCACACAGCTACCTCATTGCGCCTCTTTTTTTCTTTGCGTCATGTGCTGTTTGGGGAGGGTTTTTTGGAAGGGACATCCTGCGTGACACTGCAGTGCCACTCCTAGATGGGCCCGGTGTTTGTGTCGGCCACTAGGGTCGCTTATCTTACTCACACAGCTACCTCATTGCGCCTCTTTTTTTCTTTGCGTCATGTGCTGTTTGGGGAGGGTTTTTTGGAAGGGACATCCTGCGTGACACTGCAGTGCCACTCCTAGATGGGCCCGGTGTTTGTGTCGGCCACTAGGGTCGCTTATCTTACTCACACAGCTACCTCATTGCGCCTCTTTTTTTCATTGCGTCATGTGCTGTTTGGGGAGGGTTTTTTGGAAGGGACATCCTGCGTGACACTGCAGTGACACTCCTAGATGGGCCCGGTGTTTGTGTCGGCCACTAGGGTCGCTTATCTTACTCACACAGCTACCTCATTGCGCCTCTTTTTTTCTTTGCGTCATGTGCTGTTTGGGGAGGGTTTTTTGGAAGGGACATCCTGCGTGACACTGCAGTGACACTCCTAGATGGGCCCGGTGTTTGTGTCGGCCACTAGGGTCGCTTATCTTACTCACACAGCTACCTCATTGCGCCTCTTTTTTTCTTTGCGTCATGTGCTGTTTGGGGAGGGTTTTTTGGAAGGGACATCCTGCGTGACACTGCAGTGACACTCCTAGATGGGCCCGGTGTTTGTGTCGGCCACTAGGGTCGCTTAGCTTAGTCATCCAGCGACCTAGGTGCAAATTTTAGGACTAAAAATAATATTGTGAGGTGTGAGGTATTCAGAATAGACTGAAAATGAGTGGAAATTATGGTTTTTGAGGTTAATAATACTTTGGGATCAAAATGACCCCCAAATTCTATGATTTAAGCTGTTTTTTAGTGTTTTTTGAAAAAAACACCCGAATCCAAAACACACCCGAATCCGACAAAAAAAAATTCGGTGAGGTTTTGCCAAAACGCGGTCGAACCCAAAACACGGCCGCGGAAGCGAACCCAAAACCAAAACACAAAACCCGAAAAATTTCCGGCGCTCATCTCTAGTAATAACTCTTCATGAAAGGTGTATTTATTACAATACAAACAAAAAAAAAGTCATAGACAGGATAAAACCAATTGCACTTCTCTGGAGTAAAAAAACTTGGCATGGAATCACAGCGTCTTATCATAAGCAGAAGTGACATCACGGATGAGGTGTACCAGGAAGCAGTGCCCCTCAGGAATTGCTATCCAACACATTTATAGATATATAGGCCCTCATTCCGAGTTGTTCGTTCGCTAGCTGCTTTTAGCAGCATTGCACACGCTAAGCGGCCGCCTACTGGGAGTGTATCTTAGCATAGCAGAATTGCGAACGAAAGATTACCAGAATTGCGAATAGAAATTTCTTAGCAGTTTCTGAGTAGCTCGAGACTTACTCCTACACTGCGATCAGTTCAGTCAGTTTCGTTCCTGGTTTGACGTCACAATCACACCCTGCGTTCGCCCAGACACTCCCCCGTTTCTTCAGACACTCCCGAGTTTTCCCAGAAACGCAAGCGTTTTTTCGCACACACCCATAAAACGGCCAGTTTCCGCCCAGAAACACCCACTTCCTGTCAATCACACTCCGATCACCAGAACGATTAAATTTCTTCGTTAAGCCGCGAGTATAATACCAAACTTTTTAGCAAATTTACTTGGCGCAGGTGCACTGCGAACATTGCGCATGTGCAGTTTGCGACTAATCGCTCCGTTGCGAAAAAAACTAACGAGCGAACAACTCGGAATAAGGGCCATAGACTCTAAAGAGAGAGCGAGAGAGAGAGAGAGAGAGAGAGAGAGAGTGAGAGCGCTCTAATGTTTATCAACCAAGTTATATAAAACATAAAAGCAAGATAATGGAAGATGCAAATGTAATAGGAGGCTGTACTTGGAAGCAAGTGCGAGGATGGTCCAATAAGTCAGGTAACAAGACCTCTCATGTTTAATATTCTCTGTTTCATTCTAATTGCCCACCAAGCCAGAGCAGGTACACCACTGCTTCACCTTACGGCCATTAGACTTCGCCTCATATCAGTCATAGGTGCAGAATAGGGAGGCCAATCCCGGGCTGTTTTTTAAATCCCGGGATTCGGGATTGAAAAATGCTCAATCCCGGGATTCCCGGGATCCCGGGATTGCAGTAGGCATCAGTGAAGAAGTGTGTAGGGAGCAGCACTGGAGGGTAGGTAGCGGTGCGGGAGGGTTTAGGTTGCAGCGCGGAAGGGAGGGAGGGTGTAGGTAGCGGTGCTGGAGGGTGTAGGTAGCTGGGCGGGAGGATGCAGGTAGCGGTGCGGGAGGGTATAGGTAGCTGGGCAGGAGGATGTAGGTAGCGGTGCGGGAGGGTGTAGGTAGCTGGGTGGGAGGATGTAGGTAGCAGTGCGGGAGGGTGTAGGTAGCTGGGCGGGAGGATGTAGGTAGCGGTGCGGGAGGGTGTAGGTAGCTGGGCGTGAGGATGTAGGTAGCGGTGCGGGAGGGTGTAAGTAGCTGGGCGGGAGGATGTAGGTAGCGGTGCGGGAGGGTGTAGGTAGCTGGGCGGGAGGATGTAGGTAGCGGTGCGGGAGGGTGTAGGTAGCTGGGCGGGAGGATGTAAGTAGCGGTGCGGGAGGGTGTAGGTAGCGGGGAGGGTTGGTAGCGGCACGGGAGGGAGGCTGGGTGTAAGTAATATCACTTACTATTAGGTGGGCAGCAGCCATGGACACACTGAACGCGGCGGCATTTCAAATGAAGCGCCGGCCGCCAGCCAACCAGAGCTGGCGGACCGGCAGCCAATCAAGGAAGCGGCCGCAGCAGTCACTCCTGATTGGCTGCCGCTGCTGCGGCAGCTTCCCTGATTGGCTGCCGGTCCACCAGCTCTGATTGGCTGGCGGCCGGCGCCACATTTGAAGTGCCGCCGCGTTCAGCATTTGTCTATGGCTGCCGCCCGCCTAATTGTAAGTATTACTTACACACCCTCCCTCCCGCACATGCGCAGTGTAATCCCGTGAATCCCGGGATTGGGTGCTCCAATCCCGGGATTCAAATCCCGGCATTTTTAGGCTCAAATCCCGGGATCCCGCCGATCCCGATCCCGGGATTGGCCTCCCTAGTGCAGATTCAATTGTTTTGGGCATCTAAAATTCCAGTCTAAACAGTACTTTTTAGACGTCCAAACCGTTGTCACAATTGAATTGTGTTATGTACATCACACATGTCATGCCAAAACAGACTGGGTTTAGCCATCTAAAATGGCTAAACCCATCTAACCTCCCTGGTTTGGGCGTCCACACTCCCCAGTTTCAACAAATTTTTGCTTACACTTCTGGAGGCTGCGAAAAAAATGTGTCCACCCCGGCCGCTGAGTGCTCAAACAGCAGAACAATTGGATTGCTGCCATTGGGCGTCCTCTAGTGGCGGCACAGCAATAACAACTGAATTGGCCCCACACTGTCTCAACATCAGCTATAAGATGGCGAGGCTGACAGAAGCATGGTCAAACATTGAGGTGCGTAGTGTGACCACATGTCTGCGTCTAAGGGGCAATTCAATAGCAGAAATTCATTGCCAACTTGTCGAGAAGTATGGTGATAATGTAAATAGAAACAGATTTGGGTTTGGCGCACTGCCTTTGATAATGGCAGCACAGACATTAAAAATGAGCAGCGATCCAACCTGCCAAGCACGTCCACCACAGATGACAATTTGTGCCGCAATGAAGGCCTGATTCAGGAGGACAGACACATTTCAGTTACTGATATTGCTGACGAATTGACCATCTCAGTGAATACTCATGAGCTTCCAGCGCTGCACACTGATTTCTTCTATGCCGGGATAGATGCCTTGGTGTACCATTGGAACAAATACTTAGACAAGTATGGGGACTATGGGGGTCATTCCGAGTTTATCGCTAGCTAAAAATGTTTGCTGCACTGCGATTAAGTAAAAATCCGGCACTTCTGTGCATGCGTATGCGCACGTGCGACGTACTTTCACGATGGTGATTTATTTTTACACAAGGTCTAGTGAAGCTTTTCAGTCGCAATGGCCGCAGCAGAGTGATTGACATGAAGTGGGCGTTTCTGGGTGTCAACTGACCGTTTTCAGGGAGTGATCGAAAAAACGCAGACGTGCCAGGAAAAACGCATGTGTGGGTGGGCGAATGCAGGGCGTGTTTGTAACGTCAAATCCGGAACTGAATGATCTGAAATGATAGCAAGCGCTGAGTAGGTCTGAAGCTACTTTTTTTGTAGCCGTTCTGCGATCCTTTCGTTCGCACTTCTGCTAAGCTAAGATACACTCCCAGAGGGCGGCGGCATAGCGTTTGCACGGCTGCTAAAAACTGCTAGCGAGCGAACAACTCGGAATGACCACCTATGTGGAAAAATTATCTGTACCAAGGCCTTACAATTAATTATATGTATACAGATGTGTCCAAATTCACCTTTCCCCAATTTAGCAATATGGCCAAACTAGCCAAGCAATCTAGGAGGTAATTCAGACTGGACTGCACAGCCTGAATCCCTTTGTGGAGTTTGACTGCCCACCTCGGGAGCCCAGTGAGATGCTAACAACAGAGGCGGTCGCAGGGCGGGAGGGGGCGGGAGGGGGCGTGCCAACGGCGTTAGAACTTCGTTGGCGGAGCGCGGTCCAGACAATGCAGGTGTGTCTGGACCGTTTCGGGGGTGGGCCATGGTGGCTGTGTGACGTCACACGCAGCCACTGCGACCCGGGACGTGGTGGGTAGCCCCCTGCTAGCGCAGCTAGGCTGCACAGGCAGGGAGCTACTCGCTGGGTGCAAAAGCATCGCCACTGTGCAATGCTTTTGCGCACTTGCGCGGGGGAAGGTAGTGCCTGACATGCGTGGCGGACTAGCCCTGTGCTGGGCGACCCCCGCATGTCAGAGAAACTGATCGTAGATGTGCTAAATTTAGGGTTAACTAATTAGGGTTTCCGGTCACTTTACAAAGAAAACGACACAATTTAAAAAAAAAAACAATTTCTGCCTTTTCCCATGTCGATCTAAGAACCGTGTCAGTCTATTTCAAGTGTTGACCTAGTCACTGTCGACCAATAGTGACCAACCTAATGACTGTCAACCTAGTCACTGTCGACCCAACGATCCACACCCCCTCCCTAGGTTGTGTTTGTCTTTCCCTGGACTGTATGTAAGTAGTCAGATTTATATGCAGCTGGACTTGCAATAAACATTTGATTAGCCCAATATTTAGGAAAGAGTGGTTCACTTTATGGCATACATGTCAGGTAAGGATGCTCTGCATAGAGTCTCAACATTAATGTGGGGATCCCCATCTGCTGTTACCCATGTGCCAATTGGCAGTGAATGGCTTCCACATGTTAACTGACAGAGGCTTGTCTGCAGTGGTGCAAGTATGCAGGTATGCTCGGGTACAGAGTACCCTTAAGAATTTGGCAGCAGGTACGCAGTGACTGCCATTACCGCAATTATAATGCGCTGCCAGCAACAAGACTATGGTGTTCAGCAGCATGACGGTGCCTCACACTTTTGTTATGGCTACAGGGAGCACAACGGTGACGTCATGAGATCACATCACGTTTCCTTTCCTGGTGGCCGCAGCTGGCAAGAAGAGAGGGGACTGGGCTGGGTGCCCTTTTCCGCAGTGTCCAGCTGTTTCCCTTCACTCAGCTCAAGTGATGCATCGACACTGAGTGGCTTTTGTTCTTCACAGGCTGGGCTGTTGGGCAGGTCTCTAGCTTCACTGTTTGGGGTAATTAATTTTTTAATATAATGTGGACACTAATATATATTTCTATTATTATGGAGGCATTACTATATAATTCTGCAGCAGGTTACACTTTCCACAGGGAAACATCCGGGGTGTAGAGTGGTTCTTGATCCAGAGGCACCAACAGGCTAAAGCTTTAGGCTGTCCCAGGATGCATTGGAGCCTCCTCTATAACCCCACCTCCAGGTACTGTGAGCTCAGTTTCATTTGGTGTCTGCAGCAGGTCACTTAACAGGTGGGCAGCCCTGAAAAAGCTTTTTCTGACAGAAAATTTCTTAAAAACTGGGCTGTCAGCGCTGTATGTCATGGTGACACTTCAGTGCTTACAGTTCCATCAACTCCCAAGCGACGTTGCATACTCCCGCGGCTCAGTTCCTGGGTACTTGCGGTGGAGACACTACGGCTATAGGCACATGGTCGCAGATGCTCTCCTGGTTCGCGTGGCTGCTACGAGGAGGAGGTAAGGAGGTCACCCAGACGGGACCCGCCATTAAATCACGTTCCATCTGCGACCTAGGGAGACGGGTCATGGCGCTGGCGTGGACACTGTCACCGAGCAGGGACCCCACTAGACCACCGGTGCGTATTGAGTACAGGTCGGGTGTACTAACACCCCATTTAATAAGCCTCACAGTACCTGGGTGGAAGTCCAGCATAGGAGAGTGGCACTTGACCTGTAGCCCCTCCCCCAGCCCAGGGTGCCATCTACTGTAGATTTACCTGCCCTGGAGCTGCCTCACACTCTCCCTCACTCCCTGACTGAGAGGCTGGGCGACATCTTATAAGCATAGTTGCGGCTAGTCTCTGGGACTCCAAGGCAAGGTCTATCTTGTAAAGCCGCCTGTATACAGCGTTGTGACTTTACAAACACTTGAGTATTCTACATATCTTTATACAGACAGTGCTAGTTAAGAAAAAGTGTACCTACTACAGGATATATTATATGAGTATTCTGATATATACCTCTGGTCTAGGACGGTGCTGTGTTTTTTTTATATATATATATATATATATATATATATATATATATAAACTAGTCCAGTGCAGTTTTATAGTCATTATAATTATCTGCATTGCCTGTGACTGTGTGTGCCTGTATCTGCTGTGTGGGTTCACTTTTCAGTGTTTCCCAGATATATCTATATCTCAGTCACATACTAACGGATTTCGCAGGTATCGTACTCTGTCTAGCTTTATCGTACTGATTCACTCTGTTGTTGCATTAGTGTACAATGTCTAACAAGAAGGGCAGTATGTCTGTGGAAGCTCCTGCATCATGTAGAGCATGCGCCAAAGATTTACCAGATGGGGAAGCTGTGTATGAGATGGTCTGTGTACTTTGTTTCATACATCTCCCAGTCAGTCCGCAGCTCCTGTAACCAATCAGGAGCCACCCTGGGCTGTGTTCACAAACCTACTGGGTACTCTGGTGGAATGCCTTACGCCCCCTATGGGACCACCTCTGCCATTACAGCAATGAATTGTCCCTATGGTTAATCCGCCTTGGGCGGAAAATTTGTCTAACCAGTTGCAGCAATTAAATCATTCCTTGGTCAGACAAACGTTTACTCCCAGTCACTCTCGTGTCTCTGGGTCATCTAAGCGGGCTGCTTCCTCCTCACAATCCACAAATCTCTCAGATGTTTCATCTGAAGAGTAGGGGGAGCATACTGTCCTGTCAGACACTGAATCAGGTGTTTCTGACGAGGATTCTCCATTGCAAATTGATGTCCCTGCCCTTGTGGTTGCTATTAAGCAGATCCTACAAATCACTGATGATGAGGATTCCACTACTGTGGCTAAGAAAACTGATATGTTTAAACGGCAGAAAGTGGTAAAAAATGTATTACCCCATTCTGACCATTTAGTGGACATCAGGCAGAAGCCCTTGTCTAATCCAGGGAAGAAATTCCCTTTGTCCAAATGGGCCTTGGCTCACTATCCTCTTCATGCAGAGTAATGTAACAAGTGGGAAAATTCACATGTCACTCGCCTAGTGGTGTTGTCCACTCTGCCTGTCACCGCTGTCACTACACTGAAGGAACAGACAGATAAGCATGTGGAGGGATGCCTGAAATCTAATTACTCCATTACAGGTGCTGTACATAGACCCAATATTGTGGCCTATTGGGCTGCAAAAGGAATTGAAGCATGGGTTCAGGCATTAGAGGAAGAGCTGCCCGAGGAGGATATATCTGATAATGCCAGACAATACCTGTCTCACATTACCACCACCACCTATTACATTCAGGAGGCGTCCTCTGAGGCAGGTGTGTTGGCAGCCAAGGCATCATCTACGTCTGTCCTGGGTCGCCGTATTCTGTAGTTGAGGTCATGGAAGGAGGATCTATACTCCAAAAAGACCTTGGAGGTACTTCCCTTCACTGGGGACATTTTGTTTGGGGAAGACCTGAATGAAATTGTGTCTGAATTAGCAGCCGCTAAGACTGCTTTTCTCCCAAATACTAATATTTCTGCACAGAAGACAAAAGGTACCACCTTTCTTTCCTTTCGGTCTCAAGGGAAATCAAAAGGTCAGGCATGCCCGAGATAATCTCATGCTCTCAAAACCACCAAGCCCAAGGCAAAATAGTCCTGGGTGGCACGTCAGCCTGCTTCTAAACAAGACAAGCCTGCCGCATGACGGGGTGGGCCTCTCCCTGGGGGACCCCAGGGTGGGAGGCTGACTTCTGCAGTTCACCCAGGTCTGGTTAAAGACCACTTCAGATGCATGGGTGCGGGAAGTTGTCTCTCACGGGTACACAGTTTCCTTCAAGAGACGTCCCCCTCGCCAGTATTGCACCACGGTTATCCCTTCGGATCCATTAAAGGCGCAAGCTCTGGAAAAGGTTGTGGGTTTCCTCCTGAATACAGGAGTGGTAGTGACGGTTCCTCTGGCCCAGAGAGGCAGAGGTTACTACTCGACTCTGTTTCTAGTTCCAAAACCCAATGGGTCTTTCCAGCCTACACTCAACCTCAAATCACTGAACAAGTTCCATAGGGAAACACTGCGCTCGATTGTACTGGCTATGGAACCCGGAGACTATATGGTATCCCTGGATATACAGGATGCGTATCTGCATATACCTATTGCCATTTCGCATCAGCAGTATCTGCAGTTTGCTATTGGCAACCTCCACTATCAATTCCAGGCCCTGTCATTTGGACTGGCTACGGCTCCTCAGATCTTCACCACGGTCATGGCCGTAATGACGGCCTATCTCCATTGCCAGGGAGTCAGGATCCTGCCGTATCTGGATGACTTGCTGATTCTGACAAACCCCCACAATGTCCTCCTCAGTCATCTGCAACTGACGGTAAGCTTCCCACAAGCCTCGCTGGTTCCAGCTCAGAGCATGGTGCACCTGGAGGCACTCCTGGACACACATAGTCAACAACTGTTTCTGTCTCCAGAAAAGTCCTGAGACTTCAAGACAAGATAAGATGCTTCCTTTGTCACCCCAGAGTGTTGATAAACTCGGCAATGCAAGTACTTGGCCTGATGGTGTCGGCATTCGACATGATAGAGTACGCTCAATTTCATTCTCGCCCTCTGCAGAGGTTAATCCTTTCCAAGTGGGATGGCCTACAGCATCGGATCAGATATCACATGATCACTTTGACTCCAGAGGTTCGTCTGTCGCTGACCTGGTGGCTACAGGTCCAGCAATTGAGCAGGGGCCGTCCCTTCTGGATCCGCGACTGGATCCTACTGACAACAGACGCCAGTCTGAGGGGATGGGGTGTAGTGTTGGAGCAACACTCTTTTCAGGGTCGCTGGACCAAGGAGGAGTCACTCCTCCCAATAAACATTCTGGAGTTGCGGGCGGTGTTCAATGCATTGACTTTCACCCTGCCTCTGGTACAGAACAGGCCTGTTCAAGTACGGTCAGACAAGTGACATACATAAATCATCAAGGCGGCACTTGAAGACAAGTGGCATACATAAACCATCAAGGCGGCACTTGAAGCCGCATGACTATGATGGAAGTGTCAAAAATCCTTTGTTGGGTGGAGCGCCATCTGCCAGCAATATCGGCAGTGTTCATTCCAAGCATCCTAAACTGGGAACAGAAAATACCTAGTGGCAGGTTGATGTATATTAAATGTTGTTTACTAAAATACCGTCATCTCCTAAACATAAAATTGTTAATTAAACAGTTCTATTTCGTCTGACCCCAGAAGCCTGTCTGTACCAACTTCAAGATAAAACAATATTGTATATTGTACTAAACTGGGAAGCAGACTTCCTCAGTCACCAGGACGTGCACGCCAGAGAGTGGAGTCTTCATCCAGAAGTTTTTCAACTCCTAGTGGACAAGTGAGGCCTACCAGACGTAGACCTGATGGTGTCTCAACACAATCACAAGGTTCCGGTCTTCGGATCAAGGACAAGGGATCCTCAAGCAGCGTTCGTGGACGCACTGGCAATTCCATGGAACTTTCAGCTGCCCTACGTGTTCCCTCCAGTGTCAATCCTGCCCAGGGTCCTGCGGAAGTTCAAACAAGAAGGAGGATTTCTACTTCTAGTCACTCCAGCATGGCCCAGACGGCATTATTTCTCAGACCTGCAGGGTCTATCAATAGAGCGCCCTCTTCTACTTCCTCAGCGCCCAGACCTCCTCGTACAGGGCCCTTGTCTTTATCTGGACCTGGCCAGGCTGGCTTTGATGGCGTAGCTCTTGATGCATCACTCCTGAGAGACAAAGGATTCTCTGAGATGGCCATCCAAACTATTTTAAAAGCCTTTAAGCCGAATTCAGCTCAGATTTATTACAGAGTCTGGAATTCTTACTTCACCTGGTGTGCTGATAAGAATTATGATGCATATAGATTCAGAACTTCCAGAATTCTGGCTTTTCTGCAAAGAGGCCTGGACTTAGGCCTTCGTCTGGCCTCCCTCAAGGTTCACATATCTGCCTTGTCGGTATGGTTTCAGAGAAAGACTGCGCCTATACCTGACATTCATACATTCACTCACTCAGGGGTCTTACGGATTCAGCCTCCCTATGTCCCTAGGTGGCTCCATGGGATCTGTCTGTTGTCCTGAATGCCCTGACGGTGGACCTTAAGTGGCTCACGGCCAAGGTCTTGTTTTTACTGGCTATTGCCTCTAATAGAAGGGTGTCGGACTTAGGCGCATTGTCCTGTCGTCCACCCTTTCTAATGTTTCATCGTGACTGGGCAGTTCTTAGAACTCGCCCAGGTTATTTACCTAAGGTGGTGTCAACTTTTCATCTTAACCAAGAGATTATGGTTCCAGCCTTTATCTTTTCTGATTTGTCCTCCAAAGAGCGGTCTTTGGATGTGGTACGGGCTCTCCGTATATATGTGGAGAGGACTGCCTCTATCAGGAGGTCAGACTCGCTTTTTATCTTGTTTGGTTTTCACAAACGTGGCTGGCCTGCGAATAAGCAAACTTTGGCCAGATGGATTAGAACCGTGATTGCACAAGCTTATTCACAGGCTGGTCTCCCAGCTCCTGCTGCTATTAATGCCCATTCTACTCGGTCTGTTAGACCTTCTTGGTCAGCTCGCCATGGCGCGTTCGCAGAACTATTGTGCAAGGTGGCTACATGATCCTCTGTGAACATGTTTATTAGGTATTATGCCTTTGATACTTCAGCCTCCCAGGATGCTCCCTTTGGATGCTGAGTTCTCATACCCGCTAAGGCACATCCCCTCCATGGAGGAACTGCTTTAGGACATCTCCGATGTTTCCCTGTGGAAACCAATGTAACCTGCTGCAGAAAAGGAGAGTTATGGTAGACTTACCATTATTAACTCTCCTTCTGCGAGGTACATTGGGTTCCACAGGGCGCCCATCCTGACGCACCTAACTTCTATGGATTTCTATGGCATTAGCCGCTGGTCCCTTCTCTTGTCTTGAGAATGTGGTTCTATGTGACTAACATCTAGCCTCTCTCTTACCTGCTCCTGCATTGGACTGGTTAATGAAACTGAGCTCACAGTGCCTGTAGGCGGGTTATAGAGGAGGCCCCAATGCATCCTGGGACAGTCTAAAGCTTAAGCCTGTTGGTGCCTCTGGATCAAGATCCAATCTACACCCCCGATGTTTTCCTATCGAACCCAGTGTACCTCGCAGAAAGAGAGTCAACAATGGTATGTCTACCATAACTCTCCTTGTAATGTTGACACTGCTATATATGTCTGTTATTATAGGGCATTGCTATATATTTATTTTGTAATATAGGACACTAATATGTATATTATTATGGGGCATTACTATTTATTTATATTGTAATGTGGGATACTAATATATATTTTTATTATACCGGGGGCACTACTACAGTATGTATTCCTGTTATAATGGGGGCATTACTATGTATTTTTATTAAATTGGGGGTATTACAATATATTTCTATTATACTGGGGTTATTACTATGTACTTCTATTATACTGGAGGTAGTACTATATATTTCTAGACTTGCCTCCAGAGTGCAAAGAAAAGGGACTGTGCTGTGTGGCCACATCCCTAGTGTAATGTAGCCACTCCCCCTAGTGTCATGTGGTCATGTCCCCTCATGACACATGACCACGCCCAGTTTTTGGCACACTCTGTACCACTAAAAAACTATTTCTACTTGCACCACTGCTTGTCTGTGGAGATATGAGCAGAATAAGCTTACTGTGGGGGTCATTCATACCTGATCGCTGGTCAGCGATTTTTGCAGCCCTGTGATCGGATAGTCGCCACCTACAGGGGGAGTGTATTTTAGTTGTGCAAGTGTAAAATCGCATGTGTAGCAGAGCTGCACAAACTAATGTTGTGCAATCTCTGCGCAGCACAGGACTTACTCAGCCACTGCGATCAATTCAGCCTATCCGGGACTGGATTTGACGTCAGACACCCTCCCTTCCAATGCTTGGAGACGCCTGCGTTTTTCAGACACTCCTTGAAAACGGTCAGTTGCCACCCACAAATCTCCTCTTCCTGTCAATCTCCATGCAATCGCCGTTGCATTCAGAATTTTAGCACCATCCCATCGCTGACTGACGATTCCCGCTGCTGCGGTCTGTCGTGCCTGCGCATTGAGGTGCATATGCATGCGCAGTTCAGATCAGATCGCAGGCTGTGAGAAAACGCAGCCTAGCGATCAGATCTCAATCGGCCCCTGTGATAGGAGGAAAAACGCACAAAGCAAGCTGCTCTTTAGCACATGAAGCTACTAACGCAAGATGTATTACTATATGCCTAACTGTAAAGATATGCTGCACTCTCCTTTTTTCTAGAGATGTGCGCTGGACCTTTTTTGTTGGTTTTGGATTTGTGACTGATTTTGTGACTGGTTTTGGATTTGGATTTATTTTTCAAAAATTGACAAAAAAAAGCTAAAATTACATAATTTGGACCTTCTTTTGTTCCTAGAGTATTTTTTAACTACAATAACACTAATTTCCAGTCATTACCACCTAATTTTGACCACCTCACAATATTGTTTTCACCAATATTGGCCAATGGTTGCAGCGAGCTGGCTGTTACTAAGCGACAGAGCAGTGGCACAAACACATGGCACATCACATTGGCACACACTGCATGGATCACAGGATTTATAGATGCACGTGAACAAAGTGCACTAGAGTAAAGCATAACAACCAGTACAAACAATTGATTTTTCGGGTTTTGTGTTTTGGTTTTGGATTCGGTTCCGCGGCCGTGTTTTGGATTCGGACGCATTTTGGCAAAACCTCCCTGAAATTTTTTTGTCGGATTTGGGTAAGTTTTGGATTTGGGTGTTTTTTTTCAAAAACCCCTCAAAAACAGCTTAAATCGTAGAATTTGGGGTAATTTTGATCCCATAGTATTATTAACCTCAATAACCATAATTTCCACTCATTTCCAGTCTATTCTGAACACCTCACAATATTATTTTTAGTCCTAAAAATTTGCACCGAGGTCGTTGGATGACTACGCTAAGCGACCCAAGTGGCCGGCACAAACACCTGGCCCATCTAGGAGTGGCACTGCAGTGTTAGACAGGATGGCACTTAAAAAAAAATAGTCCCCAAACATCACATGATGCAGAGATAAATAAAAAAAAAAAGAGGTGCAAGATGGAATTGTCCTTGGGCCCTCTCACCCACCCTTATGTTGTATAAACAGGACATGCACACTTTAACAAACCCATCATTTCAGTGACAGGGTCTGCCACACGACTGTGACTGAAATGACTGGATGGTTTTGGGCCCCACCAAAAAAAGAAGCAATCAATGGGGTAAATTTACTAACATTCGTATTTTCCCGTTTCAGGTCAGAGAAGCGTAAACTTGCCAATATGCCATTTACGACACGGAGTGGCAAGGAACGGCTGAGGCCCTGGCCTATGTTCATGGCTAGTGGTTCAGCTTTACATGAGGATGGAAGCACTCATCCTCTCGCTAGAAAAATGAAAAGACTTAAGCTGGCAAAAGCACAGCAAAGAACTGTGCGTTCTTCTAAATCACAAATCCCCAAGGAGAGTCCAATTGTTTCGGCTGCGATGCCTGACCTTCCCAACACTGGACGGGAAGAGGTGGCGCCTTCCAGCATTTGCACGCCCCCTGCAAGTGCTGGAAGGAGCACCCGCAGTCCAGTTCCTGATAGTCAAACTGAAGATGTCACTGTTGAAGTACACCAGGATGAGGCTATGGGTGCTGCTGGCGCTGAGGAGGAAATTGACAAGGAGGATTCTGATGGTGAGGTGGTTTGTTTAAGTCAGGAACCCGGGGAGACACCTGTTGTCCGTGGGACGAATATGGCCATTGACATGCCTGGTCAAATTACAAAAAAAATCACCTCTTCGGTGTGGAATTATTTTAACACAAATGCGGACAACAGGTGTCAAGCCGTGTGTTGCTTTTGTCAAGCTGTAATAAGTAGGGGCAAGGACGTTAACCACCTCGGAACATCCTCCCTTATACGTCACCTGCAGCGCATTCATCATAAGTCAGTGACAAGTTCAAAAACTTTGGATGACAGAGGAAGCAGTCCACTGACCACTAAATCCCTTCCTCTTGTAACCAAGCTCCTGCAAACCACACCACCAGCTCCCTCAGTGTTAATTTCCTCCTTACACAGGAAAGCCAATAGTCCTGCAGGCCATGTCATTGGCAAGTCTGACGAGTCCTCTCCTGCCTGGGATTCCTCCGATGCATCCTTGAGTGTAACGCCTACTGCTGCTGGCGCTGCTGTTGTTGCTGCTGGGAGTCAATCGTCATCCCAGAGGTGAAGTCGGAAGACCACTTGTACTACTTCCAGTAAGCAATTGACTGTCCAACAGTCCTTTGCGAGGAAGATGAAATATCACAGCAGTCATCCTGCTGCAAAGCGGATAACTGAGGCCTTGGCATCCTGGGCGGTGAGAAAAGTGTTTCCGTTATCCACCGTTAATTCACAGGCAACTACAGACTTGATTGAGATACTGTGTCCCCGGTACCAAATACCATCTAGGTTCCATTTCTCTAGGCAGGCGATACCGAAAATGTACACAGACCTCAGAAAAAGAGTCACCAGTGTCCTAAAAAATGCAGTTGTACCCAATGTCCACTTAACCACGGACATGTGGACAAGTGGAGCAGAGCAGACTCAGGACTATATGACTGTGACAGCCCATTGGGTAGATGTATTGCCTCCCGCAGCAAGAACAGCAGCGGCGGCACCAGTAGCAGCATCTCGCAAACGCCAACTCGTTCCTAGGCAGGCTACGCTTTGTATCACCGCTTTCCAGAAGAGGCACACAGCTGACAACCTCTTACGGAAACTGAGGAACATCATCGCAGAATGGCTTACCCCAAATGGACTCTCCTGGGGATTAGTGACATCGGACAATGCCAGCATATTGTGCATGCATTACATCTGGGCAAATTCCAGCACGTCCCACGTTTTGCACATACATTGAATTTGGTGGTGCAGAATTATTTAAAAAACGACAGGGGTGTGCAAGAGATGCTGTCGGTGGCCCGAAGAATTGCGGGCCACTTTCGGCATTCAGCCACCGCGTGCCGAAGACTGGAGCACCAGCAAACAGTCCTGAACCTGCCCTGCCATCATCTGAAGCAAGAGGTGGTAACGAGGTGGAATTCAACCCTCTATCTGCTTCAGAGGATGGAGGAGCAGCAAAAGGCCATTCAAGCCTATACATCTGCCTACGATATAGGCAAAGGAGGGGAAATGCACCTGACTCAAGCGCAGTGTAGAATGATTTCAACATTGTGCAAGGTTCTGCAACCCTTTGAACTTGCCACACGTGAAGTCAGTTCAGACGCTGCCAGCCTGAGTCAGGTCATTCCCCTCATCAGGCTTTTGCAGAAGAAGCTGGAGACATTGAAGGAGGAGCTAAAACAGAGCGATTCCGCTAGGCATGTGGGACTTGTGGATGGAGCCCTTAATTCGCTTAACCAGGATTCACGGGTGGTCAATCTGTTGAAATCAGAGCACTACATTTTGGCCACCGTGCTCGATCCTAGATTTAAAACCTACGTTGTATCTCTCTTTCCGGCAGACACAAGTCTGCAGAGGTTCAAAGACCTGCTAGTGAGAAAATTGTCAAGTCAAGCGGAACGTGACCCGTCAACAGCTCCTCCTTCACATTCTCCCGCAACTGGGGGTGCGAGGAAAAGGCTAAGAATTCCGAGCCCACCCGCTGGCGGTGATGCAGGGCAGTCTGGAGCGAGTGCTGACATCTGGTCCGGACTGAAGGACCTGCCAACGATTACTGACATGTCGTCTACTGTCACTGCATATGATTCTCTCACCATTGAAAGAATGGTGGAGGATTATATGAGTGACCGCATCCAAATAGGCACGTCAGACAGCCCGTACGTATACTGGCAGGAAAAAGAGGCAATTTGGAGGCCCTTGCAGAAACTGGCTTTATTTTACCTTAGTTGCCCACCCTCCAGTGTGTACTCCGAAAGAGTGTTTAGTGCAGCCGCTCACCTTGTCAGCAATCGGCGTACGAGGTTACTTCCAGAAAATGTGGAGAAGATGATGTTCATCAAAATGAATTATAATCAATTCCTCCGTGGAGACATTCACCAGCAATTGCCCAATTGCCTCCAGAAAGTACTAGAGATGAGCGGGTACGGTTCCTCGGAAACCGAACCCCCCCGAACTTCACGCTTTTTACACGGGTCCGAGGCAGACTCGGATCTTCCCGCCTTGCTCGGCTAACCCGAGCGCGCCCGAACGTCATCATCCCGCTGTCGGATTCTCGCGAGGCTCGTATTCTATCGCGAGACTCGGATTCTATATAAGGAGCCGCGCGTCGCCGCCATTTTCACACGTGCATTGAGATTGATAGGGAGAGGACGTGGCTGGCGTCCTCTCCGTTTAGATAGAGAGTGAGACAGAGACACTTGATTTACTGGAGCATTAGGAGTACTCAGAGAGTGCAGAGTTTTGCTGATAGTTATACTAGTGGTGACCACCAGTTTTATTTATCATTTAATATAATCCGTTCTCTGCCTGAAAAAAAACGATACACAGTCACATACCATATCTGTGCTCAGCCTCAGTGTGCTGCATGATAATATCATCTATGTATATCTGACTGTGCTGAGTAGTGCTCACTGCTCACACAGCTTAATTGTGGGGGAGACTGGGGAGCAGTTATAGCAGGAGTACATATTTAACAGTGCACACTTTTGCTGCCAGAGTGCCAGTGTGACTGACCAGCAGTGACCACCAGTATATTGTCTGCCTGAAAAAGTTAAACACTCGTGTGGTGTTTTTTTTTTTAATTCTATAAACGCATTCTGCTGACAGTGTCCAGCAGGTCCGTCATTCATTATATTTCTATCTTCTTCATACTAGTAGTTTAGGAGTCTGCAGTGCTGACAGTGTCCTGCAGGTCCGTCATTATACAATATATACCTGTCCTGCAGTAGTGATATATATATATTTTTTATATCATTATCATCCAGTCTATACTAGCAGACGCAGTACGGTAGTCCACGGCTGTAGCTACCTCTGTGTCGGCAGTCGCTCGTCCATAATTGTATACCTACCTGTGGTGGTTTTTTTTTTTCTATCTTCTTCATACTAGTAGTTTAGGAGTCTGCAGTGCTGACAGTGTCCAGCAGGTCCGTCATTATACAATATATACCTGTCCTGCAGTAGTGATATATATATATTTTTTATATCATTATCATCCAGTCTATACTAGCAGACGCAGTACGGTAGTCCACGGCTGTAGCTACCTCTGTGTCGGCAGTCGCTCGTCCATAATTGTATACCTACCTGTGGTGGGGTTTTTTTTCTATCTTCTTCATACTAGTAGTTTAGGAGTCTGCAGTGCTGACAGTGTCCAGCAGGTCCGTCATTATACAATATATACCTGTCCTGCAGTAGTGATATATATATATTTTTTATATCATTATCATCCAGTCTATACTAGCAGACGCAGTACGGTAGTCCACGGCTGTAGCTACCTCTGTGTCGGCAGTCGCTCGTCCATAATTGTATACCTACCTGTGGTGGTTTTTTTTTTTCTATCTTCTTCATACTAGTAGTTTAGGAGTCTGCAGTGCTGACAGTGTCCAGCAGGTCCGTCATTATACAATATATACCTGTCCTGCAGTAGTGATATATATATATTTTTTATATCATTATCATCCAGTCTATACTAGCAGACGCAGTACGGTAGTCCACGGCTGTAGCTACCTCTGTGTCGGCAGTCGCTCGTCCATAATTGTATACCTACCTGTGGTGGGTTTTTTTTTTCTATCTTCTTCATACTAGTAGTTTAGGAGTCTGCAGTGCTGACAGTGTCCAGCAGGTCCATCATTATACAATATATACCTGTCCTGCAGTAGTGATATATATATATTTTTTATATCATTATCATCCAGTCTATACTAGCAGACGCAGTACGGTAGTCCACGGCTGTAGCTACCTCTGTGTCGGCAGTCGCTCGTCATCCATAAGTATACTAGTATCCATCCATCTCCATTGTTTACCTGAGGTGCCTTTTAGTTGTGCCTATTAAAATATGGAGAACAAAAATGTTGAGGTTCCAAAAATAGGGAAAGATCAAGATCCACTTCCACCTTGTGCTGAAGCTGCTGCCACTAGTCATGGCTGAGATGATGAAATGCCATCAACGTCGTCTGCCAAGGCCGATGCCCAATGTCATAGTACAGAGCATGTAAAATCCAAAACACCAAATATCAGTAAAAAAAGGACTCAAAAATCTAAAATAAAATCGTCGGAGGAGAAGTGTAAACTTGCCAATATGCCATTTACCACACGGAGTGGCAAGGAACGGCTGAGGCCCTGGCCTATGTTCATGGCTAGTGGTTCAGCTTCACATGAGGATGGAAGCACTCAGCCTCTCGCTAGAAAAATGAAAAGACTTAAGCTGGCAAAAGCACAGCAAAGAACTGTGCGTTCTTCGAAATCACAAATCCACAAGGAGTGTCCAATTGTGTTGGTTGCGATGCCTGACCTTCCCAACACTGGACGTGAAGAGCATGCGCCTTCCACCATTTGCACGCCCCCTGCAAGTGCTGGAAGGAGCACCCGCAGTCCAATTCCTGATAGTCAGATTGAAGATGTCAGTGTTGAAGTACACCAGGATGAGGAGGATATGGGTGTTGCTGGCGCTGGGGAGGAAATTGACCAGGAGGATTCTGATGGTGAGGTGGTTTGTTTAAGTCAGGCACCCGGGGAGACACCTGTTGTCCGTGGGAGGAATATGGCCATTGACATGCCTGGTGAAAATACCAAAAAAATCAGCTCTTCAGTGTGGAAGTATTTCAACAGAAATGCGGACATTTGTCAAGCCGTGTGTTGCCTTTGTCAAGATGTAATAAGTAGGGGTAAGGACGTTAACCACCTCGGAACATCCTCCCTTATACGTCACCTGCAGCGCATTCTTCATAAGTCAGTGACAAGTTCAAAAACTTTGGGCGACAGCGGAAGCAGTCCACTGACCAGTAAATCCCTTCCTCTTGTAACCAAGCTCACGCAAACCACCCCACCAACTCCCTCAGTGTCAATTTCCTCCTTCCCCAGGAATGCCAATAGTCCTGCAGGCCATGTCACTGGCAATTCTGACGAGTCCTCTCCTGCCTGGGATTCCTCCGATGCATCCTTGCGTGTAACGCCTACTGCTGCTGGCGCTGCTGTTGTTGCTGCTGGGAGTCGATGGTCATCCCAGAGGGGAAGTCGTAAGACCACTTTTACTACTTCCACCAAGCAATTGACTGTCCAACAGTCCTTTGCGAGGAAGATGAAATATCACAGCAGTCATCCTGCTGCAAAGCGGATAACTGAGGCCTTGGCATCCTGGGCGGTGAGAAACGTGGTTCCGGTATCCATCATTACTGCAGAGGCAACTAGAGACTTGTTGGAGGTACTGTGTCCCCGGTACCAAATACCATCTAGGTTCCATTTCTCTAGGCAGGCGATACCGAAAATGTACACAGACCTCAGAAAAAGACTCACCAGTGTCCTAAAAAATGCAGTTGTACCCAATGTCCACTTAACCACGGACATGTGGACAAGTGGAGCAGGGCAGACTCAGGACTATATGACTGTGACAGCCCACTGGGTAGATGTATGGACTCCCACCGCAAGAACAGCAGCGGCGGCACCAGTAGCAGCATCTCGCAAACGCCAACTCTTTCCTAGGCAGGCTACGCTTTGTATCACCGCTTTCCAGAATACGCACACAGCTAAAAACCTCTTACGGCAACTGAGGAAGATCATCGCAGAATGGCTTACCCCAATTGGACTCTCCTGTGGATTTGTGGCATCGGACAACGCCAGCAATATTGTGTGTGCATTAAATATGGGCAAATTCCAGCACGTCCTATGTTTTGCACATACCTTGAATTTGGTGGTGCAGAATTATTTAAAAAACGAGAGGGGCGTGCAAGAGATGCTGTCGGTGGCCAGAAGAATTGCGGGACACTTTCGGCGTACAGGCACCACGTACAGAAGACTGGAGCAACACCAAAAACGCCTGAACCTGCCCTGCCATCATCTGAAGCAAGAAGTGGTAACGAGGTGGAATTCAACCCTCTATATGCTTCAGAGGTTGGAGGAGCAGCAAAAGGCCATTCAAGCCTATACAACTGAGCACGATATAGGAGGTGGAATGCACCTGTCTCAAGCGCAGTGGAAAATGATTTCAACGTTGTGCAAGGTTCTGCAACCTTGTGAACTTGCCACACGTGAAGTCAGTTCAGACACTGCCAGCCTGAGTCAGGTCATTCCCCTCATCAGGCTTTTGCAGAAGAAGCTGGAGACATTGAAGGAGGAGCTAACACAGAGCGATTCCGCTAGGCATGTGGGACTTGTGGATGGAGCCCTTAATTCGCTTAACAAGGATTCACGGGTTGTCAATCTGTTGAAATCAGAGCACTACATTTTGGCCACCGTGCTCGATCCTAGATTCAAAACCTACCTTGGATCTCTCTTTCCGGCAGACACAAGTCTGCAGGGGTTCAAAGAACTGCTGGTAAGAAAATTGTCAAGTCAAGCGGAACGCTACCTGTCAACATCTCCTCCTTCACATTCTCCCGCAACTGGGGGTGCGAGGAAAAGGCTCAGAATTCCGAGCCCACCCGCTGGCGGTGATGCAGGGCAGTCTGGAGCGACTGCTGATGCTGACATCTGGTCCGGACTGAAGGACCTGCCAACGATTACGGACATGTCGTCTACTGTCACTGCATATGATTCTCTCCCCATTGAAAGAATAGTGGAGGATTATATAAGTGACCGCATCCAAGTAGGCACGTCAGACAGTCCGTACGTATACTGGCAGGAAAAAGAGGCAATTTGGAGGCCCTTGCACAAACTGGCTTTATTCTACCTAAGTTGCCCTCCCACAAGTGTGTACTCCAAAAGAGTGTTTAGTGCCGCCGCTCACCTTGTCAGCAATCGGCGAACAAGGTTACTTCCAGAAAATGTGGAGAAGATGATGTTCATTAAAATGAATTATAATCAATTCCTCCATGGAGACATTCACCAGCAGCAATTGCCTCCACAAAGTACACAGGGAGCTGTGATGGTGGATTCCAGTGGGGACGAATTGATAATCTGTGAGGAGGGGGATGTACACGGTGATGAATCGGAGGATGATGATGAGGTGGACATCTTGCCTCTGTAGAGCCAGATTGTGCAAGGAGAGATTAATTGCTTCTTTTTTGGTGGGGGTCCAAACCAACCCGTCATTTCAGTCACAGTCGTGTGGCAGACCCTGTCACTGAAATGAAGGGTTGGTTAAAGTGTGCATGTCCTGTTTATACAACATAAGGGTGGGTGGGAGGGCCCAAGGACAATTCCATCTTGCACCTCTTTTTTCTTTCATTTTTCTTTGCGTCATGTGCTGTTTGGGGAGTGTTTTTTGGAAGGGCCATCCTGCGTGACACTGCAGTGCCACTCCTAGATGGGCCAGGTGTTTGTGTCGGCCACTAGGGTCGCTGAGCTTAGTCACACAGCTACCTCATTGCGCCTCTTTTTTTCTTTGCGTCATGTCAAAACACGGCCGCGGAACCGAACCCAAAACCAAAACACGAAACGCGAAAAATTTCCGGTGCACATCTCTAGAAAGTACACAGGGACCTGAGATGGTGGATTCCAGTGGGGACGAATTAATAATCTGTGAGGAGGGGGATGTACACAGTGAAAGGGGTGAGGAATCGGACGATGAGGAGGAGGTGGACATCTTGCCTCTGTAGAGCCAGTTTGTGCAAGGAGAGATTGATTGCTTCTTTTTTGGTGGGGGCCCAAACCAACCAGTCATTTCAGTCACAGTTGTGTGGCAGACCCTGTCGCTGAAATGATGGGTTTGTTAAAGTGTGCATGTCCTGTTTATACAACATAAGGGTGGGTGGGAGGGCCCAAGGACAATTCCATCTTGCACCTCTTTTTTCTTTCATTTTTCTTTGCATTATGTGCTGTTTGGGGACTATTTTTTTGAAGTGCCATCCTGCCTGACACTGCAGTGCCACTCCTAGATGGGCCAGGTGTTTGATTCGGCCACTTTGGTCGCTTAGCTTAGCTATCCAGCGACCTTGGTGCACCTCTTTTTTTCTTTGCATCATGTGCTGTTTGGGGACTATTTTTTTGAAGTGCCATCCTGCCTGACACTGCAGTGCCACTCCTAGATGGGCCAGGTGTTTGTGTCGGTCACTTGGGTCACTTAGCTTAGTCATCCAGCGACCTCGGTGCAAATTTTAGGAATAAAATTAATATTGTGAGGTGTGAGGTGTTCAGAATAGACTGAAAATGAGTGGAAATTATGGTTATTGAGGTTAATAATACTATGGGATCAAAATGACCCCCAATTCTATGATTTAAGCTGTCTTTGAGGGGTTTTTGTAAAAAGCACCCGAATCCAAAACACACCCGAATCCGACAAAAAATTTTCAGGGAGGTTTTGCCAACACGCGTCCGAATCCAAAACACGGCCGTGGAACCGAATCCAAAACCAAAACACAAAACCCGAAAAATGTCCGGTGCACATCACTAAAGAAGCTATAGAAAAGTATATATATTATTGTATATATCAGTACAGAGCAGTGTAACTGTGACACATGTGTCCTGACAAGCAGTATAGAAGCTATAGAAAATAAGAAAGTATATATATTATTGTATATATCAGTACAGATCGGTGTAACTGTGACCCATTTGTCCTGACAAGCAGTTTAGAAGCTATAGAAAAGTATATATATTATTGTATATATAAGTACAGATCGGTGTAACTGTGACCCATGTGTCCTGACAAGCAGTATAGAAGCTATAGAAAAGTATATATATTATTGTATATATCAGTACAGAGAGGTGTAACTGTGACCATGTGTCCTGACAAGCAGTATAGAAGCTATAGAAAAGTATATATATTATTGTATATATCAGTACAGAGCAGTGTAACTGTGACCATGTGTCCTGACAAGCAGTATAGAAGCTATAGAAAAGTATATATATTATTGTATATATCAGTACAGAGCGGTGTAACTGTGACCCATGTGTGTCCTGACAAGCAGTATAGAAGCTATAGAAAAGTATTTACATTATTGTATATATCAGTACAGAGCAGTGTAACTGTGACCATGTGTCCTGACAAGCAGTATAGAGGCTATAGAAAAGTATATATATTATTGTATATATCAGTACAGAGCGGTGTATCTGTGACCATGTGTCCTGACAAGCAGTATAGAAGCTATAGAAAAGTATATAGTATTATATACTGGTGGTCCCCAGTCCCCACAATGCAGCACACTGATCAGATATTTGCAGCACACTGAGCACAGATATGGAGCGTTTTCAGGCAGAGAACGTAGATATTTTCAGCACACTGAGCACAGCTTATTTGCAGTACACTGAGCACAGATATTTTCAGCATACTGAGCACAGATTAAGGAGCTTTTCAGGGAGAGAACGCAGCCACGTCCTCTCCGTTCAATCTCCAAAGCACGAGTGAAAATGGCGGCGACGCGCGGCTCCTTATATAGAATACGAATCTCGCGAGAATCCGACAGCGGGATGATGACGTTCGGGCGCATTCTGGTTAACCGAGCAAGGCGGGAGGATCCGAGGCTGCCTCGGAACCGTGTAAAATCGGTGAAGTTAGGGGGGGTTCGGATCCCGAGGAGCCAAATCCGCTCATCTCTAATATATATATATATATATATATTTATATATATATATATACCACCGTTTCTGGGTCTGGCACTCCTCAATCCCACAGGGTATTTGCTCAGGTGCCCTCCTTAAGCGACAAGCGCTCAATGTATAGTCTGTAGAAGGCGGCACTCAGAGACTTTCACAAATTCTGAAACGTGCTTTTAATGTGCGTCAACGTTTCGGGAGACGTACTCCCTTCCTCAGGACACAGCAAACAAGTGAAAATACAGTGCAAACACAACATTTAAATAACTTACCTTCCCCTAGCCCGCCAACCTCCGTCACGACCAGCGGCGTCCCGTTCCACTGCGCCCGCACTTCCGGGTTCGACAACTTCCGCCCCTCCGGAGTGACGTCATTCCGTGGTCGGGCGACGCGGCCGCAGGGAGGGTGCACGCAGCGCGTCTGCGCTTGTTGCTATGGGGATACAGTGCTATGGAGACAAAACAAAACACACAGATAAACGTGATATGTAAAATACGACCACTAGAAGTGGAAAAGGTGACAACAACTATACAGTAGTTAAAACCCATAGTGCACCACACATGCACTATCTTTACAATATTGGTGCAATAACGATCATGTTAAGTGTATGATAAAAACAAAAAACAAATAGTCATAATAAAAACATTGTGTCACACACCACTGACTGTTATGTTGAGCCACTATAATGAACCCATTTTAGGGTAACCACCTATTGGGCTATTATACCAACTAACGGGCACATATCTCAAAAATGGCTCTCAGAAGATCTGTATTATGGAGACTGTCAGATGAAAATAACCTTCAAACTGGAAACACTGTATAATACCTGCTATACTACTTCACCCTTGGCACACCTGATCACTTTCACAGGAAGCTGCTTAGGCTCAAATATTCATTTAAGCCCCGAGGAAGGATCGTGTCTAATTTATGGATCCATCTCGCCTCCAATTGCAGCAGTTTTTTTGCTCGATTACCCCCCCGTAATGAAATTGGCACTTGGTCCACAATTTTATAACGAACAGAGGCAAGACTGTGGCGTGCTTGCGCAAAGTGTCGCGCCACGGGTTGTTCACTGTTACCAGAAGCCAAAGCCGACCTGATCGCCGACCTGTGATGGCCCAACACAGGTCGGCGATCAGGTCGGCTTTGGCTTCTGGTAACAGTGAACAACCCGTGGCGCGACACTTTGCGCAAGCACGCCACAGTCTTGCCTCTGTTCGTTATAAAATTGTGGACCAAGTGCCAATTTCATTACGGGGGGGTAATCGAGCAAAAAAAATGCTGCAATTGGAGGCGAGATGGATCCATAAGTTAGACACGATCCATCCTCGGGGCTTAAATGAATATTTGAGCCTAAGCAGCTTCCTGTGAAAGTGATCAGGTGTGCCAAGGGTGAAGTAGTATAGCAGGTATTATACAGTGTATCCAGTTTGAAGGTTATTTTCATCTGACAGTCTCCATAATAGAGATCTTTTGAGAGCCATTTTTGAGATATGTGTCCGTTAGTTGGTATAATAGCCCAATAGGTGGTTACCCTAAAATGGGTTCATTATAGTGGCTCAACATAACAGTCAGTGGTGTGTGACACAATGTTTTTATTATGACTATTTGTTTTTTGTTTTTATCATACACTTAACATGATCGTTATTGCACCAATATTGTAAAGATAGTGCATGTGTGGTGCACTATGGGTTTTAACTACTGTATAGTTGTTGTCACCTTTTCCACTTCTAGTGGTCGTATTTTACATATCACGTTTATCTGTGTCTTTTGTTTTGTCTCCATAGCACTGTATCCCCATAGCAACAAGCGCAGACGCGCTGCGTGCACCCTCCCTGCGGCCGCGTCGCCCGACCACGGAATGACGTCACTCCGGAGGGGCGGAAGTTGTCGAACCCGGAAGTGCGGGCGCCGTGGAACGGGACGCCGCTGGTCGCGACGGAGGTTGGCGGGCTATGGGATGGTAAGTTATTTAAATGTTGTGTTTGCACTGTATTTTCACTTGTTTGCTGTGTCCTGAGGAAGGGAGTACGTCTCCCGAAACGCACATTAAAAGCACGTTTCAGAATTTGTGAAAGTCTCTGAGTGCTGCCTTCTACAGACTATATATATATATATATATATATTTGGTTAAGTCCACACTCCAAGCTTAGATAAAGACAGCGATATACAGTATATATATATATATATATATATATATCTTTTGTGTAATTGGTTATGGTTCTAGACCATTCGTTTCAACAGTCCGCACCACCAAATAGGTGGAATATAGTATTCTTAATTAATGTATAAAAGGGTCCACTTAATACAAATATTTATTAAAATACATAAAAGTATATAATAACAGCAATTTTCAATATTTGGATCAATATCCTTTAAGTCTCTTCATTTGGTACATGTATTTTGAAGGTCACAATAGAGACAGATATTCCTGTTATTATATATTTTTATGTATTTTAATAAATATTTCTATTAAGTGGAACCTTTTATACATTGATTGTGAATACTATATTCCACCTATTAGGTGGTGAGGACTGATGAAACGAATGGTCTAGGACTATAACCAATTAGAGGCGCCAATTACACTATTGTTGTATATGTATCATATTAGTTATTTCTAACAGGGAACTCAGTGTAATACGGCTGCCCACAATCACTTTGTAGATTTGAAGACACATCCGTATAGCGCAAAAAAGAGTATTGTTTTGTGTGTGTGTGTGTGTGTGTATATATATATATATATATATATATAGATGTAGCCACCTTTATCTTGACTGGCTGAGGCGATTGTCCCGATCGAGCATACGCAGCGTCCCGGGGTGTAGGGAGGCGCGCCTAGTCACAGAGAGGCGTACCTAATCGCACGGAGAGCGTTTGGCGTTACCTTTACATGTAATACCTGTGATCATCCACCAGATGTCGCTTTTTACAATCACCACTGCGCATGCGTGTGGTCTCCCGTAAAATACAATACTGAAATATATAATAAGGACTACTTTACTAAGGCATCTCATTACACTGCATACAGTAAATACTTATTACGCTGCATTATTTAATACAGTAAATACTCATTACGCTGCGTTATTTAATACAGTATATACAGTACAGATGCAAATAGTACAGCATACAGTATATTATTATTATTATCCTTTATTTATATGGCGCCACAAGGGTTCCGCAGCGCCCAATTACAGAGTACATATGCACATAGTCAAAACAGGAAAACAGTGACTTACAGTTGAAGACAATATAGGACAAGTACAGGGCAACTAAGCATAACTACACCAGTAAATATAGAGATAAGTTCCAGGTGGCCAAAAACTGCGGGATCTGGGCAGTTGAGGATTATTAAAGTAAGAAAAGTATAAGCACATGAGGGAAGAGGGCCCTACTCGTGAGAGCTTACATTCTAAGGGGAGGGGTAGACAGACAGGGGTGACACAGATGGGGTACATAGAGAGCATGGAACAGAGGGTTAGGTTGAGATTTGGCTAGGTTTGGTAAAGAAATGGGTCTTAAGAGCCCGTTTGAAGTTTTGTAGAGAGGTGGAGAGTCTGAGGGGGAGAGGTAAAGAATTCCAGAGAAAGGGAGCAGCACGTGAAAAATCTTGGAGATAGGAGTGGGAGGAAGTAATCAGAAGACAGGAGAGTCGGCGTGCATTAGCAGAGCGAAGAGGACGGGTGGGAGAGTAAAGGGAGATAAGGTCAGAGATGTAGATGGGAGAGGAGTGGGTGAGAGCTTTGTAAGTGAGTGTGAGAAGTTTGAATTGGATTCTGAAAGGGAAGGGAAGCCAGTGGAGGGCCTGTAGGAGAGGGGAGGTAGACGTAGTTCGTTTGGTGAGGAAGATGAGCCGGGCAGCAGCATTTAGGATAGATTGGAGTGGAGAGAGGTAATTGTCAGGGAGGCCAGTTAGAAGGAGATTACAGTAGTCCAGTCTGGAAATAATCAGTGAGTGAATAATGATCTTAGTGGCATCCTGGGTGAGAAAAGGTCTGATTCTAGAAATGTTTTTGAGATGAAAATGACAGGTTTGTGAGAGGTGCTGAATGTGTGGTTTGAAGGAGAGGGAGGAGTCAAGGATTACGCCAAGACAGCGTACTTGGGGGCTAGGGGAGATAGTCGTGCCATCAATGGATAATGAGATTGTGGGAGGTGAGGCTGTGCGGGAGGGTGGGAAGATGATCAGCTCAGTCTTAGACATGTTGAGTTTAAGAAAGCGCTGAGACATCCAGGAAGAGATAGCAGAAAGACAGTTTTAGGTCCGAGTGAGGAGAGCCGTGGAGAGATCAGGGGAGGAGAGGTAGATTTGAGTGTCATCAGCATAGAGGTGGTATTGGAAGTTAAAAGAACTAATGAGTTCACCTAAAGAGGACGTATAGAGAGGGAAAAGGAGAGGACCAAGAACAGAGCCTTGGGGGACACCAACAGTTAGTGGAAGTGGGGGGGAGATAGAATCATGAGAGGAGACAGAGAAGGAACGATCAGAGAGGTAGGAGGACAGCCAGGAGAGGGCAGTATCACGCAGACCAAGAGAGTGAAGGATTTGCAGAAGGAGAGGGTGGTCCACAGTGTCAAAAGCAGCAGAGAGGTCAAGAAGAATAAGCAGAGAGTAGTGGCCCTTAGATTTGGCTGCATGGAGGTCATTGCAGACTTTTGTGAGGGCAGTTTCAGTGGAGTGGAGAGAACGGAAACCAGACTGGAATGGGTCAAGCAGTGAGTGAGAGGAAAGAAAGGCAGTGAGGCGATTATAGACAATACGCTCAAGAAGTTTGGAGGCAAAGGGGAGGAGAGAGATGGGTCGATAGTTGAAGAGAGTGTTAGGATCAAGGGTAGGTTTTTTAAGAATAGGGGAGACAAGAGCATGCTTGAAGGCAGAGGAGACAGTGCCTGATGAAAGGGAGAGATTGAGAAGGTGGGCAAGATGGGAACAGGCAGAAGGAGAGAGGTAGCGGAGGAGGTGGGAGGGGATAGGGTCGAGCGGTGAGGTTGTGGGGGGGGAGGAACGGATGAGGGCCATGACTTCCTCGCCAGATACATGGGAGAAAGATGTCAGAGTTGGTAAGAGGGAAGGGGAGGGGTGGCAAGGGATGGGTGGTGGCTGGTTGCTGGTCTGGTGGGATGTGATATCCTGACGTATGGAGTCAATCTTGGATGTGAAATAAGTGGCAAAGTCAAGAGCAGACAATGAGGAAGGGAGAGGATGTGGTGGTGGGCAGAGGAGGGAGTTAACAGTGGCAAAGAGGCGCCGGGGGTTGGAAGACTGGGTAGAAATGAGGATTTTGAAGTATGATTGTTTAGCAAGGGAAAGGGCAGTACTGAAGGATGAGAGCATGAATTTGAAATGGAGGAAGTCTGCTTTAGAGCGTGATTTCCTCCACTGTCGCTCGGCAGTACGTGAGCATTTTTGTAGATATCTGGTGCATTTGTTGTGCCAGGGTTGAGGTGTTGATTTGCGAGGGTGAATAGTGATTGGCGGAGCAACAGAGTCAAGGGCAGAAGTAAGAGATGCATTGTATAGGGATGTGGCTTGTTCAGAGCATGTGAGAGAGAGAAGAGGAGAGAGAAGGGAGTCAAACAGGGAGGATAGGGATGAGGTGTCAATAGCCTCAATGTTACGCTTCGTGGTGGTAGCCTTAGGAGGGAGAGATGGGGAAGCAGAGATAGATAAGTTGAAAGAGAGCAAGTGGTGGTCAGAGAGGGGAAAAGGGGAATTGGAGAAATCAGAAATGTCACAGCGGTGAGTGAAAACCAGATCCAGTGAGCTCCCGTTCACATGGGAGGGTGAAGTGGTCCACTGGGAGAGACCAAGTGAAGAGGTGAGGTTAAGGAGTTTAGAGGCAGGTGATTTTGTGGGGTTATCGATAGGGATGTTGAAATCACCTAGAATAATGGAGGGAATGTCAGATGAGAGGAAGTGAGGTAGCCAGGAAGCAAAGTTGTCGAGGAATTTGGAGGAAATGCCAGGTGGACGGTAAATGACAGCAACTCGAAGATTAGTAGGTTGGTAGAGGCGTATTGCATGGACCTCAAATGTAGAGAATGTAAGAGAAGGTTCTGGAGGTATAAGTTGGTATGTGTAGCTTGAGGGTAAAAGGATCCCAACACCACCCCCATGGCGACCCCCGGGTCGGGGTGTGTGTGAGAATGTGAGGCACCCAGCAGAGAGAGCAGCAGGAGAAGTGGTGTCATGAGGAGTAATCCAGGTTTCAGTAATGGCCAGGAGGTGCAGGGAGTTGGAAATGAAAAGGTCATGAGTGGGGGCCAGTTTGTTGCAAATAGATCTGGCATTCCAGAGTAAACAGGATAGGGGGTATGAGTTTGTGGGAGAGATGTGAATGAGATTATCAGGATTACTGTAGCGTTGAGGTAGAAGTAATTTGGAAGGAAAGGATAAAGAGGGTGTGATGATGGTGCTGGGGCCTTGGCTAGGAAGGGAGACTGCATGAGTGAGACAGGGAGGGAGTGCAGTTTGATACTGGTGGAGGAGAGGTGAGGAGACAGGCAGAGTAGGGAGAGAGCAGGGTTGAGTGGTGGGGTATAAATGGTGTGAAGGGGCAGAAGTGAATTGCAATGGGGAAACAGAAGAGGGGTAGGGAGGCAGACAGAGGAGAGGAGAGAGGATGAGATGTAGGAGACTTGGAGAGAGGGATAGAGGTGGTAACAGGGGACAGAATAAAGGATTAGAAAGACAATGAGTAATGGGGTTTGCCAGCCTGGCCATAGTGTGGATGGGGTGTAAACTGGTAGTAAAATGAGAATAGGAGGAGGAGTGGTGGCTGTATGAGAGAGCAGTGACGTTTGCAGAAAGAAATACGATTTGCAAGTATTTAAAATGATATTAATATCTACAGATTACCAGTAAATAAAATATTTGTTGATGTTAGATGGAAAATTACACAGTGTTGGCAAACCAAAAGTCAGTGTTACTTCATCAAATATGCTTCTCAATAAAACATTTGTTTTCCAGGTATTTGCAGGGTCCGAGTAAAGTTGTATTGCAGGTGTTTTTGCAGAAAGTGAGTGTATAGTTTCCTGGGTAAGTGGGGTTTGGAGAATAATAGGTGTGTACAAACATTTGTAGCTGCAGTCCAAGTATTGGTGGATTGTGATGATTTATTTGCAGTTGTTTGGAGTTTCCATGCAGTTTCCGTCCAGTTAAAGTCCAGTATAAGTCCCAGACGACACCCTTAGAAATTTTCTCCCTTTGAAGTCTTTCTCCCAAAAATGATTCAGCTACGCTAATTCAGCTAAACTACACACTAATATAAAGCCCAAACATGTGTATGTAAGCACATTGATTGATTGGACCCTCCCCTAGCCCATCACCCATTTGGAGCAATAAAACTTAAACAAACAAATGGTGAGTAGGGATGAAACCATTACACATTCCCCAAATAACTACAAATAAAACTTGAATAAATCTGCTAATAATATTTAATACACTAGACATACCTATGGCTAGGCATTCATGATAATCCTATATAATAATTAGCAGACTCAGTACAGCTTGCTGGGAATTGTTGTTCCACTAGACATACCTATGGCTAGGCATTCATGATAATCCTATATGATAATTAGCAGACTCAGTACAGCTTGCTGGGAATTGTTGTTCCACTAGACATACCTATGGCTAGGCATTCATGATAATCCTATATGATAATTAGCAGACTCAGTACAGCGTGCTGGGAATTGTTGTTCCACTAGACATACCTATGGCTAGGCATTCATGATAATCCTATATGATAATTAGCAGACTCAGTACAGCTTGCTGGGAATTGTTGTTCCACTAGACATACCTATGGCTAGGCATTCATGATAATCCTATATGATAATTAGCAGACTCAGTACAGCTTGCTGGGAATTGTTGTTCCACTAGACATACCTATGGCTAGGCATTCATGATAATCCTATATGATAATTAGCAGACTCAGTACAGCTTGCTGGGAATTGTTGTTCCACTAGACATACCTATGGCTAGGCATTCATGATAATCCTATATGATAATTAGCAGACTCAGTACAGCTTGCTGGGAATTGTTGTTCCACTAGACATACCTATGGCTAGGCATACATGATAATCCTATATGATAATTAGCAGACTCAGTACAGCTTGCTGGGAATTGTTGTTCCACTAGACATACCTGGTAAGAGAACAATGAGATATGAGGTTACTTCAAAGTCCATGCAAATTGATCACAAAGTAGACCAGTATAAGTCCCAGACGACACCCTTAGAAATTTTCTCCCTTTGAAGTCTTTCTCCCAAAAATGATTCAGCTACGCTAATTCAGCTAAACTATACTATGATCCATCTACAGTACTTTATGAATATGTGAGCGTCCAAGTCCCGCAGACAAAACAACATAAAACCAGTAATGTATACTGTCGCAAATGGACGTGTTAGAAGTTCACTATTGCCTCTTGAGATTAGGAATTTTGTACAGTATGTTAGCGTCCTAATCCCGTAGCCATTACAGCATAATCAAAACCAATGGATTTATTCATCTGTCTGCGGCGAAGTGGTGAAGTGTTCCGCTTCCTATACTCATAGTCCCGGGTTCGATTCCTAAAGTACGAATGCATGTTAGTTTTTTCCAGACACCTTATTATTATTTTTATTCACATAAACCAGGGCAAAGCTGCAGGAGCGGTTCTACTGTTGAGGTTCTATGCTCCATACAGTACACATACAATTCTGTAGCAGGGTAGACTCAATAGAAATGGCTACCACCTATGACTCCTTGCCCCATGGAGGCCCTAGGCTACAGAGCAAGTAGCAGTCCAGATTTTGCAGGCTATGGGGCAATGCTGAAGGAGCGTCACAATCCCCTAGCTAAAATACACAGGGGCGTTAGGAATAAGTGAGGTCTATGCACATTACGGTACACCGAACTCGATCGCATAGCACAATGGCAAAATGGCCACTGCCCCTGAACCCCCACCATGTGGCAGGCAGCGCTCAGATATGGAGTGAGAGATGGTATAAGTTTTGCAGGCTACGGTGCAATGCTGAAGGAGCGTCACAATCCCCTAGCCAAAATACACAGGGGCGATAGAGATAAGTGAGGTCTATGCACATTATGTTACACCGGGCTCGATCGCATAGCAAACTGACAAAACATAAGTTTTACATAAAGCAGGGCAAAGCTGCAGGAGAGTTTCTGCTGTCAAGGTTCTATGCACTGTATGGTACACATACAATTCTATAGCAGGGCAAACTCAATTGAAATGGCTACCGCCTGTGACTCCTAGCTCCATGGAGGCACTCGGCTATGGAGCAAGTAACAGCACAGATTTTCAGGCTACGGGGCAATGCTGAAGGAGCGTCAGAATCCCCTAGCTAAAATACACAGGGGTGATAGGGATAAGCGAGGTCAATGCACATAACGATACACCGCAAATTTCCCCATGGTTTTGATTATGCCTTTTCTTTGAACACGGTATTTTCCACTGCCTCGCCCTACCCCCATCCCACTTTCCCCTTCCCCCCTGGGAGCCTGCAAAGTACATGCAGTAGACAGGGAGGGAGTTCCGATCAGGTTATAAGACATGTGCAACAGTACACTACTGTATGTAGGAAAATCCACTGCCCACTCTGATTTATGTGAAACCTGTGTGCACCCTTCCATTGAATGTATAACAAAGAAAAAAAATAATAATAAAGTGAATGTTACAGGAACACATTAAAAAAAGGTTGGCACTTCCTTCCCATTGGTGTTGGTTTATGCCTTAGGGGACTCGGACGCTAATACTTGTATTTCAAAAGCACAGTATTTTCCACCGCCTCTCCCTACCCCCATCGCCCTTCCCCCCTGGAGCCTGCACAGGTCATGCAGTGGACATAGAGGGAGTTCAGGTCAGGTACAATACACAAATGCTGACGATCTACAGTACTGTGTTGCTCAGTTAGTTGCGTCGGAATACACTAATTTATACTCATTACCGCTGTGTATTTGTATATAGCGGAATGAATCACTGCTGCAGATTTACTTTGATTTATGTGAAACCTGTGTGCACCCTTTCATTGAATGTATAACAAAGAAAAAATAATAATAAAGTGAATGTGACGGGAACATATAAAAAAAAAAAGGTTGGCACTTTGGGACTCTCAGCATGGGAGGTGGGAGCCTTCATCACTAGGTTGGTATGGAAGGGGAGACAATTAGCTACCGCAGGGTACCAACCCCAAGTTTCTGTGACCCCTACAAGGCTCATGGCAAGCGTCGGAACCCATGGTGGGTCTGAATTAACGGGCCCATTATAGTCTATGTGAAAATGGGTCCACTTTGCGTACTGATATCTCTGGTTCTGGGTGTGCCAGAGACTCAGGACTGGTACCATACAAATGAGGAGACTCTTGGCTTTCGGGGCAGACCAACCACTTGTTTATGTGACACTGGAAAGGGAAACGGGAAGCAACCGTGTTTCGGGTCCCCTCCAGTTGTCCGCCTAACTTGCACAGGATGCAGGGTTTCTGGCTAGATAGGAAATACTGTACATAAATGCTAAGCATGGTAATTTTACATCCATAAACATAGGGAGGAGTTTTTATCTCTCTCCATTATACTTAGAAAAATTACACTTGCCACTGTACGTTACAAGCTGTTTGTGCAAATTAGTACACTAGTAGAACATACTGTACAGAGATACTAAGGACAGTGATTTGGCATCCACGAACTTAGGGAGGAGCTTTAATCTCTCTCCATTGTAATCTTTCTAAGTATAATGGAGAGAGATAAAAGCTTCTCCCTAAGTTCCTGGGTGCCAAATTACCATCCTTAGTATCTCTGTACTCTATGTTCTATTAGGGTACTAATTAGCTCGAACAGCTTGTAACGTACAGCGGCAAGTTTAATCTTTCTATGTATAATGGAGAGAGATAAAAGCTCCTCAGTAAGTTCCTGGATGCCAAATCACCGTCCTTAGTATGTGTGTATAGTATTTTCTATTAGGGTACTAATTAGCATGAACAGCTAATTAGTACCCTAATAGAACATACTGTACAGAGATACTAAGGACGGTGATTTGGCATCCAGGAACTTACTGAGGAGCTTTTATCTCTCTCCATTATACATAGAAAGAATAAACTTGCCGCTCTACGTTACAAGCTGTTCGTGCTAATTAGCACCCTATTAGAACATACTGTACAGAGATACTAAGTACGGTGATTTGGCATCCGGTTAAACAGCTGTTCATGCTAATTAGTACACTAGTAGAACATACTGTACAGAGATACTAAGGATGGTGATTTGGCATCTAGGATCTTTCAGATGAGCTTTTATCTCTCTCCATTATACATAAAAAGATTAAACTTGCCACTCTACGTTACAAGCTGTTCGTGCTAATTAGTACACTAGTAGAACATACTGTACAGAGATACTAAGGACGGTGATTTGGCATCTAGGAACTTACTGAGGAGCTTTTATCTCTCTCCATTATACATAGAAAGATTAAACTTGCCACTCTACGTTACAAGCTGTTCGTGCTAATTAGTACACTAGTAGGACATAGAGTACAGAGATACTAAGGACAGTAATTTGGCATCCAGGAAGTTAGGGAGGAGCCTTTATCTCTCTCCATTATACTTAGAAAGATTACAATGGAGAGATTAAAGCCCCTCCCTAAGTTCGTGGATGCCAAATCACTGTACTTAGTATCTCTGTACAGTATGTTCTACTAGTGTACTAATTAGCACGAACAGCTTGTAACGTACAGCGGCAAGTTTAATCTTTCCATGTATAATGGAGAGAGATAAAAGCTCCTCAGAAAGTTCCTGGATGCCAAATCACCGTACTTAGTATCTCTGTACAGTATGTTCTATTAGGGTACTAATTAGCTGTTTGTGCTTGTTCACGGGAACACATAAAAAAAAAAAAGGTTGTTAATTCCTTCCCATTGGTGTTGGTTTATGCCTTAGGGAACTCAGACGCTCGCATTTGTAAAGCACGGTATTTTCCACCGCCTCCTGCTAGCCCATCGCCCTTCCCCCCTGGGAGCCTGCACAGATCATGCAGTGGACAGGGAGGGAATGCAGGTCCTGTGCAATACACAAACGCCAAAGATCTACAGTACTGTTTTGCTCACTCAGAATACACTCATTTCTACTCATTACCGCTGTGTGGATGCATTTAGCGTAAAGAATCGCTCCTGTAGATCTACTCTGATTTATGTGAAACTTGTGTGCATCCTTCCATTGGATGTATTAGAGAGAAAAAAAAAATATTAAAGTTAATGTCACGGGAACACATAAAAAAAAAAAGGTTGGCACTTCCTTCCCATTGGTGTTGGTTTATGCCGTAGGGGACTCGGATGCTCATATAATTGCATTTCAAAGGCACAGTATTTTCCATCGTCTCCCCCTACCCCCATCGCCCTTCCCCCCTGGGAGCCTGCACAGATCATGCAGTAGACAGGGAGGGAATTCAGGTCCTGTGCAATACACAAACGCCGAAGATCTACTGTACTGTTTTTGCTCAATTCGTTGCGTCAGAATACACTCATTTCTACTCATTGCCGCTGTGTAGTTGCATTTAGCGTAAAGAATAGCTCCTGCAGATGTACTCTGATTTATATGTAACTTGTGTGCACCTTTCCATTGACTGTCTTAAAATGAAAATAAAATAATACAGTATATTATTATAATAAAAAAAAGGCACATCAGGTCTCGAACCCTGCACCCCCAGCGTGGGAGGTGGGAGCCTTCATCGCTAGCCCACGACGCCTCATGAGAGATTCCCAATTTCATGTGTAAAAGTACAGCAAACAGTGCCCGGCCCCCTCCCCATTGGTGTTGGTTTATGCCTTAGGGGACTCAGACGCTCGCATTTGTAAAGCACAGTATTTTCCACCGCCTCCCGCTAGCCCACCATTCCCATTATGCCTTAGGGAACTCAGACGCTCATGTACTGTACATGTATTTTAAAAGCACAGTGTAGGTCACCATCTTTTTCCACCGCCTCCCGTTACGCCTACAGTATTAACATTACAGTCGTCACTGACCAATTGCCAGAGCTGTAGATCAATCCGCCACTATACTGTACGATCGAAAGTACTGGATTAGTGGAGCATTAGCCACCCAGTGGTGGAGATGTGTAATGCATGCTGAGTATCCAGAATCGCCTCAACGCGCCTGCCTGTGATTAAACTCAGCTATCGCCTTAGCGTGACTAAACGTCGGTCTTGGCAGAGAATCGGTCAAGATAAAGGTGGCTACATCTGTATATAATTTTTCTATTTATAAAATTTGCAGCTCAGTTCAAACTGCATGGTTCACAGGGCTATTAGCTACACGTGAACAAAGCACACTAGAGTAAAGCGCACCAAACAGTACAATTTACAGCAGAGTACATCGCAGCATACAGCAGTGTGCCCTCTATATACAGTCACTATACAGAGCGCAACCACTTGTGAGCCTGGAGTCTCCAGACAGAGAACAGCCAATACATCAGTGTACAGAGGCGTACCCCTATATACACAGTCACTATACTGCACAGCCACAATCAGTCTGGGGTCTCTGGATGGACACAGCAAGCCTAAACAGCAGAGTACAGCACAGCATGCCCATATAATACAGTCACTACAAACCTCCTAACATGACCCTCTCCAGGAGGGACACAATGCTCTGCTCCTGGACTTTTCTCTTAATTTATGATTGCCAGCACCTGTGTTGAACAGGTTAATGGATAAGAAAGGTGTTTTAGCACAGGTGATGGCAATCATAAATTAAGAGGGAAGTCCAGGAAAAGAGTATTCTGTCCCTCCTGGAGAGGGTCATGTTGGGAGGTATGTCATTATACTGAACAGCCACAATTAGTCTGGAGTCTCTGGATGGACACAGCACAGCCTAAACAGCAGAGTATACCGCAGCATTCGTCAGCATGCACTGAGTGAAATGGCGCTGAGTCCCGGCTGCGTCACCTTATATGGAATCCAAGTCCCGCGAGACTCCGAGGCTGGGAAGATGACGTTCGGCCTTGACGAGGAATCAGAGTCTGGCAGTAACTGTACTTGGATTCCCGATGTTCGGGGATGTTTCTAACATCGTAAATGAGATTCATGCAATTTGTCTCAATGTCATACAAAACGTATCCTTGGGCACAGATCACCTTTAAAGCAGCACACATCCTCTAATCAGGCACACACACTCTAATGTAACACACATGGCCTCTAATGGAGCACACAGCTCCAGTAAATCAGCACCATTCTTTGGTCACAAATCACCTTTAATTTATCACGCATCCTTGAGCACACAGCCACTCATGTAGCAATCAGTGTGCTGTAGAGCGGCAGACAATTTCTTGCAGCACACTTCCTTCTTTTTCTTCTCCTTAGTGTTTCTGAAGGAGAGTGATGACATCATCACTGCATTGTCCCTACCAGGTCAAAGCTCAAGTGGATTGCTTGACTCTACTATACTGTATGTCAGTGAGATTATCCACTATTCTGACATTTAGGGATAGTTGGCAAGTATGAATTATACTGATATACCAGCTCATTCTTCTTATCCAAAATTGAATATACTATACTGCTTAACCACATAACTGGTGATTCCCCCCCCCCCCCTCTCCCCCCCCCCCCCAAAAAAAAAAAAAGCTCAGTAATTGTTTTTTTTTTGGGGGGGGGGGGGAAATCCCCCTCCCCCCACCATCACGACCATCATGACTTTCAATTTGATAGCATCCTATGCTATCATGCCAGGAAAGTGGTTAAGGATCAAACCAGGTCCACAGTGATGGTGGTTTCAACCAGTGCTGTCACACTGGCCCATAGGCAATATTCAGGTCTGGGACCCTTATTAATGTTTATATAAATACATACTCGACTGTGCTCCTCAAACAGATCTCCCTCTTTACACAGATCGCCCTCTCATAGCTCTAACTCTTGATCAAAGCTCTTCCCCATCATACATTGTAAAGAGCAGAGATGGGCACTGTGAAGAGAGGAGAGGGGCACTACGAGGGGATATGAGGCACTATGAAGAGAGGTAAAACAGACAGCAGGCACTGAATGATGAATGTTGCCCTGGAATAAAGTGACTTATTAGCAGAGATAGAGAATAGTATGTTGTTATTATTATTATTATTATTATTATTACAATAACCCCTGCACTCAACTTGTCTATCTCCTGGACCTTCTCCATGGGAGTCCCAACTAGGACACATATTTCCGGAAACCCGGAGGGCAGCATTACAGTATGACTCCCTGAGTGGGTGGAGTGATGACATAACAAGCTGCGATTGGCTTGCTGGGGCTGCTCTTGTTTGGCTGGAGGTACACAAGCCACAATCAGCTTGTGACCAGGAGTTAAATTCACTCCACCGCTGCTACTGCTACTTCCAGTCCCAGGACCCAGTGCTCCGCTCCAGCACTGGTTGCTGACCTCAACAGCAGTGCCCTCCTCGGTGTGCCATGGTGCCAGGCCTCTTGGGACCACTGGGCCCTAGGCACCTGCTTTTACCACCTTGTATGTGGTCCGACTCTGCCCAGCCCCCTTCTTGCTGTGCTGCAACTGGTCCTGGTTCCCCTCCTGTGGTATTGTTGTAGGTTACGGCCCCTTCTTGCATTAATCCTCTCATGTGGCGCTGTGGCAATTCAGGGTAATTAGATGCCATGATGTCACAATGTCGTAATGTCTTGTTTCTGAGAAGACGAACCCGAGTAGCTGCAGGGAAGAGAGAAGATAGAGGAACAGTGTAGAGAAAAAATACAAGGGGATGTCAAGATAGAAACAAAATAATGAAATCTATAAAAGGGGTCACTGGGACAGAGCGGATAAAGCTAGACACAAAATAATGAACTATGTAAGGGAGTGGGTCTGTTAGCCAAGGAGGGGTCAAGGTATAAATTAAGTAATTAAATATATAGGGGGTGGGGGATAGAGAAATTGCAGCGTCATCATGGTAATTTTACAACTTAAAAGAGGACTGGTTCACAACACTGCACTTATTGTGGACTATAGGTTGAGATAAAGCACAAAATGCTGATCATAGAAAAGAGGGGGGATGAGAGGTGACAGGAGGGGAAATCAGTGGCATATTTATAATGGGTGCAGTGTGTGATACACGCCACCTCCTGGGGTCCAGGGGGGCCCACAGCCTGTACCCATTTTTTTCTATACTTTCAATACTTCCCCTCCAGAGTCCCACGCCAGCAGCAGTAGCGCTGCAGGAGTCACCATGAATATGGCGCAGTGGTCATTTTCCCGGCATTTCACGCATGCGCAGTAAGAAAATCTCTGGGAAAATGGGCAACGTGTCATTTTCACAGAGATCTGCACATGGGGGGTCATTCCGAGTTGATTGCTCGCTAGCAGTTTTTAGCAGCCGTGCAAACGCTATGCCGCCTCCCACTGGGAGTGTATTTTAGCTTAGCAGAAGTGCGAATGAAAGGATCGCACAGCGGCTACAAAATAATTTTGTGCAGTTTCAGAGTATCTTCAGACCTACTCAGCGCTTGCGATGACTTCAGACTGTTCAGTTCCTGTTTTGACATCACGAACACGCCCTGCGTTCACCCAGCCACGCCTGCATTTTTCCTGGCACGCCTGCGTTTTTCCAACACTCCCTGAAAACAGTCAGTTGACACCAGAAACGCCCACTTCCTGTCAATCACTCTGCGGCCAGCAGTGCGACTGAAAAGCTTCGCTAGACCTTGTGTGAAACTACATCGCCCGTTGTGAAAGTACGTTGTGTTTGCACATTGCGCCGCATACGCATGCGCAGAAGTGCCGATTTTTTTGTATCATCGCTGCACAGCAAACATTTTCATCTAGCGATCAACTCGGAATGACCCCCAATGTGCACTAGACTCTTAGACAGCGTTAGGGTCCCCTAGTGACCCTAGTGTCCAGAGTCTACAGCGCTGCCAGCAAAAGAGGAGGGGGCCAAGATAAAATCTGCACACAGTCCACCTTTCTTGATACACCCCTGCCATAAATCGTCTTCTAATGATAAACTAATACATTTCCCCTTACTAGTAACAGGTATGTATTAATCTAAGCAGCAGGGGCGGTTTAACAGAGGAGGGGGCCCGTGTAAACCTCCAGGTTGGCACCTCCTCTGCACAGAGCTGTAGCCTCCGCCATGTTCCGGAGACCAATATGACTAATTTGCATGCGCTGCGGCCATTTTGGATGCAATTTTAGCCACGAATGCAGCGCCCGACGCTGGACTTTGAAAAGGTAAGTATTAAAATATGGGTGCAGTGTGTGTGGGCTCCCCTCGACCCAGGGGCCCGTGTGCACCGCACGCATCGCCCTCATTATAGAAACGCCAATGCTAAGCAGTTATAAAACTCATGTAAAACCTTGAGTAACGGGTTTACAAAATAGTATTACAGTGTAAGTGGGTCCAAAATGCACTAATTGTACAAAGCACTGAGGGATATCGTCAGGATCCCGGATTTGGGATCCCTGCAGTCGGAATACCTAGGCCAGAATCCCGGCCCTGCCCTGATACCATCCCAGCACTGTGCACTGTAATACCCCTTTTACACCGCCAGCTAGTAACACGGGTTATTGCACATGGGTGTGCAAAACCCGTGTTGCTGTTTGGTGTAAAATGGGGCTCAGTTGGAATAATCCGGGTCGAGTGACCCGGTATTCCAACTCGAGTAGCTTGCAGGGTTGAACACGGGTTCAACCCGGCAAACTGTGCTGTGTAAACAGGAGCCGGGTCTAATCGACCCGGCTCCCATTCACAGTGTACGGACGTGCAGCGCTAGGAGATCATGTGAGAGATCATGCCGTCCCCACCGCGTCATTGGCAATGTCACCAACCCGGCAATATGGCGAGTTGGAAAATGTGGTGGGAAAGGGGCCTGAGGCGGGTCGCGCCCGGGAAGCACCCATGTCAAAGCTCCCGGGTGTGACCCACCATGTGCGGTATAAAAGAGGTATTAAAGAACTTCTAGTGAATTTTATTAAGAGCAATCAATGTACATGATCTCTACAGTTTATAGGGTGTGATGATAAAGAGGATGCCAATACTGTGTGCCATCCTATGTACTGTACAGAACAATGAATGAATTATTTTCTAACTGCTTTTTCATCTCACCCGTTGTGTATATTAGAAACTGGCCAGACATTAATTATAAATTGGTTCCACAAGCCTTCTAGAATCTTACCTTGCAGTGCTACATATTCTTTTACATAATGCCAGGCTGACAAGGCTCTGTTCATTATTGCCTCTTATCCCCTGATGGTTTCATACAATGCTATGCCCTACTATCACTGTAATTAATATATGTACTCCAGCTGGATGTTAGCACATAGCTCTATGTGGACTAGGTAACGGAGGGCACAGACAAAGCCACAGTCTTGTGCCCTCATTAGGTTTTATACATGTATCATTTTCTTTTATTTTTCCATTTTCTAAGCAAAGATGCCCAAAAACAATTGACCCTTCTCCATTCAACCACGTGAGGAAATGAACGAGCTAATCCCACCCTAACCTTAATTATTCTAATGTGCTCAGGTGTGCCTGGGTAAATGTTGATTTTACCCAGATTGTGAGGTTATTTGCCGCATAGAAAACACTGATTATGAAGTCTCCCTACTCTGATTTGTATGTTACTTTAATTGTTACTTGCAGTAGACCAGTAGTCAGGGAACAGGGGTAAATTACCCCAAATGTGGTAAAAATGAAATTCCTGGGGTAATGGACGGTTGTGCAGCCAAGTCCAGCACCAGCCGGCTCGCGCTGTGACGCGGGCTACCCTGTGCTGTGTTCTTGGCCGTGATGTGACGTGCTGATGTCACACCATGCGCCCTCACGCCCACCCGTCCTGCGCTGTCCTGTCCTCCCGCCCGCGGCCCGCCAACCCACACACAGAACTTGAAGTGTTCTGTGGCTGACCGCTGACGGAGTTCCGCAGGATCAAACAGTTACCCACATAACGGTGGGAAATTCCCACTGACATTACCGAGGTGAGGATTCATTGCCAAAAAATAATTGGCGATAATAATAAAAAATAATAATAATAATTTTTTTTTTATATATATATATATATATATATACAGTATCTCAGAAATGCCATATAAACAGTGATAACCAGTATATATGCACAATAAGATATTATTTCCTTCCTTTCAAATCAAGGGGGTAACGCTGGCGTATCTAAATATATTTTGGGGTAAAAGGTAAAAAAGTTCCCTGACCCCCGCAGTAGACGGACCTGTGAAAGCAGTGCCATTTCTAGGGCCGGGCAAGACGATCTCACGGGGCACCCAACCCCGGCAACTGCATGTTAGTATTCTGTCTGGAATACTATTGAAAATGTCCCTCCCAATATGGCCACCGCCTCATAGAAGATCGTTATTAAGGATGCTAGAGGAGGCCACGGCCATTTATGTGACTGGCATGTGGGGGCATAATATGATATCAAGGGCATTACAGTGGGTGCATTACAGTGGGGACATAATATAGTGACAGGGGCAAAACTGGGTGCTTAATATGCTGACAGGGGCATTACTGGGTGGGGCATAATATGGTGTCAGGGGCATTACTGTGCGGGAAATAATATGGTGACGGCATTACTGGGTGGGGCATATTATTGTGTCAGACATTACTGTGTGTGACATAATATGCTGTCAGGGGTATTACTGTGGTATATGGTGTAAGGGACACTATTGGGTAAATGTACAGTATTACACTTCTTGCTTCGCTTTATCACTGAGGCAAATTAGGAAGTGACAGCGACAAGATGTATTCACATCTTGTCTGCTGAAGTGGGGGAATGAAAGCTCCCCCTCCGGCGATGTCCCCCAAGCACGCAGTGCGTCAGCTTAGTGCTGATGCGCTGTCTCCTTCCCGGCCAGCTCCTCTATGCATGTGCGGGATCTCGCTTGTCACACAGGATCCCCTGCTCAGCCCGAAGCTAGCACCCGCCACGACCAGGGACAGCTGTGTACGTGCTGTGGTGAACGGGCATCGCCACCTGCAGCTGTCAAAATCGACAGCTGCAGGCGTTGGAGCGGTCAGCAATGACCGTTCATACATTGCCCAAGCATATCGGCCTGCTATCTTTTAGACAGCAGCGCTGATATGGACAGGGGCGTATAGCGCCCCTGTCAGTGAGCCGGCATCATTCGCCAGTACTTTACATGGGGGAGAAGCGGTATAGCGCACATAACGTGCGCTGATACCGCTTCTCCCCCATAACGACATGTACCCCTATGTCGGTGAAAAGTAGCCTTTTCCTGCAAGGCCACACCCATTGCAGCAAAACTACACCCATTACAGTGAAACCACTCCCCCTTTTGGGGCCGCACGGAAATATATATTTTTTTTATATGTATATGGGTGGGGGGGAGGTTTACATTTTTTTAATGTTTACACTGGGAGCAAAATTGTCTAGAAATGCCCTGTGTGGATGGTACAGAACTGGCACCATGATTCTTACATTCCTCCGATCATCCCATTCTTAATATTTTGTGTCACAGCAGATGTTCCTTGTCTATGTGCATTTATATGCTACTCTATTTAATCAGTCTTTCTATAAATAAAAAATGATTTTACTGTATTGCTGTGAGAAAGAGCAAGAATCGGTGTTATACTGTGATTATCCCTTTTTCAATTTATTATGAGTGCCAGGAGATGAAATGAATAAAATGATAAATTTGGATTAGACTGCTGGTAAAAGGGGGCATTTGACAATTTAGAAACTCTTCACTAGAAAAGTATCTTTTTAGCTCCATACTGAATAGTAACTAAAAAAGGATATGTTGAGCAAATTATTTCTCTTACGTCCTAGAGGATGCTGGGGTCCACATTAGTACAATGGGGTATAGACGGGTCCATCAGGAGCCATTGGCACTTTAAGAGTTTGAGAGTGTGGGCTGGCTCCTCCCTCTATGCCCCTCCTACCAGACTCCGTTTAGAAAATGTGCCCGGAGGGGAAAGTCACAGCTAGGGGAGCTCTCCAGAGTTTCCCTAGAAAAGTTTTATTTAGAGTTTATTATTTTACAGGGAGGCTGCTGGCAACAGCCTCCCTGCTTCGTGGGACTAAGGGGGGGAGTAGTGCCCGCCCTGCGGGATCTGAGCCACTTACTCCACTGACAGGACACTGAGCTCCTGAGGGGTCAGATTGCTCCCCGTCGCAGGGGATTGCTCGCCCCGGCAGCATGCCGCCACTCCCTTACAGAGCTGAAGAATCGGTGGTGAGTGAGACACCGACCCCCCTAGCAAGCTGGGGGTCGGTGTGAAGATGGCAGCAGCAGGGTAGGAGCGCAGTATTAACTGCGCTCTAGGAGGCACAGCGGTACATGGTGCGGCGCTGTGAGGGGCGCCCTGAGCCAGCGCTACACCCTACATTGGTCCCAAAGCCTGTCGGGGCCCTCGGATCTCAGTCAGCATTCAATCCTGAGGCCAGTATAATCAGTGTAAGAGCAGGAAGACAGTACCATTTTGGGAGCGGAGCTTCTCCTCAGAGTGGACCCAGCAGCGTTCAGCGTCATTTTCGTGCCTGCACAGCGCTGATCAGGAGAAACAGGTCCCTTCACAGCAACTCCAGCTATCTGTAAACGGTACCAGGGAGTTGTAGAAGGGGGTGGGCGGGGGGGTGGAGGCTGCAATACGACTGTGTATCCTATTAAGGTGCACAGTCAGCGCTGACAAGGGGTCTCCGTTTGGTAAAAGCGCTGTGTTTGGGTTGGCTCCAATCTCTGTGGCTCTCTTGCCATTCTTGGGGGGGAAACTCTGTCTGCCCTCCCCTGTGTGTGTGTGGAGTGTTTGGTGTCTCCTTTAGCTATGTCCAGGGACACTGTGTCATATGTTGCGGAGGATATGTCCTCCCAGGATGATCCCATTACATGTAATCAGGATAGCACTGGTTTAGCACAGATTCCAGCAAGGGAACCTGAGTGGTTTTCCGCTATCAAATCTTGGATTTCTCAGATGATTTCAGACAGGGTTGCAAGCAGAAGCGTCACAATGGGGGGGGGGGGGGGGGGGGGGGGCAAGGGGGCAGCTCGCTCCACCCAAAACATGAGAGAGGCGCCATCCAGTCCACCCGGACCCGCAGCCACCAGCTTCAGTGCTGCTCGTGCTGTATTAGCAGCGGTGAGTCCGGCACTGCTTGTACGGGATCAGAGCTCAGTCACCCCCAGCCACCGGCCCCAGGGGTGCGTACCAGTCACCACACAGTGCCTGACAGCCAGGGGAGGGCCAGTGTGAGGAATCTTATTACTGCTCAAGCCATTCCCTGTGCCCCCATATCTGTACCCCAACATCCCCCCTCTCTCTGTGCCCCAATACCTCCATCTTTCTCTGTCCACAAACACTTTCCCTTTTCCTGTGCCCCAACACCTCCCCCAACTCCCTGTGCCCCAACACCTCCCCTCTCTCCCTGTGCCCCAGAACCTGTCCGCACTGTGCCCCATCACCTCCCCCCGTGCCCCAATAACCCTCCATCCTCAGCTGCTCCCCCCCCCCCCCTACCATGACCTCAGGTGCACCCCCCTATCCCCTGTATACCTGCATCCAGCGGTGCATTGGGGCGCCGGGATGCCGGGTCAGTCCACTGGTCGGCCGCCCCCCCCCCCCCCTGCTAACTCCAGCGCCCGTGCTCCCCCCACGCTTTGGCCGGTTCATATATACGCGGCTGCTGCTGCCGTGATCAGAGCTTTTGCATAGGCGCAGAAGCTCATGCAAGCAGGAAGCCATGGCAATGAAACGTACTGCCGGAGCTGCGGGATTAAAGCCGGAAAGCAGCAATGAAGAGTGCTGCCGTCAACGTAATGACCAGGGGCAGCCAGGGCACTGACTGAGTGGCCAGGCGTCCAGAGCCGTCCAAGCCATGTAATTGCACGGGGTCATCCTGGAGCCATACAGCCATTGGGGACAAGGAACCAACAGCCTGCAGGAACTGGAAGTGCGACCTTATCCTCGGACAGAAGAATGCGTACAGGTTAGTGCCGGTGACTCCTTGCTCATCTGTGTCTTAAGGTGTGTACACACGGTGAGATTTTTTCTTACGATTTTGACTGTATAGTCAAAATTATAAGAAAAGTTAGTACAGATCGCAAGGTGAGAGTCACCTTGTGATCCTGATGCGATGCCGATGTGCTAAAGCTACGCTGGTCGGGAGCTACTCTAGAAGTGCAAAGGCATCGTCGCTGTGCGATGCCTTTGCACTTCTGCGGGGGGGGGGCACTGACATGCGGGGCGGACTAGCCCTGTGCTGGGCGTTCCCCCGCTTGTCTGAGTTAAAGATCGTAGCTGTGCTAAATTTAACACAGCTACGATCAACTCGGAATGACCCCCATAGTCAGTATCGCAAGCACATTCATTATGTGCTTGCGATGCCGACCTGGGGGGTCATTCCGAGTTGCTCGCTCGCTAGCTGTTTTTAGCAGCCGTGCAAACGCATAGTCGCCGCCCACGGGGGAGTGTATTTTCGCTTTGCAAGTGTGCGAACGCCCTTGCAGCCGAGCTCTGCAATAACATTTTGTGCAGTTTCTGAGTAGGTATGAACTTACTCTGCCCTTGCGATCACTTCAGCCTGTCAGGTCACGGAATTGACGTCAGACACCCGCCCTGCAAACGCCTGGACACGCCTGTGTTTTTCCAACCACTGCCAGAAAACGGTCAGTTGGCACCCACAAATGCCTTCTTCCTGTCAATCTCCTTGCGATTGGCTGTGCGAACGGATTTTTCATTAAATCCATCACTCAGCAACGATCCACTTTGTACCCGTATGATGTGCCTGCGCATTGCGGTGCATACGCATGCGCAGTTGTTACCTGATCGCTGCGCTGCGAAAAACTGCAGCATGCGATCAGGTCGGAATGATCCCCCTAGTCCCTATCGCACAGTGAGAATCAGGGATAGCCCGAATTTCACCGTGTGTATGCACCTTGACTCTACAGTGTGGGCTGGGTGCCAGGGAGAGCTGCAGTATCAGGAAAGTTATTCCCAACGGCGCATTGGCATGCCGGGACACCAGACCGGATTCTGTTAGGCCGTTCGGTCATCCCCTCATTGGCTGCCCGCCAGCCGCGATCACGGCAGCGTTCATTGAAAGCTTCTGCGCATGCACAGAAGCTCAGTGAAGCACTTTGAAAATTGCTGCCGTGTGAGCTTCTGCGCATGCGCAGCAACCTCTCCTCCCCATAATGCATAGTATTCTGTGCCGTCAGTCACTACTGACGGCTCCGCCTCCCTTCCAGCCGCATCATGTGTTCTGCCTTCCCGCCAGCCCAGGCCGTCACAACAAGCACACTGCACAGTGTACTCGTGGCTGCTGCAGCTAGTATGCAAAGCAGAAGCTAGCAACTAGCAAATTCTGACTGCGTCACACACCAGTTGTGTGACAGTCAGTAAGTACTGTACAATTAACTGGTGAAATATGTATAATAACTAACTGGTGCAATATGTATAATGTGCTCTGCCTGGTGCAATGTGTATAATGTGCTCTGCCTGGTGCAATGTGTATAATGTGCTCTGCCTGGTGCAATGTGTATAACGTGCTCTGCCTGGTGCAATGTGTATAACGTGCTCTGCCTGGTGCAATGTGTATAACGTGCTTTACCTGGTGCAATGTGTATAATGTGCTTTACCTGGTGCAATGTGTATAACGTGCCCTGCCTGGTGCAATATGTATATAATGTGCTTTACCTGGTGCAATGTGTACAACGTGCTCTTCCTGGTGCAATGTGTATAATGTGCAATGTGTACAGTATAATGTGCTTTACCTGGTGCAATGTGTAATAATGTGCTCTGCCTGGCGCAAAGTGTACAATGTGCTCTTCCTGGTGCAATGTATATAATGTACTTTACCTGGTGCAATGTGTAATAATGTGCTCTGCCTACCGCAAAGTGTATAACGTGCTCTGCCTGGCACAACGTGTATAACGTGCTCTACCTAGTGCAATGTGTTTAATATGCTTAACCTGGTGCAATGTGTATAATGTGATCTGCCTGGCGCAAAGTGTATAACATGCTCTTCCTGGTGCAATGTGTACAGTATAATGTGCTTTACCTGGTGCAATGTGTATAACGTGCTCTGCCTGGCGCAAAGTGTGTACCTTGCTCTACCTGGCACAAAGTGTAGAACGTGCTCTATCTGGCGCAATATGTATAACATGCTCTACCTGGCGCAGTGTGTATAGGAGGTTCTACCTGGTGCAATGTGTATAGGAGGTTCTACCTGGTGCAATGTGTATAAGCAGATCTACTGTGTGGTGTATTGTGAATTGGCACTATTATGTGGCCACGCCCTTTCCCATAAAGCCACGCACCTAAGATCTTGCTGCGCGCACTTCACATACATGCCTGTATTCAGGCCTTCTGAGCAGTGATCCCGCCCACTTAACAGACTCCACCCCCCAGCAGACCCCACCCCTAAAAGGGCTGGTTTTAGATCCCAATCCGACCCTGCCTGCACCCCCATATTCTGTGGCCCTTCTGCATCGGGGCGCATCACCCTACCCCCAGGGGCAGCCATGAAGCTGACAGACAACGTCCTGCACAGCTTCCGGGTTGTAAAGATTTTCCGCGAGAACTCCAATAAGATCAACTGCTTTGACTTCAGTCCTAGCGGGGAGACAGTCATTTCCAGCTGCGACGACGACTCCATCGTGCTGTATGACTGCCAGGAGGGCAAGCCCAAAAGGACGCTGTACAGCAAGAAGTAATGTGTGGATCTCATCCGTTACACACATGCAGCAAATACCGTGGTTTATAGCTCCAACAAAATTGATGATACCATCTCTCTTCATGATAATAAATATAGCCGTTATTTCCCGGCCACAATAAAAGGGCCGTTGCGTTATCTATGTCTCCGGTGGACGATGCGTTTATTTCTGAGTCCTTGAATAAAACTATCCGCCTGTGGGACCTCCGGTCTCCCAACTGTCAGGGTCTGATGCACTTACAGGGGAAGCTAGTGTGCTAATTTGATCCAAAGGGTCTTATTTTTGCTGCAGGCGTTAATTCCCAGACGGTGAATCTGTATGATCTTCGCTCTTTTGATAAGGGTCCGTTTGCCACCTTTAAGATGAATTGTGGGGGTCATTCCGAGTTGATCGCTAGCTAAAAATGTTTGCAGCGCAGCGATTAAGAGGAAAAACTGCAGTTCTGCGCATGCGTATGCGGCGCAATGTGCACGCGCGAAGTACTTTCACAACAGCCGATGTAGTTTCACACAAGGTCGAGCGAAGCTTTTCAGTCGCAATGGCCGCCGCAGAGTGATTGACAGGAAAGGGGCGTTTCTGGGTGTCAACTCACCATTTTCAGGGAGTGTTCGGAAAAATGCAGGCGTGCCAGGAAAAATGCAGGCGTGGCTGGGAGAACGCAGGCCGTGTTTGTAACGTCAAATCTGGAACTGAATGGTCTGAAGTGATCGTAAGCGCTGAGTAGGTATGGAGCTACTCTGAAACTGCACAATTTTTTTTTGCTGCCGCCCTGCGATGCATTTGTTCGTACTTCTGCTAAGCTAAGATACACTCCCAATGGGAGGCAGCTTAGCATTTGCATGGCTGCTAAAAACTGCTAGCGAGTGAACAACTCGGAATGACCGCACCTGCGAATGGATGTCACTCAAATTTAGCAACGATGGAAAATTAATTCTTCTCTCTACCAATGGCGGCTTTCTGAGGCTGGTTGATGCGTTTAAAGGGCCGTGCTACACACCTTTGGGGGTTATAACAACAGTAAAACGGTCACACCAGAAGCTTCTTTCACCCCGGTTCTCAGTTCATTATGATCGGGTCGGAAAATGGCAAGATCCATGTATGGAATGGAGAGAGCAGCATGAAAGTGTCCGTACTGGATGTCAAGCACACCGGATCCATTACCTGCTTACAGTTCAATCCCAAGTTCATGACCTTTGCATTGCATTGGGGAAGCAGTAGGGAGATGAACAATGAGGAGGAGGCACTTAACTAGCAGATGTGTATAATGGGCTCTACCAGGCGTAATGTATATATGGGCTCTATCTGGCGTAATGTGTAATATGCGTAATGGGCTCTACCAGGCATAATGTGTAATGGGCTCTACGAGGCGTAATTTGTATAATGGGCTCTACCAGGTGTAATGTGTAACATGTATAATGGGCTCTACCAGGCGTAATGTGTAACATGTGTAATGGGCTCTACCAGGCGGAATGTGTAACATGTGTAATGGGCTCTACCCGGCGGAATGTGTATAATGGGCTCTACCAGGCATAATGTGTATAATGGGCTCTACCAGGTGTAATGTGTATAATGAGCTTCACTTAGCATAATGTATATAATGGGCTCTACCTGGCATAATGTGTATAAGGGGCTCTGCCAGGTGTAATGTGTACAAGGGGCCACTCCCAGCTGCTCCATAGAGTTCCATACAGGTGCAAGAGACCTGTCTAAGGTGGCCTGGAGCTAGGGGCGCCAAACTGAGATTTTATCTTGCCCCCCCAACCAAAAAACGTTCTGACACCCATGGTTGCAAGTTATGAATCTGCAACCCAGGTATTACAGAACTCTATGGCAGTATGGCCCGATTCTGGTACCTCAGGATGCATGTCATGCAAGATGACACGGATACCGATTCTGACACCACAGACAGTAATGGGGATGTGTTGCGGGGGTCTGCCTCTCTTGCAAAGGGGGTGCAATTGATGATAGAGGCTATCAGGGATGTGTTGAATATTAATGATAACACACCTGAGCAGGTTGAGGAGGCTTTTTTCACTGAAAATAAGAAAGCCTGCTAACCTTCCCTGCGTCAAAGGAATTAAATGCTATATTTGAAAAAGCATGGGAAACCCTGAGAAAAAATTCCAGATCCCTAAAAGGGTCCAGGTGGCGTTCCCTTTCCTTTAGGATAGAAAAAAATGGGAAAACCTGCCAATTGTTGACACATCTGTATCCAGACTCTCAAAAAAGGTGGTTCTACCTGTTCCGGGATCTACCGCCTTAAAGGAGCCAGCTGATTGTAAAATTATGGTCAGGCACCTTACTTGAAGATTTGGATACGATGGATAAGGGTGATGTTGAATTGTTTTTGTGGAACATTCACGATTCAGCAGGTTTTATGGTAGAATCCATGAAAGACCTGGGTTCCATGGCTGCGGGAATCTCTTCCATGTCTGTTTCAGCTCGTCGGGGACTGTGGCTGCGCCAGTGGTCGGCCGACACTGAATCCAGGAAAAGTGTGGAGTCCCTACCCTACACAGGTCAGGCTCTCTTTGGGGAAGCTTTGGATGCATGGATATCCACAGCTACAGTGGGTAAGTCTCCGTTTCTACCCTCAGCTGCACTTGCTCCGAAGAAATCCTTCTCTTCATCAGCATCACAGTCCTTTCGGCCTAACAAGCCTAGAAAGGCCAAGCCGTTTCAGGTACGCCAAAGTCCTCCACATGACAGTGGACCGCACGGCCTGGAGGTGGGGCCGGTGGGAGCGAGACTCAGACAGTTCAGTCACGTCTGGGTATCGTCCGGCCTGCATCTTTGGGTGATAGATATTGTGTCCCAGGGATACAGGCTGGAATTTCAAGGTCTCCCTCCTCACCGATTTTTAAAATCAGGCTTGCCAGTTCTACTGGCAGACAGAACTGTCCTGCAAGAGGCTGTCCAGAAGTTGGTGGAGGCACAGGTCATTGTGTCAGTTCCTCCTCATTTGCAAACCACAGGTTACTATTCAAACCTTTTCGTGGTACCGAAACCGAATGTGCGGTCAGGTTCTTTCTAAACCTAAAATCACTGAACCCCTTTCTAAAGGAGTTGAAGTTCAAAATGGAGTCTCTCCGGGCGGTGATATCAGGTTTGGAAGAATGGGAATTCCTGGTATCCCTGGATATCAAGGATGCGTACCTCCACATTCCGATTTGGCTGACACATCAGGCTTATCTCTGTTTCGCATTACTGGACTGTCATTTCCAGTTCCAGGCCCTGCCATTCGGCCTCTCAACAGCACAGAGGGTGTTCACCAAGGTGATGGCAGAGATGATGATTCTCCTCCGCAAACAAAGGGTGAACATCATTCCATATCTGGACAGTCTGCTGATAAAGGCATCGTCCAAGGAGAAGCTGTTGCAGTCCATTATTCTCACAACCCACCTACTCAGACTCCACAGTTGGATTCTGAACCTTCCAAAATCACATTTGGAACCAAACCAGAGGATGTCTTTTCTGGGGATGATCCTCGACATAGAAGTGCAGAGGGTGTTTCTTCCACAGGAAAAGGCATTGGTGATACAAACAATGGTTCGGGATGTCCTGAAGCCAGCCCGGGTGTCGGTTCATCAATGCATTCGCCTTCTGAGAAAGATGGTGGCCTCTTACGAGGCTCTCCAGTACGGGAGGTTCCATGCTCGGGCCTTCCAACTGGATCTCCTGGACAAGTGGTCAGGATCTCATCTCCACATTCACCAGAGAATTCATCTGTCACCAAAGGCCAGGATTTCACTCCTCTGGTGGCTCTAATTGCTTCACCTTCTGGAGGGCTGCAGGTTCGGGATTCAGGACTCGGTCCTTCTACCCACGGATGCTAGCCTTCGGGGCTGGGGCACAGTCACTCAGGGGGATCCTTCCAAGGAAGGTGGTCAAGTCTGGAAGCTACCTGTAGATCAATCTCCTGGTACTAAGAGCCATCTACAATGGTCTTCTTCAGTCGGACCATCTTCTAAGAGATCGGGCCATTCAAGTACAGTCGGACAATGTAACGATGGTGGCTTACATAAACCAACAGGGTGGAACGAAGAGAAGAGCTGCAATGTCAGAGGTGACAAGAATCATCCTCTAGGCAGAAAAGCACGCGTTGGCGCTCTCAGCAATCTTCATTCCGGGAGTGGACAACTGGGAAGCAGACTTCATCAGCAGACACGATCTCCATCCAGGGGAGGTGTTCAAGGAAATAACAGACCTTTGGGGGTTACCCCAAATAGATATGATGGCCTCTCGTCTCAACAAGAAGCTTCGACGCTATTGTTCCAGGTCGAGGGACCCACAAGCAGTGGCAGTGGACGCCCTTGTGTCTCCGTGGGTGTTCCAGTCAGTGTACGTGTTTCCACCACTTCCACTCATTCTAAGAGTTATAAAGCTCATAAGAAGAACAAGAGTTCAAGCGATCCTCATTGCTCCAGACTGGCCAAGGAGGGCTTGGTATGCGGACCTTCTAAACCTCTTGCAGGGGAAAAATCCGAGGCCTCTTCCTCTTCGGGAGGACCTGCTGCAGCAGGGGCCGTTCGCCTATCAAGACTTACCGCGACTACGTTTGATGGCATGGAAGTTGAGCGCCTGATACTTGCTCGGAAGGGCATTCCAAAGAAGGTAATTCCTACCCTGATACAGGCTAGGAAAGGGGTAACGTCTAAGCATTACCATCGTATCTCGAAGAAATATATCTCTTGGTGTGAATCCAAGAAGCTTCTTACGGTGGAGTTTCAACTAGGACGTTTCCTCCTCTTCCTGCAAGCGGGTGTAGATATGGGCCTAAGGTTGGGATCTGTGAAGGTCCAGATTTCGTCCCTGTCCATTTTCTTCCAGAAACAATTGGCTGCCCTCCCTGAGGTTCAGACCTTTTTGAAGGGAGTTCTGCACATTCAACCTCCCTTTGTACTATTTCTTACATGGAAGGCTGTCACGTTGTTGGCCTTAGCTTCTGCTAGACGTGTGTCAGAATTGGGGGCTTTGTTCTGTAAAAGCCCTTACTTGATATTCCACGAAGATAGAGTTGAGCTCCGGACACGTCAGCAGTTTCTTCCAAAGGTTGTGTCGGCATTTCATATCAACCAACCTATTGTGGTGCCAGTGGTGTTATGAACCACAGGTAGTGGTTCATTCCTATTTTATGTTTATAAGTAGTCTTGCAGGCCAGGATTTCCCGTTGCTCTGATTTAAGAAGATTCTTGTTTGCTGCCAGTGGTGAGTCTGTGTGATTGCAGCTTGTTCCCATGTGTTCAGCCTCACCTGTCTGTTGATTGCACCTCTCAGTTGTGCAGCAGGGCAGCTGCACGACATAATTAATTAAGACTCTCTGTTATATGCTGGCTCAGTGCAATTCACAGACGCTGGTGATATTTCCTGAGTTCTCGAGTTCTGAGTTAGTCCCTGCCAGTTCCTGAGCTCCTGTCTAGCAGTGTCTGTCTAGCTGCTTTGAGTGTCGGTTCCTGTGTCGATTCCAGTGTCGATTCCAGTGTCTGATCCTGTGTCCTGCCGTGAAGCGTTCCTGTCCAGGAGTCCTGTGGCTTTGTCTGTGCCTGGTCGAATATCTGGCTTCTTGGTGTCCACCGGTCTGTCATTTGGGATTCTGCCTGTCCTCCAGTTCTGAGAGTCTGTGTCAGCTACATTGGGGGTTCCTGTCCGTTTGCCAGTATTTGTACCGGTTCCGTGAGTAGCGGCTTAGCCGCGTCCGTCGGCCCAGGCCGCAGTATTCTTTGGTTATAATTTGTTTCTGGTGTTTTGCAGAGGGGTCTGCTTGTGCTGTCACCGCCGGTACACAACGGTATTGTGTCGGCGAGTGGACAGCATTTCCTTTGTTCTTTTCCTTTGGCGGCGTGCCGCACATATATTTAGGTTTAGGGTTGTTAGTAGCCCCTAGCCTTCTGTTTGTTTTAGCTAGAGGTCCCCTTGTTATTATCCTGTCTCGGTTCACGCCTTGTCTCAATCTAAGACCTGGGGGCATCGGAGTTGGGCAGACCTAATCCGCCCTTCAAACGCGGCTGCCGTGAGCCCAAGAAACCATAGTCACTCAGGCGTGAACGGACCACACGGGTGAAACAACGGAGGTAGGGTGCTAGGGGCTATTTCCACACCACACCTTATTTCAGCGTCACGTTCTGGTGCTCAGGACTCACTATGCAACATCTCCCTTGTTCTGAGCACCAGGAACCTAACATTATCACCAGCCATACAACAAAAAAGAAATAAAGCTTTTTCTTTTTTGGCCCAGTCCAGTGTCTTGTCTAGAATCCAGTCATGTCTAGAATTCAGTGTGCAGAATCCAGTCCTGTTAAGAATCCAGTCCTGTCTAGAACTCGGTGTGCAGAATCCAGTCCGGTGTTTAGAATCCAGTCCTGTCTAGAATTCAGTGTGCAGAATCCAGTCCGGTGTTTAGAATCCAATCCTGTCTAGAATTCAGTGTGCAGAATCCAGTCCGGTGTTTAAAAATCCAGTCCAGTCTTGTCTTGTCTAGTTTAAAAGTCCAGTCTTGTCTTGCCTAGAATCTTGTATTAGAATCGTGTCTAGAATCGTGTCTAGAATCTTGTCTAAGAATCTTGTCTAGAATCTTGTCTTAGAATCGTGTCTAGAATCGTGTCTAGTCTTGTCTTGTCTAGTTTGAAATCCTCCTATGCCTACTATGCAAGCCCTGCAAGCATCTCTCTCAGCCCTGAACTCTGCTTTCAGTGCTTTGAAACCTGAGCGGCTGGAAGTTTTGCAGCAATCCTTAAAGCAACTGCAAAACCTTCTGACCAAAATTTTGCTTATTTTGCCAGAAGTAGTTGAGAGTTCATTCTCTAAAGAGACTCTTGTTCACAGTATGGTGACAAGTGAATCCTCAGGTTTAATTAGAGAGAAAAAGTTTGAAAGTTTTCTGCGGCCCAGGCTCTCAGAAGAGGAGCATCTGCGTCGCAGAAACTTAGATTTATGCCTATATTGTGGGGGTTTAGGCCACTATCTGCAGACCTGTGAGTTGCGCAAGCCAAAGTGTGGTGACAAGTCCTGCCCTCTGGCCAAGTTGAGTCAGGATACAAGACCTACTCCTGTCTCTACTGTGGCAGAGGTACTTGTCACACAACCCACACTAAAAAGCACTCTGTCCTATAATTGGGGTCCTTGGGCTAGGGAGCCCCATTATAGATTCAGGAACCAAAGGAGAATGTTTCTCTCCTCTCTTGATTTTTCTGTGGAAGCAGAGTTGCAAACCCCTGGAGTGGTGCCCGATGCCCAGGGTCCTGGAGTGGTGCCCGATGCCCAGGGTCCTGGAGTGGTGCCCGATGCCCAGGGTCCTGGAGTGGTGCCCGATGCCCATGGTCCTGGAGCGGTGCCCGATGCCCAGAGTCCTGGAGCGGTGCCCGATGCCCAGAGTCCTGGAGCGGTGCCCGATGCCCAGAGTCCTGGAGCGGTGCCCGATGCCCAGAGTCCTGGAGCGGTGCCCGATGCCCAGAGTCCTGGAGCGGTGCCCGATGCCCAGAGTCCTGGAGCGGTACCCGATGCTCTAAGTTATAGAGGGACATCGAATATTATTGCTCAGGTGTCATTACCAGAAGGGGTCTCAGAAGCTGTTTCCCCAGGTAGAGACTTGAAAAGCGCAACTCCAGAGAAGGTGTCTAAAACCATAGTTCTAGAAGGGAACTCGAGAAGCAAAACCCCAGAAGGGATCTTTGAAGTAATATCCCCAAGTGGGGTCTCGAGAGACGCAGCCCCAAAGAAGGGTCTAGAGGTCGCTTCCCCAGGAAAGGACTCAAGAGGCATAGCGTTAGTGGAGGTTCTGAAGGTTATAGCTTCAGCAAAGGTCCCGGAAGTCTTAGTCCCGGGAGAAGTTTCGATAATTATCGACTCAGAGAGGGAGGCCGACGGCTCGGTCCCAGAGAGGGAGGCCGACGGCTCGGTCCCAGAGAGGGAGGCCGACGGCCCGGTCCCAGTGAGGGAGGCCGACGGCCCAGTCCCAGTAAAAGAATCCGAGGTGCTGACCCCAGCGGGGTTCCCGAAGGCCACTGCCCCAGCGGGGTTCCCGAAGGCCACTGCCCCGGGTGGGGTTCAGAAGGCCACTGCCCCGGGTGGGGTTCAGAAAGTCTCTGCCCCGGGTGGGGTTCAGAAAGTCACTGCCCCGGGTGGGGTTCCGAGGGCCACTGCCCCAGGTGGGGTTCAGAAAGTCTCAGCCTCGAGTAAGGTCAATAGTGACCAGGTCCTAGCAAAGCACTCTAGTCAGATGGGAAGGAAGCAGATCCTGACTCTGTTGATATCTCAACATCTATAATCTTTGATGGGGATTTAGTCCAATTTCTGGCGCTTTACAAACACTATTACACCATTTTGTTGTCTAGACCATTTCTGGGCATCACTTCAGAGAACCTTGTGCTCTATCTGATATATTCCTTTAGAGGAGAGCCTTTTGAGTGGGCGACCAGCCTAATGAAAACTGAAGATCCCATTCTTCAGGATCCCCCGGCATTCAGTGATACAGTTATTAAGAGATATGGTTCCAAAGAAATTGGTTCAGGTTCCTCTAGGTCACTCGTCTTATATGCTGAGAGTCCACCGTATACTGTAAACGCGGCACAAAAATCACAGCCTATTACCATTGCTACTGGATGTGCTTTCCTGTCTTCTCCCTACAGGAAATCTTCTAAAGTTTCGGTACCTAGGGGAATGGAGCCAATCTATGGTCTGTTCTCAGATTCCGAAACTGATGAGGTTTCTTATATGCCGGGGCACTCTGGTAGGAGACGGAAGAAGCATCTGATTGCTCGACCTATATGTTTTGAAGAATTTTTTGAGCCAGAGATTTCTTCCTTTCCTGGTGTCGCCAAGCAAGCACAGGGTAAAAAGAAGAAAAGAAAAAGAAATATTATTGACTCTTGCCTTGATATAAGAAAAAAAAGTTTTTTTTCCTTGTCTTGTGTCCAGTGGCCACCGTCAAGGGGGGGGGGGGCACTGTTACAAGCTGTTGCCACAGCTTGTTTCTGTTACTTGTCTTTGTCTGTTTGTTCCAGTGTCAGGTTTATTAATGTATCCCTTGTTTTGGAAAGTCTGAATTTTGGGGTCCTTTGACCCCTCCTCAAGGCGGGGGTAATGTTATGAGCCACGGCTGTGGCTCATTCCTGTTTTGCGTTTTTGGTTATGTATTTTATGTTATACTTCTGTTTCTGTTCCCCGTGGGTGTCATGGGGTGTTCGGAGCCCACCCTAAAAGAGAGGGTACTGTTATGAACCACAGGTAGTGGTCATTCCTATTTTATGTTTATAAGTAGTCTTGCAGGCCAGGATTTTCCCATTTGCTCTGGTTTAAGAAGATTCTTGTTTGCTGCCAGTGGTGAGTCTGTGTGATTGCAGCTTGTTCCCATGTGTTCAGCCTCACCTGTCTGTTGATTGCACCTCTCAGTTGTGCAGCAGGGCAGCTGCACGACATAATTAATTAAGACTCTCTGTTATATGCTGGCTCAGTGCAATTCACAGACGCTGGTGATATTTCCTGAGTTCCAGAGTTCTCGAGTTCTGAGTTAGTCCCTGCCAGTTCCTGAGCTCCTGTCTAGCAGTGTCTGTCTAGCTGCTTTGAGTGTCGGTTCCTGTGTCGATTCCAGTGTCGATTCCAGTGTCTGATCCTGTGTGCCTGCCGTGAAGCGTTCCTGTCCAGGAGTCCTGTGGCTTTGTCTGTGCCTTGTCGAATATCTGGCTTCTTGGTGTCCACCGGTCTGTCGTTTGGGATTCTGCCTGTCCTCCAGTTCTGAGAGTCTGTGTCGGCTACATTGGGGGTTCCTGTCCGTTTGCCAGTATTTGTACCGGTTCCGTGAGTAGCGCTTTGCCGCGTCCGTCGGCTCAGGCCGCAGTATTCTTTGGTTATAATTTGTTTCTGGTGTTTTGCAGAGGGGTCTGCTTGTGCTGTCACCGCCGGTACACAACGGTATTGTGTCGGCGAGTGGACAGCATTTCCTTTGTTGTTCTTTTCCTTTGGCGGCGTGCCGCACATATATTTAGGTTTAGGGTTGTTAGGTAGCACCTAGCCTTCTGTTTGTTTTAGCTAGAGGTCCCCTTGTTATTATCCTGTCTCGGTTCACGCCTTGTCTCAATCTAAGACCTGGGGGCATCGGAGTTGGGCAGACCTAATATTGCCCTTCAACGCTGGCTGCCGTGGGCCCAAGAAACCATAGTCACTCAGGCGTGAACGGACCACACGGTGAAACAACGGAGGTAGGGTGCTAGGGGCTATTTCCACACCACACCTTATTTCAGCGTCCACGTTCTGGTGCTCAGGACTCACTACGCAACATCTCTCTTGCTCTGAGCACAGGAACCTAACAGTGGCTACTGACTTCTCAATTTCGTCAAAGTCCTTGGATGTTGTGAGGGCTTTGAAAATCTATGTGAAGAGAACTGCTCGTCACATGAAATCGGGACTCTTTGTTTGTCTGTATAATCCCAAGAAAATTGGGTGTCCTGCTTCAAAGCAGACTATATCTCGCTGGATTAGGTTCACTATCCAGCATGCTTATTCTACGGCAGGATTGTCGTGTCCAAAATATGTTAAGGCCCACTCTACTCGTAAGGTGGGTTCTTCCTGGGTGCCTGCCCTGGGTGTCTCGGCGTTACAACTTTGCAGCAAGTGGCAACTTGGTCTGGGTCGAACATGTTTGCTAAATTCTACAAGTTCGATACTTTGGCTTCTGATGATCTGAAGTTCAGTCAATCAGTTTTGCAGGAGCCTACTGCGCTCTCCCTCCCGTTCTGGGAGCTTTGGTACATCCCCATGGTACTAATGTGGACCCCAGCATCCCCTAGGACGTAAGAGAAAATAGGATTTTGGTTTACCCACCGGTAAATCCTTTTCTCGTAGTCCGTAGAGGATGCTGGGTGCCCGCCCCCAGCGCTTCATTTCCTGCAATCGTTATCTAATTCAGTGCAACTTTGTTTAGTTATGTACTGCATTGTTACTTGGTAAGTAATGTTTCAGCAGTTGCTGAGTTTTTCAAGCTAGTTAGCTTGAGGTGCCTTGTATGTGTGAGCTGATATTAATCTCGCCACTATCTGTGTTAAATCCTTCTCTCGAAGATGTCCGTCTCCTCGGGCACAGTTTCTAGACTGAGTCTGGAAGGAGGGGCATAGAGGGAGGAGCCAGCCCACACTCTCAAACTCTTAAAGTGCCAATGGCTCCTGGTGGACAAGTCTATACCCCATGGTACTAATGTGGACCCCAGGATCCTCCACGTACTACGAGAAAAGGATTTACTGGTAGGTAACCAAAATCCTATTTTTTTTTTTATGTATTTGGAGTTGGACCAAGCTCCATGTGTTGATGTGTATATCAAATCTCTGGGGTATATTTACTAAGGTGCAGGTTTATAGATGTGGATATGTTGCCCATAGCAACAAATCAGATTCCAGCTATTATCTTCCAGAAGGTGCTAGATAAATGATAAGTAGATTGTGATTGGTTGCTATGGGCAACATCTCCACTTCTATAAACCTGCACTTTAGTAAATATACTCCTCAGTCTATAACAGGGGGCACGGGCATAGCACCCGACTTATCATGGGGGCACGGGCCTAGCACCCAATCACAAGTGCCCCCTGCACTACATGTTCCATCGGGCTTACCGCTCGCATTACTGTTTCCAATACCTTGGTGGTATAGAACGACAGATACAAAGACAGGGTCTAGTACCTTTCCTGCTCTGCCAAACTTCTCAGTACTTCCCTGCAGGGGTCAAAATCACTCCTCAATATGCCAAGCGACAGATCCTCTTTTACCTCTCCGCGATGGCTTCACACTACAGCTACTTAATTTGCGCTGGACTTCACCTAAGCAGCAAGGGGGTCAGTAAAAGCTCTTGTGCAAGTGCCCCCTTGCCGCCAGGCTCAGTTGTCCTGGAGTCTTTTGTCTTTGTTATGCTGCCTCTTCCAGTCTTCTGTCTTCCGGTGCCTTTGATATTCTTCCTGCCAGGTCGCCTCTTCTGTGTGGTGTCTATTGTGCCTCTTCAGAATATCTTCTGCCTAGATCTCTTCTGCCCTGGGGTGACCCTGAGGGATATTGTAACCTAGGCTAAGTACAGTGAATGCTTGTTTGCACAATTAGGCATGTATATAGACTGGGAATGCATATAAGCCTTGGAAAGCTGTATTATTTTTCAATGATTGACCTGATTCATACAGTAGTTGTACGTTATGCTGATGTTTTCGCAATTGAGCGATTATTGGTAGTCGCTGCTAATCATTGGTCAGTGCTGCAATGCGCACACATGGCAACTGAATTGCAGTTACAGTTGTAGTAAGGATTCATTCACAAGTCGTTGAAAGGGAGCGTCTGTTTTGTGGGATGTAACGTGGAGTGGCTGCAAAAATGCAGGAATGTCGGGACTGTTACCATAGCATGTATCAGTCGCCGGCTATGTATAAATCACGTCTATGGTGAACAATATAGAAACTGCTTTTGACAACAGAGGGCCGCAAAAGATTTTGGAGATATCTGCTGCGGTCCCTTCTTCTTGCACGTTGGAGATGCTTCATCTTTGCAGGCATCTCCCAAAAAACATCTGCTTTTGATGAATATCCTGCATGATAGCATTGATAAATGTGCCCCTTAACCACTTAACTGACGATTTCCCCCCCGCCCCCCCCCCCCCCCCCAAAAAAAAATGCTCAGTAATTGTCGGGGGGTTTTTATGAGTGAATTCTTTTTTTTTTTTAACTGTTTTTTCCCCAAACATCAGCACATCGAACGGGAATGTTGCGAACATCGGTAACATTGCGACCATCGCAACTTTAGTTTTAAGAGCCCGGACAGCTGCCAGGTAGACAGGGGGACTTGGGGGCGATGATTTACACTTACCAGCAGCTGCCATTGTTTGCAGCCGCTGGGGGTGGGGGATCCTGTCGTGCTGACTGATCAGCAATGATTGGCAGCACAGCAACACTGGGGTCTGGGTGCTGGAAGGCAGAGGGACCTTCCGGTCCCTCTGACAGAAGCAGCGGAGGGAAGTTTTCCTTCCCGGCCGCTGCTAACACAGTTTATCTGACTGGTCGCATCCTGTCCGACCAGGTCAGATAAAGCACTTGCAGGCATGGTCGCATCTGATACGACCATGCCAGGCAAGTGGTTAATGATCTGCAAGTGAGAGTTGTAGACTAATGTAGCTAGAAAGAGGAGTGAATGATAAGTGCATTAGGTATTTTTAACTTTTACTGAGTTGGTATCTTCTCTTCACTGGGATGTTAAAGACTGTGGGGGTTATGTAATAGTCTGTGAGTTGCAGGCACGAGCGTGATTCCGGAAAGTTAGCCTGTAGGTTTAAATCGGCATTAATTTAAAAGACAAAACCATGCTGGCCACATAAAAGCAATAAACATATTTTTGCCTTGAATTTTAATACCCTTAGGTATATGTATTGTTTATTATTACGGTAACACTAATCACACTGTTATTACAAATGCATGATCTTCATTATAGCTTTACTTTATTAAAAAAATAATAATTACTTTTCTCTTATTTATAGAATACAGCCTTTTGTACTAGGTAATCTTCGTGTATATGTGTATACAAAAATATTTAATATATCACTATTTAATTAAGCAGAATGCATCTAGTCTGTTCCGTCAGCCAGAAAATGCAGAAACCTCTACAGATTAGACTGCTTTGCTACATTTGGGCTACATGTCTCTTGTACAATGCCACTGCATTGAACTGTAGAGAGAAAAAAACATTTCTGGCTGACTTTTTTGTAATCAAATACGGCTTGAGAATTCTATTTTATGCAACTAAGTTACTGTAAATCATAATAAAATAAAATAAAATGTATTCCAACACATGTATACTCTCAGAAGTTGTATCATGTCATGCCGCAGCCTACAGAACAAAATATGTTATGAAGGTCAGATAAGATGTTACATGGGTTTGGGGCAGTACCCTATTGAGGACAATATATAATGTTTTGAAAACCTTATGGGTGCTTCTTTGAATAGTGGCTGCCTTCTAACCTCACTAGTGAACCAATCCCGAAAGGTCTGAATAGTAATACAGTGAAAAAGTAGATCGTGAGGGAGCTGGTGCATTTATTAGTGGCTGCCTTCTAACTAGTGATGAGCGGGTTCGGTTTCTCGGAAACCGAACCCCCCCGAACTTCACTCTTTTTACACGGGTCCGAGCAGACTCGGATCCTCCCGCCTTGCTCGGCTAACCCGAGCGCGCCCGAACGTCATCATCCCGCTGTCGGATTCTCGCGAGATTCGGATTCTATATAAGCAGCCGCGCGTCGCTGCCATTTTCACACGTGCATTGAGATTGATAGGGAGAGGACGTGGCTGGCGTCCTCTCCGTTTAGTTATAGAGTCTTAGAGTTAGTTGATCTGATTGATTGCTACTGCTTAGCTTATTGTGGGGAGGATTGGGGAGCAGCTGTTAGGACTCATGAGGAGTACAGTGCAGAGTTTTGCTAGTTTTTTTTTATCCGTTCTCTGCCTGAAAAAAACGCTCCATACCATATCTGTGCTCAGCCTTAGTGTGCTGCATGATATATCTGACTGTGCTGAGTGCTCACACTGCTTAATTGTGGGGGAGACTGGGGAGCAGCTATAGCAGTAGTACAGTGCAGAGTTTTGCTGACAGTGACCACCAATATACGTTTGTCTGCCTGAAAAACACTCCTGTGGTGTCTTTTTTTCTTTATACTATAAACGCAGTCTGCTGGCAGTGTCTACCAGGTCCATTATACTGTATATAGCAGTACGGTAGGCCACTGCTGTACCTACCTCTGTGTCGTCACTCGTCGTCATACATAAAGTATACTAGTAGTATATCCATCCATCTACATTGTATACCTGTGGTGTCTTTTTTTTTTTATACTATAAAAGCAGTCTGCTGACAGTGTCCACCAGGTCCATTATACTGTATATAGCAGTACGGTAGGCCACTGCTGTACCTACCTCTGTGTCGTCACTCGTCGTCATACATAAAATATACTAGTAGTATATCCATCCATCTACATTGTATACCTGTGGTGTCTTTTTTTCTTTATACTATAAACGCAGTCTGCTGCTGACAGTGTCCACCAGGTCCATTATACTGTATATAGCAGTACGGTAGGCCACTGCTGTACCTACCTCTGTGTCGTCACTCGTCATCATACATAAAGTATACTAGTAGTATATCCATCCATCTACATTGTATACCTGTGGTGTCTTTTTTTCTTTATACTATAAACGCAGTCTGCTGACAGTGTCCACCAGGTCCATTATACTGTATATAGCAGTACGGTAGGCCACTGCTGTACCTACCTCTGTGTCGTCACTCGTCGTCATACATAAAGTATACTAGTAGTATATCCATCCATCTACATTGTATATCTGTGGTGTCTTTTTTTCTTTATACTATAAACGCAGTCTGCTGACAGTGTCCACCAGGTCCATTATACTGTATATAGCAGTACGGTAGGCCACTGCTGTACCTACCTCTGTGTCGTCACTCGTCGTCATACATAAAGTATACTAGTAGTATATCCATCCATCTACATTGTATATAGCAGTACGGTAGGCCACTGCTGTACCTACCTCTGTGTCGTCACTCGTCGTCATACATAAAGTATACTAGTAGTATATCCATCCATCTACATTGTATACCTGTGGTGTCTTTTTTTCTTTATACTATAAACGCAGTCTGCTGACAGTGTCCACCAGGTCCATTATACTGTATATAGCAGTACGGTAGGCCACTGCTGTACCTACCTCTGTGTCGTCACTCGTCGTCATACATAAAGTATACTAGTAGTATATCCATCCATCTACATTGTATACCTGTGGTGTCTTTTTTTCTTTATACTATAAACGCAGTCTGCTGACTGTGTCCACCAGGTCCATAATACTGTATATAGCAGTACGGTAGGCCACTGCTGTACCTACCTCTGTGTCGTCACTCGTCGTCATACATAAAGTATACTAGTAGTATATCCATCCATCTACATTGTATACCTGTGGTGTCTTTTAGTTGTGCGCATTAAAATATGGAGAACAAAAATGTGGAGGTTAAAAAAATAGGGAAAGCTCAAGATCCACTTCCACCTCCTGCTGAAGCTGCTGCCACTAGTCATGGCCGAGACGATGAAATGCCGTCAACGTCGTCTGCCAAGGCCGATGCCCAATGTCATAGTACAGAGCATGTAAAATCTAAAACACAAAAGATCAGTAAAAAAATGACCCAAAAATCAAAATTAAAAGCGTCTGAGGAGAAGCGTAAACTTGCCAATATGCCATTTACGACACGGAGTGGCAAGGAAAGGCTGAGGCCCTGGCCTATGTTCATGGCTAGTGGTTCAGCTTCACATGAGGATGGAAGCACTCAGCCTCTCGCTAGAAAAATGAAAAGACTTAAGCTGGCAAAAGCACAGCAAAGAACTGTGCATTCTTCGAAATCACAAATCCCCAAGGAGAGTCCAATTGTGTCGGTTGCGATCCTGACATTCCCAACACTGGACGGGAAGAGCTTGCGCCTTCCACCATTTGCACGCCCCATGCAAGTGCTGGAAGGAGCACCCGCAGTCCAGTTCCTGATAGTCAATTTTAAGATGTCAGTGTTGAAGTACACCAGGATGAGGATATGGGTGTTGCTGGCGCTGGGGAGGAAATTGACAAGGAGGATTCTGATGGTGAGGTGGTTTGTTTAAGTCAGGCACCCGGGGAGACACCTGTTGGAATATGGCCATTGACATGCCTGGTCAAAATACAAAAAAAATCAGCTCTTGGGTGTGGAATTATTTCAACACAAATGCGGACAACAGGTGTCAAGCCGTGTGTTGCCTTTGTCAAGCTGTAATAAGTAGGGGTAGGACGTTAACCACCTCGGAACATCCTCCCTTATACGTCACCTGCAGCGCATTCATCATAAGTCAGTGACAAGTTCAAAAACTTTGGGCGACAGCGGAAGCAGTCCACTGACCAGTAAATCCCTTCCCCTTGTAACCAAGCTCACGCAAACCACACCACCAACTCCCTCAGTGTCAATTTCCTCCTTACCCAAGAAAGCCAATAGTCCTGCAGGCCATGTCACTGGCAAGTCTGACGAGTCCTCTCCTGCCTGGGATTCCTCCGATGCATCCTTGAGTGTAACGCCTACTGCTGCTGGCGCTGCTGTTGTTGCTGCTGGGAGTCGATCATCATCCCAGAGGGGAAGTCGGAAGACCACTTGTACTACTTCCAGTAAGCAATTGACTGTCCAACAGTCCTTTGCGAGGAAGATGAAATATCACAGCAGTCATCCTGCTGCAAAGCGGATAACTGAGGCCTTGGCAGCCTGGGCGGTGAGAAACGTGGTTCCGGTATCCATCGTTACTTCAGAGCCAACTATAGACTTGATTGAGGTACTGTGTCCCCGGTACCAAATACCATCTAGGTTCCATTTCTCTAGGCAGGCGATACCGAGAATGTACACAGATGTCAGAAAAAGAGTCGCCAGTGTCCTAAAAAATGCAGTTGTACCCAATGTCCACTTAACCACGGACATGTGGACAAGTGGAGCAGGGCAGACTCAGGACTATATGACTGTGACAGCCCACTGGGTAGATGTATTGCCTCCCGCAGCAAGAACAGCAGCGGCGGCACCAGTAGCAGCATCTCGCAAACGCCAACTCGTTCCTAGGCAGGCTACGCTTTGTATCACCACTTTCCAGAATACGCACACAGCTGAAAACCTCTTACGACAACTGAGGAAGATCATCGCAGAATGGCTTACCCCAATTGGACTCTCCTGGGGATTTGTGGCATCGGACAACGCCAGCAATATTGTGCGTGCATTACATCTGGGCAAATTCCAGCACGTCCCATGTTTTGCACATACCTTGAATTTGGTGGTGCAGAATTATTTAAAAAACGACAGGGGCGTGCAAGAGATGCTGTCGGTGGCCAGAAGAATTGCGGGCCACTTTCGGCGTACAGGCACCGCGTACAGAAGACTGGAGCACCACCAAAAACACCTGAACCTGCCCTGCCATCATCTGAAGCAAGAGGTGGTAACGAGGTGGAATTCAACCCTCTATATGCTTCAGAGGATGGAGGAGCAGCAAAAGGCCATTCAAGCCTATACATCTGCCCACGATATAGGCAAAGGAGGTGGAATGCACCTGTCTCAAGCGCAGTGGAGAATGATTTTAACGTTGTGCAAGGTTCTGCAACCTTTTGAACTTGCCACACGTGAAGTCAGTTCAGACACTGCCAGCCTGAGTCAGGTCATTCCCCTCATCAGGCTTTTGCAGAAGAAGCTGGAGGCATTGAAGGAGGAGCTAAAACAGAGCGATTCCACTAGGCATGTGGGACTTGTGGATGGAGCCCTTCATTCGCTTAACCAGGATTCACGGGTGGTCAATCTGTTGAAATCAGAGCACTACATTTTGGCCACCGTGCTCGATCCTAGATTTAAAACCTACGTTGTATCTCTCTTTCCGGCAGACACAAGTCTGCAGAGGTTCAAAGACCTGCTGGTGATAAAATTGTCAAGTCAAGCGGAACGTGACCCGTCACCATCTCCTCCTTCACATTCTCCCGCAACTGGGGGTGCGAGGAAAAGGCTAAGAATTCCGAGCCCACCCGCTGGCGGTGATGCAGGGCAGTCTGGAGCGAGTGCTGACATCTGGTCCGGACTGAAGGACCTGCCAACGATTACTGACATGTCGTCTACTGTCACTGCATATAATTCTGTCACCATTGAAAGAATGGTGGAGGATTATATGAGTGACCGCATCCAAGTAGGCACGTCAGACAGTCCGTACGTATACTGGCAGGAAAAAGAGGCAATTTGGAGGCCCTTGCAGAAACTGGCTTTATTCTACCTAAGTTGCCCTCCCTCCAGTGTGTACTCCGAAAGAGTGTTTAGTGCCGCCGCTCACCTTGTCAGCAATCGGCGTACGAGGTTACTTCCAGAAAATGTGGAGAAGATGATGTTCATTAAAATGAATTATAATCAATTCCTCCGTGGAGACATTCACCAGCAGCAATTGCCTCCAGAAAGTACACGGGAACCTGAGATGGTGGATTCCAGTGGGGACGAATTAATAATCTGCGAGGAGGGGGATGTACACAGTGAAAGGGGTGATGAATCGGACGATGATGATGAGGTGGACATCTTGCCTCCGTAGATCCAGTTTGTGCAAGGAGAGATTGATTGCTTCTTTTTTGGTGGGGGCCCAAACCAACCAGTCATTTCAGTCACAGTCGTGTGGCAGACCCTGTCGCTGAAATGATGGGTTCGTTGTGCATGTCCTGTTTATACAACATAAGGGTGGGTTGGAGGGCCCAAGGACAATTCCATCTTGCACCTCTTTTTTCTTTCATTTTTCTTTGCGTCATGTGCTCTTTGGGGAGTATTTTTTTGAAGGGCCATCCTGCGTGACACTGCAGTGCCACTCCTAGATGGGCCAGGTGTTTGTGTCGGCCACTAGGGTCGCTTAGCTTAGTCACACAGCTACCTCATTGCGCCTCTTTTTTTCTTTGCGTCATGTGCTGTTTGGGGAGTATTTTTTTGAAGGGCCATCCTGCGTGACACTGCAGTGCCACTCCTAGATGGGCCAGGTGTTTGTGTCCGCCACTAGGGTCGCTTAGCTTAGTCACACAGCTACCTCATTGCGCCTCTTTTTTTCTTTGCGTCATGTGCTGTTTGGGGAGTATTTTTTTGAAGGGCCATCCTGCGTGACACTGCAGTGCCACTCCTAGATGGGCCAGGTGTTTGTTTCGGCCACTTGGATCGCTTATCTTAGTCACACAGCTACCTCATTGCTCCTCTTTTTTTCTTTGCGTCATGTGCTGTTTGGGGAGTATTTTTTTGAAGGGCCATCCTGCGTGACACTGCAGTGCCACTCCTAGATGGGCCAGGTGTTTGTGTCGGCCACTAGGGTCGCTTAGCTTAGTCACACAGCTACCTCATTGCGCCTCTTTTTTTCTTTGCGTCATGTGCTGTTTGGGGAGTATTTTTTTGAAGGGCCATCCTGCGTGACACTGCAGTGCCACTCCTAGATGGGCCAGGTGTTTGTGTCGGCCACTAGGGTCGCTTAGCTTAGTCACACAGCTACCTCATTGCGCCTCTTTTTTTCTTTGCGTCATGTGCTGTTTGGGGAGTATTTTTTTGAAGGGCCATCCTGCGTGACACTGCAGTGCCACTCCTAGATGGGCCAGGTGTTTGTGTCGGCCACTTGGGTCGCTTAGCTTAGTCATCCAGCGACCTCGGTACAAATTTTAGGACTAAAAATAATATTGTGAGGTGTTCAGAATAGACTGAAAATGAGTGGAAATTATGGTTATTGAGGTTAATAATGCTACTATGGGATCAAAATGACCCCCAAATTCTATTATTTAAGCTGTTTTTTAGGGTTTTTTGAAAAAAACACCCGAATCCAAAACACACCCGAATCCGACAAAAAAATTTCGGTGAGGTTTTGCCAAAACGCGTTCGAACCCAAAACACGGCCGCGGAACCGATCCCAAAACCAAAACACAAAACCCGAAAAATTGCCGGTGCACATCACTACTTCTAACCTCACTAGTGAACCTATCCTGAAAGGTCTGAATAGTAATACAGAGAAAAAGTAGATTGTGAGGGAGCTGGCGCTACTATTACGGGAGGTGAGGTGAAAAAAACAAGTTAATGATACTTAGCTAATGAACACGTAGAGGGTTCTCAATCCTCCAATGATTCACTCCAAAATATTCATAGACATATGAAAAATAAAGCAAAACACACCACAATGTGTAATATTGCCTTATTTGAAAAGAGATATAATCTATAAGTGGGTATATATGATCTCCCATAGCAGTGATGTTACAATAATATCAGAGCATGCCTATCTGGCAATGTAGGTAGGTTAGTTCCTCAAATGAGGGTTTCTTTTATGGATGAATTATGATAATATATGAACAGCTGAAAACACCATTAAACACACCTAACGCACAAAGTAAAAAGGCGTGTTAATGCACATCAAGGTATCTTTCAAACTTTATGGGATCGAACGAAGGACCCACAATATGGGGTGCTGGTATCCGCATATAAAGGTATCTCTACATGTATTTTCAACGAATCCGAGATTTTCTATCCTCAAAGCTTGTCGTGAACCACTCAAGGATATATGCAAAACATTAAAACAATAGACCAATTTATGGCTGTAATGTGGATAACAGCCTCTTTTGGTGCTATCTTATCTTGGGTCTCAATAGATGGTAAAACACAGCATAACTTACTTACAATCAAAGTAGGTGTGTTGCCCGTATTAAGATAACTTTGAAACTTTAATCAGGACTTCGAATTAAAATGGTTTCTTTAAAAGCACCTATCTTTCACGCACTTAATTCTTTTTAGTATGCACGAACTTTACATCTATCCGTTCTAAACTAGAATTTATCTATTCAGCAACTAGGTTTTAGAATATTAACTATAAAGTAAATATTGTGTTTTTAAAATATTTTTTATTCGAATATATTCTTAAGCATACATTTTCTCCATTAGATCTCTGGATTCCATGTTACTTTAAGAGAATAAGGATTCCTGGAATCACTATATGAACTACAGAGTTACTTTTAAAGAAGAACAGCGTGGACTACATTTCCCAGAAAACGTGGGATTTGTTTAATTACTCCTGGCAGCACATCCAGTCAGTGGGACACAATATCACTGTATGGAACTACATCTCCCAGAATCCACTGCGTCTATCCGGTCAGTGGGACATAATATCACTGTATGGAATACATCTCCGAGAATACACTGCGTTTAGCCACACATCCAGACGGAGGAATATTTTGTAGTACTTCAAAACAGTACCTTTTAAAATTCATCTCTTCTGACTATATATCAGGTTAACGTGTCGAGCAGCTGCAGTTTAATAAAACTACACCTACTCATAATTAGAGATGAGCGGGTTCGGTTCTTCGAGATCCGAACCCCCCGAACTTCACCTATGTTACACGGTTCCGAGGCAGCCTCAGATCTTCCCGCCTTGCTCGGTTAACCCGAACGCGGCCGAACGTCATCATCCCGCTGTCGGATTCTCGCAAGATTCGTATTCTATATAAAGAGCCGCGCATCGCCGCCATTTTCACTCGTGCATTGGAGATTGAATAGAGAGGACGTGGCTACGTTCTCTGCCTGAAAAGCTCATATCTGTGCTCAGTGTGCGGCAAATATCTGTGATCAGTGTGCTGCAAATATCTACGTTCTCTGCCTGAAAAGCCCCATATTTGTGCTCAGTCTGCTGCAAATATCTGTGCTCAGTGTGCTGCATTTTGGTGACCAACAGTATATAGTTGTACAGTACAGTAGGCCATTGCTGTATCTTGTAGCTCCGTGTCACTGCAAGTATCCATTCCATATCTGTGCTGCATTTTTGTGAGCAGTATATATAGTAGTACAGTGCAGCATTTTGGTGACCAACAGTATATAGTTGTATAGTACAGTAGGCCATTGCTATTGATATAATAATATTACTGGCATATAATTCCACACATTAAAAAATGGAGAACAAAAATGTGGAGGGTGAAATAGGGAAAGATCAAGATCCACTTCCACCTAGTGCTGAAGCTGCTGCCACTAGTCATGGCAGAGACGATTCAATGCCATCAACGTCGTCTGCCAAGGCCGATGCCCAATGTCATAGTAGAGAGCATGTAAAATCCTTAAACTAAAGTTCAGTAAAATGACCCAAAAATCTAAATTAAAAGCATCTGAGGAGAAGCGTAAACTTGCCAATATGCCATTTACGACATGGAGTGGCAAGGAACGGCTGAGGCCCTGGCCTATGTTCATGGCTAGTGGTTCAGCTTCACATGAGGATGGAAGCACTCATCCTCCCGCTAGAAAACTGAAGAGTTAAGATGGCAAAAGCACAGCAAAGAACTGTGCGTTCTTCTAAATCCCAATTTCCCAAGGAGAGTCCTATTGTGTCGGTTGCGATGCCTGACCTTCCGAACACTGGACGGGAAGAGGTGGCTCCTTCCACCATTTGCACGCCCCCTGCAAGTGCTGGAAGGAGCACCCACAGTCCAGTTCCTGATAGTCAAATTGAAGATGTCACTGTTGAAGTACACCATGATGAGGATATGGGTGTTGCTGGCACTGAGGAGGAAATTGACAAGGAGGATTCTTATGGTGAGGTGGTTTGTTTAAGTCAGGCACCCGGGGAGACACCTGTTGTCCGTGGGATGAATAAGGCCATTGACATGCCTGGTCAAAATACCAAAAAAATCACCTCTTCAGTGTGGAATTATTTCAACACAAATGCGGACAGCTGGTGTCAAGCCATGTGTTGCCTTTATCAAGCTGTAATAAGTAGGGGTAAGGACATTAACCACCTAGGAACATCCTCCCTTATACGTCACCTGGAGCGCATTCATCAGAAGTCATTGACAAGTTCAAAAACTTTCGGTGACAGCGGAAGCAGTCCACTGACAACTAAATCCCTTCTTCCTCTTGTACCCAAGCTCTCAGTGCAAACCACACCACCAACTCCCTCAGTGTCAATTTCCTGCTTAGACAGGAACGCCAATAGTCCTGAAGGCCATGTCACTGGCAAGTCTGACGAGTCCTCTCCTAACTGGGATTCCTCCGATGGATCCTTCAGTGTAACGCCTACTGCTGCTGGCACTGCTGTTGTTGCTGCTGGGAATCGATCATCATCCCAGAGGGGAAGTCGGAAGACCACTTGTACTACTTCCAGTAAGCAACTGACTGTCCAACAGTCCTTTGCGAGGAAGAGGAAATATCACAGCAGTTATCCTGTTGAAAAGCAGATAACTCAGGCCTTGGCAGCTGTGTTGGTGTTAGACATGCGTCCGGTATCTGGTGTTAGTTCACAGGGACTTAGAGAATTTCTTGAGTGTGTCCCCGGTACCAAATACCATCTAGGTTCCACTTCTCTAGGCAGGCGATACCGAAAATGTACACAAACGTCAGAAAAAGACTCACCGGTGTCCTAAAAAATGCAGTTGTACCTAATGTCCACTTAACCACGGACATGTGGACAAGTGGAGCAGGGCAGACTCAGGACTATATGACTGTGACAGCCCACTGGGTAGATGTATTGCCTCCCGCAGCAAGAACAGCAGCGGCGGCACCAGTAGCAGCATCTCGCAAACGCCAACTCGTTCCTAGGCAGGCTACGCTTTGTATCACCACTTTCCATAAGAGGCACAGAGCTGACAATCTCTTACGGAAACTGAGGAACATCATCGCTGATTGGCTTACCCCAATTGGACTCTCCTGGAGATTTGTGGCATCGGACAATGCCATCAATATTGTGCGTGCATTACATGTGGGCAAATTCCAGCACGTCCCATGTTTTGCACATACATTGAATTTGGTGGTGCAGAATTTTTTCAAAAATTACAGGGGCGTGCAAGAGATGCTGTCGGTGGCCCGAAGAATTGTGGGCCACTTTCGGCATTCAGCCACCGCATGCCGAAGACTGGAGCACCAGCAAACACTCCTCATCCTGCCCCACCATCATCTGAAGCAAGAGGTGGTGCTCGATCCTAAGTTTAAAGCCTACGTTGTATCTCTCTTTCCGGCAGACACAAGTCTGCAGAGGTTCAAAGACCTGCTGGTGAAACACTTGTCAACTCAAGTGGAATGTGACCCGTCAACAGCTACTCCTTCACATTCTCCCGCAACTGGGGCTGCGAGGAAAAGGCTAAGAATTCTGAGCCCACCCGCTGGCGGTGATGCAGGGCAGTCTGGAGCGACTGCTGACATCTGGTCCGGACTGAAGGACCTGCCAACGATTACTGACATGTCGTCTACTGTCACTGCATATGATTCTGTCACCATGGAAAGAATGGTGGAGGATTATATGAGTGACAGCATCCAAGTAGGCACGTCAGATAGTCCGTACGTATACTGGCAGGAAAAAGAGGCAATTTGGAGGCCCTTGCAGAAACTGGCTTTATTTTACCTAAGTTGCCCCCCCTCCAGTGTGTACTCCGAAAGAGTGTTTAGTGCAGCCGGTTACCTTGTCAGCGATCGGCACACGAGGTTACTTCCACAAAATGTGGAGAAGATGATTTTCATCAAAATGAATTATAATCAATTCCTCCGTGGAGACATTCACCATCAATTGCCTCCAGAAAGTACACAGGGACCTGAGATGGTGGATTCCAATGGGGACGAATTAATACTCTGTGAGGAGGGGGATGTACACAGTGAAAGGGGTGAGGAATCGGAGGATGAAGATGAGGTGGAAATCTTGCCTCTGTAGAGCCAGTTTGAGCAAGGAGTGATTGACTGCTTCTTTTTTTGGTGGGGGCCTAACCAACCAGTCATTTCAGCCACAGTCGTGTGGCAGACCCTGTGGCTAAAATGATGGGTTTGTTAAAGTGTGCATGTCCTGTTTATACATAAGGGTGGTTGGGAGGGCCCAAGGACAATTCCATCTTGCACCTCTTTTTTTTTTTATCTTTGCATCATGTGATGTTTGGGGGCCAATTTTTTTAAGTGCCATCCTGTCTGACACTGCAGTGCCACTCCTAGATGGGCCAGGTGTTTGTGCCGCCCACTTGGGTTGCTTAGCTTAGTCATCCAGCAACCTTGGTGCAAATTTTAGGACTAAAAATAATATTGTGAGGTGTGAGGTGTTCAGAATAGACTGGAAATGAGTGGAAATTATGGTTATTGAGGTTAATAATACTATAGGGTCATAATTACCCCCAAATTCTATGATTTAAGCTGTTTTTGATAAAAAACACCCGAATCCAAAACACACCCGAATCCGACAAAAAATTTTCAGGGAGGTTTTGCCAAAACGCGTCCGAATCCAAAACACGGCCACGGAACTGAATCCAAAGCCAAAACACAAAACCCGAAAAATTTCCGGTGCACATAATTCACGACTTGGTAACATTCGGCCCGCGGACCCCTTAGGACTTCATTTCCCAGACTAGAATCTTGGTGAATGACAACTTCCGGTCCGGCGTTATTCATTTCCGGACAGCAGACTTTGTTAAACTAGAACTTTGGAATATTTTATGCTATATAAAAATAATATTTAAAAACAGTATGTATTTATTAAATCCATTGAGAACCTACTAAAGAAATTATTTGTTTAAACGTCCCGGTTCCGATTCATAACAACCAGGAACCCGAAGTGACGTAATACTTGACCTTAGTGTGTTACTATAATTATTGGAATTAGTACCATGTACCCCTATGCCTTGATAAAGAGTGACCCCACTCGTAAATTTACTATTGGTTTTTGGTAGTATTTATTCAGGATTTTTACTCCCACTATTGGCTCTCCACCCTTCTTAAGGATGGGCACCCCCACCATACAATACTTTTAGTGTTTTATATTTTATATTTTGGATATTTTAATTGTGCTAATACATTTTTTTTTGCACTTTATACACCATCTCCTACAGTTTTTGTCGACTGGAAAAACGAGATTTATGGTAAGAACTTACCATTGTTAAATCTCTTTCTGCGCGGTACACTGGGCTCAACAGGGAATGACATTGGGGGTGTAGAGTAGGATCTTGATCCGAGGCACCAACAGGCTCAAAGCTTCCTCCTCTATAACCCCACCTCCGTGCACAGGAGCTCAGTTTTTGTTAACCAGTCCAATGCAGTAGCAGGTAAAAGAGACGACAACTGTTAGTAGCCACAAACACCACACACTCACAACAGGAGAGGGTGTCAGCGGCTAAAGCCATACCAATCCAAAGAAGCTAAGTGCGTCAGAGTGGGAGCCATGTGGAGCCCAGTGTATCTCGCAGAAAGAGATTTAACAATGGTAAGTTCTTACCATAAATCTCATTTTCTGCTGCGGGGTACGCTGGACTCCACAGGGAATGAGATTGGGGATGTCCTAAAGCAGTACCTTATGGGAAGGGATCCACTGTAGCGGGAACAAGAACCCGGCGTCCAAAGGAAGCATCCTGGGAGGCGGAAGTATCAAAGGCATAGAACCTTATGAATGTGTTCACTGAGGACCACGTAGCCGCCTTGCACAATTGTTCAAGGGTCGCACCACGGCGGGCCGCCCAAGTAGGTCCAACCAACTGAGTAGAATGGGCCTTTATGGTAGAGGGAGCTGGAAGGCCAGCCTGTACATAAGCATGTGCAATCACCATTCTAATCCATCTGGCCAGGGTCTGCTTCTGAGCAGGCCAGCCACGTTTGTGAAAACCAAACAGAACAAAGAGAGAATCCGACTTCCTGATGGAGGCAGTTCTCTTCACGTAGATATGGAGAGCCTGTACCACATCTAAAGACCGTTTTTTGGCAGACAATCAGGAGAGACAAAAGCCAGAACCACGATATCCTGATTAAGGTGGAAAGAAGACACCACCTTTGGTAAATATCCAGGGCGTGTTCTAAGAACCGCCCAATCACGGTGAAAAATCAGATATTGTGACCTACAAGTCAAGGCACCCAAATCCGACACCCGTCTAGCAGAGGCAATAGCCAGCAGAAACAACACCTTAAGAGGAAGCCACTTAAGGTCTGCAGATTCAAGAGGCTCGAATGGAGACCCTTGCAACACCTCCAAAACCACTCTGACAAGTCCCAAAGAGCCACCGGCGGGACATAAGGAGGTTGAAACCGCAACATACCCTGAGTGAATGTATGCACATCAGGTACGGTCGCAATTTTTCTCTGAAACCAAACTGACAAGGCAGAAATATGAACCTTGATGGAGGCCAGATGAAGGCCCAAGTCCAGGCCTTGTTGTAGAAAGGCCAAAAGTTTAGCCGTACTAAACTTGTAAGCATCATGATTGTTAGATGCGCACCAAGCAAAGTAAGAACTCCAGACCCTATGGTTAAATCCGAGCAGAAGCCGGTTTCCGGGCCTTCAACATGGTTTGAATGACCGCCTCAGAAAATCCTTTGGCCCTTAAGACGGAAGCTTCAAGAGCCACGCCGTCAAAGCCAATCGGGCTAAATCCTGATATACACAGGGGCCCTGAACGAGGAGACCTGGGCGCTGCGGAAGTAGAAGGGGACGCTCTATCGAGAGACCCTGGAGGTCTAAAAACCAATGCCGTCTGGGCCACACTGGAGTGATCAGAAGTAGGATTCCTCCTTCTTGCTTGAACTTCCTTATAACTCTGGGCGAGAGTGACACTGGAGGGAACACGTATGGCAGCCGAAAGTTCCATGGAATTGCCAGTGCATCCACGAACGCTGCTTGAGGATCCCTTGTCCTTGCTCTGAAGACCAGAACCTTGTGATTGTGTCGAGACGCCATCAGGTCCGCATCTGGAAGACCCCACTTGTCCACGAGGAGTTGAAACACTTCTGGATGGAGGCTGTACTCTCCGGCGTGTACGTTTTGACGACTGAGAAAGTCCGCTTCCCAGTTTAGGACCCCAGGAATGAACACTGCCGATATGGCTGGCAGATGGCGTTCTGCCCACTGAAGAATCCGTGATACTTCCCTCATTGCCATGTGTCTTCGAGTGCCGCCTTGATGATTTATGTATGCCACCGTGGTGGCGTTGTCCGACTGTACTTGAACAGGTCTTTTCTGTATCAAACGCTGGGCCAAGTTCAATGAGTTGAACACCACCCGCAATTCCAGAATGTTTATCGGCAGGAGAGACTCCTCCTTGGTCCACCGACCCTGAAGGGAGTGTTGCTCCAACACTGCACCCCAACCCCTCAGACTGGTGTCCGTCGTCAGAATGACCCAGTTGGAGATCCAGAAGGGACGACCCCTGCTCAATCGTTGGTCCTGAAGCAACCAGCTTAGTGACAGACGGACCTTGGAGATAATGAGATCATATGAGACCTGATCCAGTGAGGCAGGCCGTCCCACTTGGCAAGAATCAGCCTCTGGAGAGGGCGGGAATGGAATTGAGCGTACTCCACCATGTCAAAAGCTGACACCATGAGACCTAGCACTTGCATTGCCGAATGTATCGACACTTGTGGACGAGATAGGAAGCATCGATTCCTGTCCTGATGCTTCAAGACTTTCTCCTGAGACAAGAACAACCATTGGTTGTGAGTGTCCAACAACGCGCCCAGGTGCACCATGCTTTGAGAAGGGACCAGGGAGGATTTCTTCCAGTTGATGAGATGAGCCACCCGTGGGCTTGCAGGAACCGGATAGTCAAATCTAGATGACGTAGGAGAATCTCTGGGGAATTGGCCAGGATCAACAAGTCGTCCAAGTACGGTAGGATCCTGACCCCTTGACAGCGGATTACAGCCATCATTACCGCCATAACCTTGGTGAAGATTCACAGAGCAGTGGTCAAACCAAAAGGTAATGCCTGAAACTGGTAATGGAGGTTGCCAACCGCAAACCTCAGGTACTGCTGATGTGACACTGCAATGGGAGTATGCAGGTAAGCATCCTGTATGTCCAGTGATACCATATAGTCCCCAGGCTCCAAGGCCAGAACAATAGAGCAAAGAGTTTCCATACGAAACTTGGAGACCTTCACAAACTTGTTCAAGGACTTGAGATTGAGAATGGGCCGGGAAGACCCATTTGGTTTTGGGACTAGGAACAGCGGTGAATAGAACCCCTTGCCTCCCTGAGCCAGAGGTACCTGTACTACCACTCCTGTGTCCAGGAGGGACTGTACCACCGAATGAAGAGTCTTTGCCTTCACCTGATCGGAAGGGCCGTCTGTCAGGCAAAATCGATGAGGGGGACAATTCTTGAAGGAGACGGCGTAACCTCGAGTGACGACTTCCCGTACCCAGGCATCGGAAGTGGTCTTCAACCATTCCTGGGTAAACCCTAGAAGTCGGCCCCCCACCCTGGGATCCCCCAGAGGGCAGGCTTTTCAGTTTTGGAAGCAGGCTGATGGGCACGCCAGGCCCGTTTGGGCTTATTGGGTTTGGAAGTGTGAACCTGTTTTGGGTACGCCTGACCTTTTGCTTTCCCTGAAGGACGAAAGGAGCGAAAGGAAGTACTCTTAGCCTTCGGCACAGAAGGAGCAGTATTAGGAAGATGGCAGTGTTACAATGTAGCGCCTATGCGCTCCATTGTAACCAATGGTGGGAACTTTCTGCTCAGCGGTTGACCGAAAGTGACCTCACCGCTGAGCAGAAAGTTCCCACCATTGGTTACAATGGAGCGCATAGGCGCTACATTGTAACACTGCCGTGTGCCGCCTGTCAGACAGTACAGGAGCACACAGCCGATCAGGAGGGTGCTACAACGTGGCGCTCCCTGATTGGCTGAAGAAACCCACTTAGACAGAAGTCAGAGTGGGTTTCTGGCATTCGGGGAAAGGGGACCCATGTGAAAACATGGGTCCCCTTTCAGTGCGTGGCTCGGGTCTCCGTTTTATTTTTTTAATCAAGTACGTGGATTACAAAAGGATTATCCGAGGAGCCTGGTACCCTGGATCTGGTGAGTATAATTTATTCAACAGGTACCCCATGGATTCTACTGGACAAGAGGACCGACCTGCGTGTGAACATAAGGTAAGTATGTATGTATGTTTGTGTGGATGGATGTAATAAAACTTTACTTTCAAGGTGTGTGTGTATTGTCTTTTTTTGGGTATTTTTTTAGTAGTAGTACTACAGGTACCAGCGGGCCCGTTTTTCCGCCGCATGCTGGTACTTGTGGTTCTCCAAGTACCAGCATGCGGGGGAGGCTTTTACAAAAAGGCTATCAGCCCCCCATCCGCAGCCCATTGGATGGGGGGGACAGCCTCGGGCTTCACCCTTGGCCCTTGGGTGGCTGGGGGGGGGACCCCTTGATTGAAGGGGTCCCCACTCCCCCAGGGTACCCCGGCCAGGGGTGACTAGTTGGATATTTGATGCCACGGCCGCAGGGCACTGTATAAAAGTGACCCCCGGCTGTGGCATTATCTGTCCAGCTAGTGGAGCCCGGTGCTGGTTTTAAAAATACGGGGGACCCCTACGCTTTTTGTCCCCCGTATTTTTGGAACCAGGACCAGGCGCAGAGCCCGATGCTGGTTGCTTAAATATGGGGGAACCCTTGTCATTTTCTTTCCCATATTTCTGCAACCAGGATCGGCTCAAAGAGCCCGAGGCTGGTTATGCTTAGGAGGGGGGACCCCACGCAATTTTTTTACAAAAAATTAACACTTTCCCACCCCTTCCCACTGATATACATACACGGATCTCAGGGATCCGTGCATGCCTATCCAATCACGGCTCAAAAAAGCAGGTCTGTTTTTTTTTAGCACTTTTTTACGAGTTGTATTTTTTCACGGCAGTGTTTTTTTTTTTTTTTGCTTTGCACTTCTTAGTAAATGACCGAGATTCATACTTAAACAGCTGCGTTTTGACCGATGGTGTATTCATTCGTATTTTTTTTGTTGGACTTCAAAAAAAATACGAATGCCCTCATCACTGCCGAGATTTGAGTTTAGTAAATGACCGAGATGACACTTTGAAGAAAAAACGACATCTCGGTCAAAATCGGGACCTTAGTAAATATACCCCCTAGACTCTTGTAAGTTAGATGTGTAAATT